>NC_090826.1:176135950-176739700 GCF_028021215.1 Eschrichtius robustus
GCTGTCACTTTGATAGTGATATTGTATCTCTAGAATGAGTATCTGAACCACAATATTAACCCTTGGATATTCAACACCATGTCAGCATGGCTTTAATGCTAATACAATTGAAAAACTGAAAGTTTCAAGCAAACAACTTCAACTTATTTCTTAAAGATGTGCAGTATCAGATAGATATTTGACTTTTTCTAACCTGAATTTATTCATTGTTTGGATTTAACTTTAGCTTGAAAGATCAATTTTGGCATTTCCAAGTATGTTTACAGGAGAAGGGAGAGTGGTTGACAGGATATATTTAACTCAGAAATGGTGGCAAAAGTCCAATGTCCTAGTCAGAGTTTGTGCTGCTTGAATTGTTCTTTAGCCTCTTCCATGCATGCCAGGGCATATACTATAATCCTGCAGAGCAAAGAAGTGAACACTTGAAGAAACTGTCTAACTAAAATAGTTAGGGATTTGAGAACATCAGACTGCAAGATTTGTGGTCCAATCACTAAAAGGTAGGAAATTGAGAGGAGAAAAATTATTTTCCTTATTCAAGTGAGGAGACTATGTGATCACCTCAGAGGCTATTAGAGACTCAGAGAGAAGCTTCAAAAGCTTAACAGCAAAGGGGACCCTTCTTGACCAGGAAATTGGATTAGTCTGCCCTTATACTGAAAAACAAAAATGAGTGAATATTAAAGCAGGAGTCTGAGTAGCAGAGGAGTGGTTTATATGCATGTGCAGATGCTGCCAGGGGAAATGAAAGGCTCCATATAATGGCCAAGAAGTTACATTCTCAATCACATTTAATGAATTAATTATGATGAATGGAATTAAAATGAGCTTGCTGAAAACTGGTGTGATGGAGTGGTTAAGGAGTCATCCGGGGGGACCAAACTTGATCGGTTTAAAGTCAGACTTGGTCATTATAAATGACTTTGAAGATAATACTGACCTCAAAGGAATTGGGGGAGGACTTACTGAGTTAATTTGTGTGTGCAGCTGTGGGACTGAAAATGGACAACCCATTTGGAAATTAATCAGTCAATTTCTCATAATGGTAAATATCCTCCCATTACATGAATCTTCTAAGTATTTACTCAAGAAAATTAAAACATACGTATGTAGCAAAGATACCTTATGCTAGAATGTGTCTTTCTGAAAGCAGATATAAAAATATTGAATATTACAGTGGTTTTTATCGGAATTACAGAATTATGGTTGTTTTTTATTTTCTCCCTTTAGTCTAACTTTAGGAAATTGATTTTAGAAATTTTTAGTGTATGTAACAAGTTTCATGACATTTATCTATTTGTCATCTGACTTCACCACTGTAAAGATGAGAAATATAGTAGAAGATGTCAAGTCTATCAATTCTTGGACATGAATAGGAGGCTCCCCAAAGCGTTTTGCTGTACTTTCCACAGGGCTGTGCTGTCTGAGCTAAATAAATATTGAGAAACTACAAGGTTCTGAGAAATTTCTGAGCAGAGAAGTTATTTAACCTTCTCAAAAAAGTCTGTGAGAAAAGTGCTATTATTTAACTGAAGAAATAGAGAAAATTTCAAATCAAAGATGCTCAGCACCTTGCCCAGTTATAGAGTATTAGGGCCAATATTTTAAAAAACAAACAAAAAAACAACTAAGCCAAATGAACCCTAAAATTCAGGTTTTCCTTATTGTACCATACTCTTCCACTAGTTTATTTTAAAGTTATAAATATTTTATTAAAACTTATAAACCATATTTCCTTAAAACTTCTATTTATTGGGATGTAGGGACCTTTAGAACCTTTGACATAGCATTATTTTTTTTAAATATCTTTTTTGGAGTATAATTGCTTTACAATGTTGTGTTAGTTTCTGCCATACAACAAAGTGAATCAGCTATATGTATACATATATCCCCATATCCCATCCCTCTTGAGCCTCCCTCCCACCCTCCCTATCCCACCCCCTCTAGGTTGTCACAAAGCATCGAGCTGATTTCCCTGTGCTATGCAGCAGCTTTGCACTAGCCAACCATTTTACATTTGGTAGTCTATATATGTCAATGCTACTCTCTCACTTCGCCCCAGTTTCCCCTTCCCCCTCTGTGTCCTCAAGTCCATTCTCTACATCTGTGTCTTTGTGCCTTGCCACTACGTTCATCAGTACCATTTTTTTGATTCCATATATGTGCGTTAGCATACGGTATTTGTTTTTCTCTTTCTGACTTACTTCACTCTGTATGACAGAATCTAAGTCCATCCACCTCATTGCAAATAACTCAGTTTTGTTCCCTTTTATGGCTGATTAATATTCCATTGTATATATGTGCCACATCTTCTTTATCCATTCATCTGTCCATGGACATTTAGGTTGTTTCCATGTCCTGTCTATTGTAAATAGAACATAGCATTATTTAAACTATTTTCATTTTTATGCAAGGAATGTTTGTGTTCCCCGCAAATTCATATGCTGAAGCCCTAAGCCCCAGGGTATTCGGTATTTAGAAGTGGGGCCTTTGGGAGGTAATTACATTTAGATATGGTCACGAGGGTGTGTCCCTCATAATAGGCTTTAACAGGATTAATGTCCTTATAAGGAAAGGAAGAGAGAGAGAGACAGAGAGAGAGAGACAGAGAGAGAGAGACAGAGAGAGAGAGAGAGACAATCTCCACGCATGCAGAAATAAGAGGTCCTGTGAGCACATGTTTAGGTGGTGGTGGCTGCCTGCAACACAAAAACAGGACCCTCACCAAGAACTGAATCTGCTGGCATCTTGATTTTGGACTTCTCAGGCTCCAAAACTGTGAAAAATAACTGTCTGCTGTTTAAGCCACTCAGTCAATGGTATTTTGTTATCACAGCCAGAGCTAAGACATTCATTTAATATAGTTTCTAGATTGTATTGCATTTTTTTAAAGACCTATATTCAGTCTCTTAAAATAACCTATAATAGAAAAGAATCTGCAAAAGAATCTATGTCTATATCCGTATCTATCTATATCTATCTATACCTATCTCACTCTCTCTATATATATGAATCACTTTGCTGTACACCTGAAAACAACACAATATTGTGAATCAACTATAGTTCAATAAAAATGTTTTAAAACAACAATAAACTAAAAGCTTTTGTACAGCAAAGGAAACCATAAACAAAAAGACAACCCTCAGAATAGGAGAAAATATTTGCACTTGAAGCAACCGACAGGGGATTAATTTCGAAAATATACAAAGAGCTCAAAAAAACCCACAAATAACCCAATTTAAAATTGGGCAGCAGATCTAAATAGACATTTCTCCAAAGAAGACATACAGATGGACAAAAAGCACATGAAAAGATGCTCAACATCACTAATTATTAGAGAAATGCAAATCAAAACTACAATGAGGTGTCACCTCACACCAGTCAGAATGGCTATCATCAAAAAATCTACAAACAATAAATGCTGGAGAGGATGTGGAGAAAAGGGAACCCTCCTACACTGTTGGTGGGAATGTAAATTGATACAGCCACTGTGGAGAACAGTATGGAGGTTCCTTAAAAAACTAAAAATAGAACTACCACATTAACCAGCAATCCCACTCCTGGGCATATACCTGCAGTAAACCATAATGCGAAAAGATACATGCACCCCAATGTTCACTGCAGCACTATTTACAATAGCCAGGACATGGAAGCAACCTAAATGTTCATCAACAGAGGAATGGATAAGGAAGATGTGGTACATATATACAATGGAATATTACCTAGCCATAAAAAAGAACAAAGTAATGTCATTTACAGCAACGTGGATGGACCTAGAGATGGTCATACTGAGTGAAGTAAGTCAGACAGAGAAAGAAAAATATCATATGATATCGCTTATATGTGGAATCTAAAAAAAAGGGTACAAATGAAGTTATTTACAAAACAGAAGTAGAATCATGGATGTAGAAAACAAACTTATGGTTACCAGGGGAAGTGGGGGGGGGGGTAAATTGGGAGGCTGTGATTGACATATACACATTATTATATATAAAATAGTTAACTAATAAGAACCTGCTGTACAGAACAGGGAACTTTACTCTGTGATGGTCTATATGGGAAAAGAAACTAAAAAAAAAAGAAAAATAGTGGATATACGTATATGTGTAACTGATTCACTTTGCTGTACACCTGAAAATAACACAACATTGTAAATCAACTATACTCCAATAAAAATTAAAAATAAAATAAAAGATTATACTAAAAATTAAAAAAAAACAATAAAAAACAAAAAACAAAGGCTCTTTACTGATCTTTCCTACTGGTTGCTAAATTTGTCTGGTCTCTGACCTGTGAGACTGGTCATACCTGTGTTTATGGTGTTATATGTGGGTGCCCATTGTTGGAGCCCACAGCCCCAGAATTGATACAGTTACCCAAGTACCAATGTTTGGAGTTCCATCTGTGCTAACATGCAGGCCATGGGGATCCAGAAATTGCTACAGATATATCTGTTTAGCTATAGCTACTGGCTGTACACCATTATCATACCATTTATAAGCAATGTCAACATCTGAATCTCTGCCAAAAAGATACTTCGACCTCAGCAGATCTGTCTAGACTATTATGTCCTTCTTCCTCACTGCATGAACCCAATGGTCCAGAGGGCAGGAAAAACACTTTTAAGCCTTTTTTCTCCCTCTCTCTCTCTATCTTCCTTTTTATGTTTCCCTAATTTACTAAAACAATCCCTCAATCTAGAAAGGACAGACCGCTTATTTACTTCCCAAATTAATATTTTAAACAATATCTACAGAAAATCAACATATATTTTGCCTTTTAATAGTTTCTATTTTTAGAATTATTTACTTGCTACAGAATCCTATTTTTACTCTCAGGATCTAAATTTTAATTTACAGTTAGTTTTTACATTTTTTCTAGATTAATTGTAAAATATCTGCCCCTACCTCTACCACAGGCAGATGAAAGCTTTGGGCTAAGGAAAGAGACTTAGTTAAGTGAAGGCAAGAGACAAATGAAACTACATGAATATTTCATAGAAATATATACCAATTTACAAAATGTGTTTTTGGCTACCAAAAATGTGACTGGGACACCCTCCTAAGTGCTGTGTGTTGTGTATTTCGGTGACTTTGCACTATTCTCATTCTGAGAGATGCCACAGTGTCTTGCATTTTTTTTACTTATATAAGCAATATGCCTTTCTGAATGTTCAGTATAAGTCTCATGTTCTATATGAAATTGTTTTCAATATTTTTAGAACTGAATGATCTCCATAGTCAATAAATAACTGGCAAGCCCTCCTGTGTGGAAGGTGTGGTCTGGTCACTGTCTTTAAGGAATTTATACACAAACTTATGTAGACAAACTTTGTCTATAGCTTGTAAATATTTTAGGCTTTGTGAGCCACATGAGGGCTCTGTCACATTTCTACTTCCCCTCCTCTTCCTCCTCCTCCTCCTCTTCTTCCTCCATCCTTTATAACCATTTAAAAAAAAGTTTAAAAATGTAAAGGCTTTGCTGCAATTTGCCCAATGTACTTTAGCTTCCTGATCCCTGTCCTAGATCAAGAGGGTGGATAATAAATACACACACAGGTGTATTTGCCTGTGTGTATATGTGTGTGTGGTGTGTGCGTGTGTGTGTGTGTGCATGTAGTAAATGAATGCCATAATAGCGAAACGGGTGGGCATCTATTTTAGGTGGAAATATCAGAGAAATGGCTTCATTTGGAGCAAAACCTTGAACGTAATGAGTGAAATAACGGAGCCATGTAGAGAGCTGAGACATCAATCTAGGCAGAAGGAATAGCAGGTGGAAATTTCCTCAGCTGAGGAAAAGAAAAATCCATATGACTTGGATGGAGTGAAAAAGTTAAAGTCGGATAAGTTACACAATCAGAGACAATAGGGACAATATCACTTGGAGTGGTAAAGGTCATGGTGGCCATTAGGTGTGTAACGGAAGCCATTGGAGGGTGAAGGCAACTGACCCAGGAGATAGAGAAGCTGGAAGATGGCATTCCCTGCCATCTTGGAATGGAATCTTGGGTGGAAGCGGGAGGGACTGCAGCACAGCTGCTGCTTCATACCAGCAAGATGTGCCAGCATATCCAAGACGGTGTGTGTTTTATGCACCACCGACTCCACAGTGACCTTCTAAATAAATAAATGTGTCTCTGTTTCATTCCTGCCCATCATCTAGTGAGATGGATGGATAGATAGCTTGACTAGTTTCCTTTCCATATACAAAAGAAAAGTGATGCAGCCAATAAAGAAAAGAGATTTCATGAAAGAGAAACTGAACAACTTGGTGGAATGCTGTCCTGCTGTCAGTAAAATGAAGACTCAGAACTAGTCTTAGATTTTGTCAATACTGGGGATTAGTAACCCTGACAAAGATGTATTCAGGGATGATAGTAGATTAATAGAGACAAATGTGTTACAGTAGAAATAATGGATATGTATAACTCTATCGAGAGGTTTTGCAACAAGGACAAGCAGATAAATAACAGGCATCAGAAAAGGGGGTATTTCTTTTTTTTTTTAACATCTTTATTGGAGTATATTTGTTTTACAATATTGTGTCAGTTTCTGCTGTACAACAAAGTGAATCAGCTATATGTATACATATATCCCCATATCTCCTCCCTCTTGAGCCTCCCTCCCAACCTCCCTATCCCACCCCTCTAAGTGGTCACAAAGCACCAAGCTGATCTCCCTGTGCTATGCGGCTGCTTCCCACTAGCTATCTATTTTACATTTGGTAGTGTATATATGTCCATGCCACTCTCTCACTTCGTCCCAGCTTACCCTTCCCCCTCCCCGAGTCCTCAAGTCCATTCTCTATGCCTGCATCTTTAGTCTTTATTCCTGTCCTGCCCCTACGTTCTTCAGAACCTTTTTTTTTTTTTTTTTTAGATTCCATATATGTGTTAGTATACAGTATTTGTTTTTCTCTTTCTGACTTACTTCACTCTGTATGACAGACTCTAGGTTGATCCACCTCTCTACAAATAACTCAGTTTCGTTTCTTTTTATGGCTGAGTAATATTCCATTGTATATATGTGCCACATCTTCTTTATCCATTAATCTGTTGATGGACACTTAGATTGCTTCCCTGTCCTGGCTATTGTAAATAAAGCTGCAATGAATATTTTGGTACATGACTCTTTTTGAATTATGGTTTTCTCAGCGTATATGCCCAGTAGTGGGATTGCTGGGTCATATGGTAGTTCTACTTTTAGTTTTTTAAGGAATCTCCATACTGTTCTCCATAGTGGCTGTATCAATTTACATTCCCACCAACAGTGCAAGAGTGTTCCCTTTTCTCCACACCCTCTCCAGCATTTATTGTTTGTAGATTTTTTGATGATGTCCATTCTGACTGGTGTGAGGTGATACCTCATTGTAGTTTTGAGTTGAATTTCTCTAATGATTACTGATGTTGAGCATCTTTTCATGTGTTTGCTGGCAATCTGTATATCTTCTTTGGAGAAATGTCTGTTCAGGTCTTCTGACCAATTTTGGATTGGGTTGTTCGTTTTTTTGATATTGAGCTGCATGAGCTGCTTGTAAATTTTGGAGATTAATCTTTTGCCATTTGCTTCATTTGCAAATATTTCCCCCCATTCTGAGGGTTCTTTTTTGGTCTTGTTTATGGTTTCCTTTGCAGTGCAAAAGCTTTTAAGTTTCATTAGGTCCCATTTGTTTATTTTTGTTTTTATTTCCATTTCTCTAGGAGGTGGGTCAAAAAGGACCTTGCTGTGATTTATGTCACAAAGTGTTCTGCCTATGTTTTCCTCTAAGAGTTTAATAGTGTCTGGCCTTATATTTAGGTCTTTAATCCATTCTGAGTTGATTTTTGTGTAAGGTATTAGGGAGTGTTCAAATTTCATTCTTTTACATGTAGCTGTCCATTTTCCCCAGCATCACTTATTGAAGAGGCTGTCTTTTCTCCATTGTATATTCTTGCCTCCTTTATCAAAAATAAGGTGACCATATGTGTGTGGGTTTCTCTCTGGGCTTTCTATCGTGTAACATTGATCTATATTTCTGTTTTTGTGCCAGTTCCATACTGTCTTGATTACTGTAGCTTTGTAGTATAGTCTGAAGTCCGGGAGGCTGATTCCTCCAGCTCTGTTTTTCTTTCTCAAGATTGCTTTGGCTATTCGGGGTCTTTTGTGTTCCCATATAAATTGTGAAATTTTTTGTTCTAGTTCTGTGAAAAATGCCATTGGTAGTTTGATAGGGATTGCATCGAATCTGTAGATTGTTTTGGATAATATAGTCATTTTCAGAATGTTGATTCTTCCAATCAAGAACATAGTATATCTCTCCATCTGTTTGTATCATCTTTAATTTCTTTCATCAGTGTCTTATAGTTTTCTGCATACAGCTCTTTTGTCTCCCTAGGTAGGTTTATTCTTAGGTATTTTATTCTTTTTATTGCAACGGTAAATGGGTTAATTTCTCTTTCAGATTTTTCATCATTAGTGTATAGGAATGCAAGAGATTTCTGTGCATTAATTTTGTATCCTGCTACTTTACCAAATTCATTGATTAGCTCTAGTAGTTTGCTGGTAGCATCTTTAGGATTCTCTATGTCTCATGTCATCTGCAAACAGTGACAGTTTTACTTCTTTTCTGATTTGTATTCCTTTTATTTCTTTTTCTTCTCTGATTGCTTTTTAAGAAGGACAATATCGAAACAACTTTATATACTCATAGTCCATTACAGAGGTAGAAATTAATGACTCAGACAAGAGAGGGAGGGCTGGGGGGATAACGTTCTGATCTGGTGACAGGTGAGGGGATTTCCTAATCCTCATGTTGATTCTCATTTTTCCCCTTTTGCTACAGTCTTGATTTTTGCAAATAATTTGGAACTTTGTGTTGTTTCTATGGCTTTGTATTATCCTGTCATATGAAAGGGTAATTTCTCAACAAGATTAAAATCTATCTCTTTTTTCTTTGAAACATTTTCTTTGGCAATAAAAAAATTCGCATAAAAGTTGCAAGAATAGGAACTATAAAAAATAAAACATGATTATATTTTGTATAGATTTAGCTATGTTTAACATTTAACTTCGTTGCCTTTATCATTTATTATTTATTTATTTATAATTTTTTCTGAAGCATTTGGGAGTGAGGGCATACATCTCAGGCCTTACCTTTTAATATTTCAATGTGTATTTCTTAAGAATAAGGATATACTCTTACACTACCTTACTATAATTGATTAGTTATCAAGTTCAGCAAATTTAACATTGTAGAATATTTTTATCTAATCTACCATCCTAATTCCAATTTTGTCAGTCAACCCACTAATGTTCTTGACAACACATTCCTTTTTCTTCCTTTTCTGCCAGGACAGGATCCAGTATAGGACTGGGTATTATATTCAGTTGTCATATTTCCTTTATTTTAGATTAACAAAACCTCTATTTTACCATTTAAGTTATCATTGATAAATGATATACATGACCTGCTAATGCATAATTCAAGGAACAGGGCAATAGAATAACCAACTACAATTTATCCCAACATTTCAATGGTGTCTAACCTGCTACAGCAACAATTTAAAACTCATCTAACCAGCTTTCCAGTCCTCTATAACAGGGGTCTCCAACCCCTGGGCTGCAGACTGGTATCGGTCCCCGGCCTGTTAGGAACCAGGCCACACAGCAGGAAGTGAGTGGCGGGTGAGCAAGTGAAGCTTCATCTGCTGTTCCCCATCACTCCCCATTGCTTGCATTACTGCCTGAACCATCTCCCCTCCCCCCTCCCAGGTCCGTGGAAAATTGTCTTCCACAAAACTGGTCCCTGGTGCCAAAAAGTTTGGGGACCACTGCTCTATAATATACTCTCGCTCTAATTATCTCTGCACTGCTCCTCCTGGGGAGGCTGCAACTTGTAACTAGAAAATCATGAGCTCGGTACAGGCATCTCTGGCTGTGAGTTCTACCTCCACTGCCTGCTGACTGCATGGCCTATAGCAGGGGCCCCCAACCCCCGGGCCATGGACTGGTACCAGTCTGTGATGTGGCCTGTTAAGAACTGGGACACAGAGCAGGAGGTGAGTGGTGGGCAAGTGAGCAAAGCTTCCTCTGTATTTACAGCCGCTCCCCATGGCTCGCATTACTGCCTGATCTCCGCCTCCTGTCAGCATTATGGTGAGTTGTATAATTATTTCATTATATATTACAATGTAATAATAATTGAAATAAAGTGCACAATAAATATAATGTGCTTGAATCATCCCAAAACCATCCCCAGCCTCCGGTCTGTGGAAAAATTGTCTTCCACAAAACCAGTCCATAGTGCCAAAAATGTGGCCAATAACATTTTTCTTTTTTAAATTAGGCTGTCAATTTTTGATTATGATTCTCACTTGAGCTGTTAAGAATATATGACATTTTACTTTTTTACATGACTTAATTCTCTTACTCAATTAGGAAATTATGAGGAATAACAGGGCCCAATATGTTGAACAAACTGAGCTGAGTTTTCCACTTGTCTTTCTTCTATATAATTTACCTCTTTAGCATCAGTCATAATTACTAATAACTAAATGTTTTTCAATTATATTAGTATGAATATATTTCATAATCAGAATATTTGTCAAGTGGCTTAAGATAGTAATGGTTAAAATAAATTTTATGCAGGTGTTCTCTGATAAGCCTGGGAATGTCTTGATATCAGACCCAACTTAGGAAGCCAGTTCTCAGTGTTCAAATATGTGCAGCAAGTTGGTTATTTTGTTAAAGAGAAGGGGTTCAGTTGCTTAGAACAAATGTTTAATTATGAGTCAAAAGTAATTTTGTGATGCCTGAATATAGAGATTAAAAATGCTGCACCAATTTGCATTTAGATATTGGCAAGTTCATTGCATTATAAGAAAGTCTATTCAGTTGTAAAATAAGCTTTTTGAAGAAACATGTCTGGTTGACTAATATCTAGAAATAGTCCCAATGTTATACAGATAATCTATGGACACCACCCATGAATTTACACAAAAATTATTTTGTCAATGTAATTTTTAACATACCAAAATATATAATTCAGAAAAATTCATGCATAAAATATTTTATATTTTACATATTTTATATTTTTGTATTTATTAAAATATTTTATATTTTTATATTCATTATATTTTACCTATAACACTTTGTATTTACTATATTACATATATAAAGATATTTAAAGGATAGTAAAAATTCACACATAAAAAGATTTATAAATCTTAAAATATTATAACAAATTAAAAAGTAAATGTATGCCAATCAAACTGGAAACACTTATCTTTTTAATCTTCTAGTAGGCATTTCTTATCTATGACAGCAAAGAAGGGGCCACACTACATTTTACCCTTCAATCTTTGCTAGAAATACAGTGAGCAAAAGTTCTTTGTTTAAAACTAGCAAAGCATGTCACAAAAAAAGAAAACTACAGGCCAATATCTCTGATGAACATAGATGCAAAAATCATCAACAAAATACTAACAAACAGAATCCAACAGCACATTACAAGGAATACACACCCTGATCAAGTGGAGTTTACCCCAGGAATACAAGGATTCTTCAATATACGCAAATCAACAAATGTGATACACCATATTAACAAACTGAAGGAGAAAAACCATTTGATAATGTTCAATAGATGTAGAAAAAGGTTTTGACAAAATTCAACACCCATTTATGATAAAAACTCTCAAGAAAGTAGGCATAAAGGGAACCTAACTCAACATAATAAAGGCCATATATGACAAACCCACAGCCAACATTGTTCTCAACGGTGAAAAACTGAAACAATTTCCTCTAAGATCAGAAACAAGACAAGGTTGCGCACTCTCACCACTATTATTCAACATAGTTTTGGAAGTTTTAGCCATAGCAATCAGAGAAGAAAAAGAAATAAAAGGAATCCAAACTGGAAAATAAGAAGTAAAACTGTCACTGTTTGCAGATGACATGAGACATAGAGAATCCTAAAGATGCTACCAGAAAACTACTAGAGCTAATCAATGAATTTGGTAAAGTAGCAGGATACAAAATTAATGCACAGAAATCTCTTGCATTCCTATACACTAATGATGAAAAATCTGAAAGAGAAATTAAGGAAACACTCCCATTTACCATTGCAACAAAAAGAATAAAATACCTAGGGAGACAAAAGAGCTGTATGCAGAAAACTATAAAACACTGATGAAAGAAATTAAAGATGATACAAACAGATGGAGAGATATACCATGTTCTTGATTGGAAGAATCAACATTCTGAAAATGACTATATTATCCAAAACAATCTACAGATTCAATGCAATCCCTATCAAACTACCAATGGCATTTTTCACAGAACTAGAACAAAAAATTTCACAATTTGTATGGTAACACAAAAGACCCCGAATAGCCAAAGCAATCTTGAGAAAGAAAAACGGAGCAGGAGGAATCAGGCTCCTGGACTTCAGACTATACTACAAAGCTACAGTAATCAAGACAGTATGGAACTGGCACAAAAACAGAAACATAGATCAATGTTACATGATAGAAAGCCCAGAGAGAAACCCACACACATAAACCTTATTTTTGATAAAGGAGGCAAGAATATACAATGGAGAAAAGACAGCCTCTTCAATAAGTGGTGCTGGGAAAAATGGACAGCTACATGTAAAAGAATGAAATTAGAACACTCCTTATTACCATACACAAAAATAAACTCAAAATGGATTAAAGACCTAAATGTAAGGTCAGACACTATTAAACTCTTAGAGGAAAACAGGCAGAACACTCTATGACATAAATCACAGCAAGGTCCTTTTGACCCACCTCCTAGAGAAATGGAAATAAAAACAAAAATAAACCAATGGGATCTAATGAAACTTAATAGCTTTTGCACAGCAAAGTTAAGCATAAACAAGATGAAAAGACATCTCTCAGAATGGGAGAAAATATTTGCAAATGAAGCAACGGACAAAGAATTAATCTCCAAAATATGCAAGCAGCTCATGCAGCTCAATATCAAATAAACAAACAACCCAATACAAAAATGGGCAGAAGCCCTAACTAGACATTTCTCCAAGGAAGATATATAGATTGCCAACAAACACATGAAAAGCTGCTCAACATCACTAATCATTAGAGAAATGCAAATCAAAACTACAATGAGGTATCACCTCACACCAGTCAGAATGGCCATCATCAAAAAATCTACAAACAGTAAATGCTGGAGAGGGTGTGGAGAAAAGGGAACCCTCTTGCAGTGTTGGTGCGAATGTAAATTGATACAGCCACTATGGAGAACAGTATGGAGGTTCCTTAAAAATCTAAAAATAGAACTACCATATGACCCAGCAATCCCACTACTGGGCATATACCCTGAGAAAACCATAATTCAAAAAGAGTCATGTACCACAATGTTCATTGCAGCTCTATTTACAATAGCCAGGACATGGAAGCAAACTATGTGTCCATTGACAGATGAATGGATAAAGAAGATGTGGCACATATGTAGAATGGAATATTACTCAGCCATAAAAAGAAATGAAATTGAGTTATTGTAGTGAGGTGGATGGACCTAGAGTCTGTGATACTCTGAAGTAAGTCAGAAAGAGAAAAATAAATACCGTATGCTAACACCTATATATGGAATCTAAAAAAAAAAAAAAAGGTTCTGGTGAACCTAGGGGCTGGACAGGAATAAAGACACAGATATAGAGAATGGACTTGAAGACATGGGGAGGGGGAAGTGTATACTGGGACGAAGTGAGAGAGTAACATTGATGTATATACACTACCAAATGTAAAATAGCTAGCTAGTGGGAAGTAGCCCCATTGCACAGGGAGATCAGCTCGGTGCTTTGTGACCACCTAGAGGGGTGGGATAAGGAGGGTAGGAGCTAGACGCAAGAAGGAAGGGATATGGGGATATATGTATGCATATAGCTGAATCACTTTGTTATACAGCAGAAACTAACACAATATTGTAAAGCAATTATACTCCAATAAAGATGTTAAAAAATAAATAAATAAAACTAGCAAAGTATATAAACTCATTTACTGCACTTATGCTTATAACTGATGATTTCTACTCATTTCATATCTTCTCTAAGCACATTACACCTGTAATTTTCTTGAGGCCATCTGTAACTCGTACCAATGAAAAATCATATTTATCTCAACAAAAGCAAGATTGTGATTTGTGCAGTCCAGTTATTTCTGTGCTATGAATGCAGATTTATAAATCACTGTCTCTGGAGTCTTAAATAGTAATAATAAGAGTTGTTGAAAAAAATCAACACGCAGTTAAAAATATCTCAATGATATTATGGACAAAAATCTGGTGATCTACAGCTAAGAGTAACATTTTTTAAAATAAGAAATATAGTTATTGTTTCCATTTAAACCTACCATCAGTTTTAGTTTTGCTTCCAAGTCCTATCACTGAAACTTAAAACACTTTCCTTCTATTTTACTCATAAAAATTGAGGAGACATTAACTAGAGTTGGGGTTGGAGGAAAAGACTAATTTCTAAATATATTGTTTCCTCTTTTAAAAAATAAACGTTACTTTCTTATATTTTTAAAATAGGTGTTATCCATCTTTGGTTCATCCATTAAAATGCATCTGCCCAATGCATCCACCCTATATAATTATCTGTAATCAGTACCTGTTGTGATGGGTTGCATTATTGCATTATTGTATTCAAACGTGAATGAGCTGACAAAGTGACCATCTCTCAGCTCAGTACTGATTATACATCTGTTACTTATACTGGGAATAAATTAAAATCCCACCTGACAATATCTCTATCATTGTCATTCTATGTACAAGAAATACATTATTTTGCTTCTGAATAAATCAGTTTGTCTTCAAATTCTGTATGCCTGAGTGGTCTGTTAGCTGATCCTAGGTAAGCCACAAAAACAAATGTTTGTTTTGATTTTCGATTTTTAATTATTTTGTTCTGCTGTTTGTATTTTGTTTCACCTGTGCATTGAGCTCTTATCTAGATCAAGTAAGGAATTATAGAGACACAGAGACAAGACATAAAGGCATGTTCCTTGCCTTCCATATCCAACCCTTAAATGTGCAAATTGTATTCTTGGCTCACTAACTCATGAAATGTCAGATATGACTCCCCCCATAGGATATCGGACTTTTTGAGAGAAAAGTTCCTCACCAGTGCTAGTCTTAGTATACAAACCCTGTCAGATAACAAGTCAGTATATCTAATTATATGTAATTATCAACAAGTGATCAAAGTTTATTTTTCTAGGTCAACACCATGTTCGTGCTGATATTTAGAGAGGTAGTAACAAGATGTCTTATCAAAGCCTCCTAGAAATCTACAAAAGTTGAACAAAAAAACAGAGAGTATGTTGGTGGTTGCCAAGGCATGGGGGCTGGGGCAAATGGGGAGATGTTGGTCAAAGGGTACAAACTTTGAGTTATAAGATGACTAAATGCTGGGGTTGTAATGTACAGCAAGGTTACGATATTTAAGAAAACTGTATTGTATACCTGAAATTTGCTAAAAATGTAGATCTTATATTCAACACACACACATACACACAAATGGTAACTATATGAAGTGATGGATGTGTTAACTTACCTTATTGTGCTAATCATCTCACAAGGTATAGGCATATCGAATAATCACTTTGTACACCATAAACTTACAAAATGTCACTTGTCAGTTATATCTCAATAAAGCTGAAAACAAAAAAGCCTCCTGAACTAGAGCTTCAAGATTCTCTTTGTTGTCACCAACAATGTCATCTCAATGGGGAAACCATTCTAAAATTTTTCATTTCAAGGCATGATGCAGTAGGGAAGGAGAAAGAAATCCTGGTAACTTTGCATTCCTCATTTTGTTTTGAGGTCTTGCAGATATGAATGCATGATGAAATAGAAGCTCATGTTTAAAATATAATAACTGATATCTAGGGACTTCCCTGGTGGTAAGTGGTTGAGAAACCACCTGCCAATGCAGGGGACATGTGTTCGATCCTTGGTCTGGGAAGATCCCACATGCCATGGAGCAACTAAGCCAGTGTGCCACAACTACTGAGCCTGCTCTCTAGAGCCCGCGAGCCACAACTACTGAAGCCTGCATGGCTAGAACCCATGTTTCTCAACAAGAGAAGTCACCACAGTGAGAAGACTGCACACCACAATGAAGAGTAGCCCCCACTTGCTGCAACTAGAGAAAGCCCACACACAGCAACGAAGACCCAATGCAGCCATAAATAAATAAATAAATTTATAAAAAAAGAAAATAACTGATATCTAAGAAGGAGATGCTTTGGCAATCCTGTTCCAGATGAGTCAGAGAAAACAATACCAATAACATAATATTTAAAAAGAACATGTTTATTTCAAAGAATCAGTAATTCACATAAATAGTAATCAAAAAAAGTTATGATACTTCAGTCTAAGTGCAACAAGTACTCATCCACCCTCTCATTTAATAAACATTAACTATATTAAATTTAGAATAGGTCAAGTTCAAGCTAAGGGCAGAAGTACAGAACTCTCTTGAGCTATATCTAATGTTGCTAAAAAACAAAGAAATCAGCAAGTCTTACATGGGCTTTTTATTAGGTGAGGTAGGTTATAAGGGCAATTTGAAGATCAATAAAGAAATTTTAAAATTCTCAATTACATGACTAAAAAATTTCTATTAATAGATTTGCAGATGTTTTATAAAGTGATACACTTTACTTCTATCTTAAAATTAATTTCGATTTGTACATACTTAGGTAATGTGTAAAATTTAAAAATTAGGATCTTTAATGATAGAAGATTTTGACATTCCAGGGCATTCAAATTATTTTTAATTTACTAGAAACTTCTGCTTTCTCTTTTTAAAAGACCTCAAGCCAAATGCTTTATCTAGACCTAATTTTTGGGATTGTTTCAAAAAGACTTTATTTTTTAGTAAATAATGTGTTTGATTATATATAATGATTTAAAAATTTTAAACAATTCAAAAAGAAAACATTAAATTGCTAATTAAATCACCGCTCAAAGATCATTTTAACTTTTCAGTACTAAATTTAATAACAAAAAGAATAAATTTTATATTATTGTTGGATAATTGATAGATATGTTACTCTGAAATATATTTGTAGATTAGTTAACGTAAAGAATCACACCTTGGGCTTCCCTGGTGGCACAATGGTTAAGAATCCACCTGCCAATGCAGGGGACACGGGTTCGAGCCCTGGTCAGGGAAGATCCCACATGCCGCGGAGCAACTAAGCCTGTGCACCACAACTACTGAGCCTGCGCTCTAGAGACCGCAAGCCACAACTACTGAAGCCCGCGCGCCTAGAGCACGTGCTCCTAAACAAGAGAAGCCACCGCAATGAGAGGCCCACGTGCCGCAACGAAGAGTAGCCCCCGCTCACCTCAACTAGAGAAAAGCCTGAGCACAGCAATGAAGACTCAACGCAGCCAAAAAGAAAAAAAAAAGAATCACACCTTAAAGGACCAAAGCCCTTGTCCTTGGATATCTATAGTAATTTTAAATGTTATATAATCTGAAATAAACTTATAAAAGACAGTTGTGTGTCGGAAAGAAATCTTCAAAGAAGAATTCAGCAATACCAGATTTTAGTGGATATGAAGAAATAATTGAGTGCTTGACATCTAACTTTATAGGTCAAACCTGAAAAGGCAACATCTGAAAATGAACTGATATAAAATTATAGAATTTTAGTTGGGAGTTAGGTTGGTGGTTTCATAAAACAAATTGAGTATGTGACCCAGATTTCAGAAGGCACAAAGAACAAAGGAAGAGTTAGTTAAGAGCCATAAGCCAGTTTGGCCTACGGAATCTTGAAACAGCAGATGAATATGATCAGGGTCACCTATGGATGCAATCTATATGGTCAGGGAGGAGGTGAAAACATGAACCAAATTAAATTCTATTTTTCTAGTTATGAGAAATGGATATTGGGGGCATTCAGGTCTTTCAGAGCTAAAGCCAAATAACAAAGCTACTCCCATAAAGAGACTGACTATAACATGGCATATAAAATGTATCACTGTGCAGTAATAAGTGAACTGTAGTCTTTTTACTTTTATCCCATATTAAAAACTTACCAACTAATAAGGAAGTCTGCCAAACAAAAAGACAAAGTTCAGAAGATTTTTGCCATCTCAAATGGATTAATGATCTACCATTAAATTACTTCTGAAAGATTAACTTTTTAAATTTGTATTTTTATAGTTGGTATACGAAGAAAAATGTGTATGAAAAGAACTTTATTTGTAAATTTAAAGGTATTGTCAATGAAAGTTTTATATATTGGTCATGATTAGCAATGACCTTTTTCACCTGTAATAAGAGCAAAAAAGTTAAAAATGAGTTAGGTTGCATAAAAGCTATTGCAAATATCTGTGTGTGTGTATATGTGTGTGTTGGGTGTGTGTGGGGGGGTATACAGGCCACCATGATTGTGAGTTCACATGGAAAAGACATATATATTTATGATCTTACATTCAAACTAGTATTCTTACACATTCCCCAGAATGAGACAATATATACAATATTAAATGTAAATTATATTTGCAGTTCAGTTATAAGCTGGACAAAAGTTGTAGCAAAAAAGGGAAACTTATGTCACAGAAATATTTTTATTGTATAAATTTAACTTTATGCTATTTGCAAATTCTATGTTTGAAATAGTGTATTTGGTTCCTATCACTAATATATTTCAAACATTTGGAGCTATTTTAAAAGGTTATTAAAATAGAGTATTTTTACTAATTGCTTTAAGGTGGACTTTCAAACTTATGTGCATAAAATGACCCTCTGTTGACATGTCCATTTCCGTAAGGATATAAGTTTGCTAAATTGAAATTTCTTTTTGTCTTTAACTCTCTAAAAAGTAGTATATATTAAGATAATATAATAATATAGAAATTGTGTGACTTAGGCAACAACTAAAGTGAATATACATCTTCAAATCAGTGTGTCAAAACCAAAAATAATTTTATTTCTTCATTTTGCTTCTTCTTTCACTACAGTGGTATAAATTAAAATTTGTCATTTAAGAATTCTCCTTGCCCATAGATTGCACTTAAAGTGTCCAAGATTACAAAGCATATTGGTTATAAAGGGGATGGCTGAGGAGCATCTTGTCCTCAATGTTGTTTTTTGCATGAGGATACCCAGTGTCATGTGTGATCCACTGACTTCAGTGTAAGCAGGACACAGGTTGTTATTGATGCAGGCATCATTCATGTGAGTCACGTGTTGCTACTGTATCTCAGACTCTGATCCTTGGATATCAATCCATAAATACAGAAAGGACTAGGTGCTTAAATTCTGTGTGTGTGTGTGTGTGTGTGTGTGTGTGTGTGTACAAGATTGAGGGGGAGAGAGAGAGAGGGAGAGAGAGAGATAGAGAGAGAGGGAGGGTGCGAGGGAGGGAAGAAGGAAGAAGAATGTTTTGCTATGTATTTAACTTTTATTAGGAATGAAAAGTCACTATTTCTAAAATATGATTCCACTACACAATTATAAACATTATTAGTAATAAACTACCGTAAAAAAAAAAAAGACCCAAAACATACAACTCAAACACAAGATATTCATTTTTGTATTTTTTAAGTGCTCATATAACAGCCCAAAGCAGTCATTTCATTGTTGGGTTTTCTCTGTACAATAATCCAAGGATTCCACCATTGGTAAGATAACATTATTAGTAATAAACTACTGTAAAAAAAAATAGACACAAAACATACAACTCAAACACAAGAGATTCATTTTTGTATTTTTTAAAGTCCTCATATAATAACCCAAAGCAGTCATTTCATGGTTGGGTTTTCTCTGTACAATAATCCAAGGATTCCACCATTGATAAGATATCATTAACATTCACTTGAAAAAAGAGAGTATTGAGGAGGAATCTGTTCTCTAAAAGTATTTTATTGGAAAGGTCATCCATTGCTTTTCACTTTTTATTTGCTAGAGCTCAGTCACAAAACCTACTTAATCCCAGGGAAAGATGAGAAGGTGACCTAGTTAAGTGCTAGGAGGACAAAAATATTTTTAGGGACAACTAATATTCTCTGCAACGATCATCACTTTTGGTTACTAAATATCCCTAAGCCCCATTTTACTCAGGGAAAATATTATCCACATCCCCAAATAGAAAATAACCCCATCCAGTTAATGCGTCTGGCTCATTGTCCAAGATAGCTTGGCCAATGCACAGCTTTTGTAGCCTGGAATCCTATAACCTACAGGAAAAAATTATATACATCTACCCCACCCCCATATCTAATATATCTTGGTGGAGGAAAAAGAGAATCACAACCAAAAACAGACAACCCACCCCTCCCATTTGGAAAAGGTAAGAAACGGAATCCCAGCGGTGATGGAATCTGGCTGCGTAAGCACCAAGAAGATCCATTTTTCAGATGGTTAAAGGTATTCTCTGATCAGACCCCTGATTATCTGGCGGGAAAAAAACTCCCTTATCTATTTGTGCCTATCCATTAGCTCTGCCTCTATAATATCCTTCTCAGTGTATTATCATTCATTGTGACATCTAACGTTGGTTTAGATAAATATGCTCCACTTGACTTCCTTTTTTAGCCTATTTTCTGTCTGTGCACGTTTGATGGCCTTAGAATTGTTTTATAGTTACAAGTCTTCTGTTTTCCTTGGCAATGAATCACCTAAAAACTTAGTAGAATTCTAATCTATTAACATCATATGTTTGTGACGATACTCAAAGTTCTTTCTTAGACACAGATAAGACTTTCTTATAGCCTTATTTTTATATCTATCTGTTTCTGTCTCTCTGTCTCTCTCCCTCTTTCTTTCTCTTAGTATTTTCCCCTTGGGGAAAAAAGGCTTTGGTAAGAAGAAAAAACATCCTTTCTCTGATCTGCAGGGTGGATCTGAAGAAGTCTTAACAAATTATTTTAACTCAATACATTTGCATCCATACCTTCTACCTTTTGGAATCTAAAGTCACACTGGTTTTGTAAGACTGTGGAACTCAAATAAAGACAGTATATTCTCTTTATTTATGTTTTTAAACCAGCTAATTCTCATCTGAGCTCATTTTACATTCTTGTATTTATCTACTGTAAGAACAAAACACTTTGGCCCTTTCTGTCAGTTTCCCCAGAAGAATGGTCTTTAACCAGGGACAATCTTGTCCTCCAGGGGACATCTGGCAATGTTGGAAAACATTCTTGATTGTCAATACTATGAGAGGTACACTGGCATCTAGCAGGTAAAGGCCAAGGATGTTGCTAAATATCCTGCAATGCACAGGACGGACTCTCACAAAAAATAATTATCCTGCCCCAAATGACAATAGTGTCACTGTTGAGAAAAGTTGTCCTAGATTTACCCACAGTAAGTACTTAGTATGCTATCTAAATGATTCTATAAGATGATATTTCTGGGTTTTTTTGCCACTATAGAAAAAGACGGTCCATCTCTCCTGCCCGACACCTAACCACTGAGGCCAGTGCCGTGTTTTGTTGTTGTTGTTATGGTGTCACCCTACTTCAAAGTAATAATTTCTGTATTACTTAGGATGAAATTAGCTATTAGAAGAGATGAACCTCACAGTATGAAAGATATAGACGAAACACAATACTATCTGATTTCTTTCTTAGATAACAGCCCAAAGTTTCTGTGGCTCTGTCATCTCCTGGGACCTCTTGGCATCCTTTGCATACAGATGGAAAGAAAAAAGAAACATTGTGGTGGAGGCACACCTCCTTCATAAAATACCTGACCTAGAAATGGATGTATCACCTCTGCTCACATTCCATTCACTAGAACTTAGTCATGTGACCACACCTGTACACAAGGGAGGCTGGGAAATGTTGTCCAGCTTTGTACTTAGAAAGAGGAGAAAATGAATATTGAGAGAATAGCTAACAGCTTCTGCAACTGATGACTTTATCACTTTCCAAGTGTGAAAATTTTAAGATCATGCTAGAATATAATCTCTATATTTGTTTCTAACTGCTGTTGTACAAAATGTCACAGGTTTAGTGATTTAAAACAACACACATTTATTATCTTATAGTTGTGGAGGTAAGAAGTTCAAAACTAATATCAGTGAGATAAAGTCAAGGTTTCTGCAGGGCAATGTTGCTTCTGGAGGTTCTATGTGAGAGTTCTTTCCATGTCCTCACAGCTTCTAGAGGCTGCCTATTATTTCCTGGTTCACAGCTGGCCTTTTCTACTCTTACCTCTACTTTAATTGTCACATCTTTTCTCCCTCTGCTTCTATCATCTCATCACCTCTTCTGAATCTAATCCCACTGCATCCCTCTTTTTTGTTTTTTGTTTTAATAATGTCATGCTTTTATTTTTGGCTGCACTGCGTGGCTTGTGGGATCTTAGTTCCCTGACTAGGGATCGAACCTGGGCCCTTGGCAATGAGAGCGTGGAGTCCTAACCACTGACTGGCCAGGGAATTCCTCATCCCTCTTATATTGGACTCTTTAGATTATATGGGGCCCACTCAGATAGGCCAAGATAATCTCTCTAACTTAAGATCCTTAACTAAATCACGACTGAAAATTCCCTTTTGCTATGTAAAGTAATATATTCACAGGGTACTGGGAATTAGGACATGGATATCTTGGGGGAGGTTGCATTATTCAGCTTACTGCAGATCCAGACAAGGAGAGAATATTTACTTCCTTCACTGCTGTATTCTCAGTGTTTAATATTGTACTTTGAACAGCCTGTATATACCTGATAGGTATTTTTAAATGAATGAATTTATCAGTCTTTTAAATAATATATAGTTTAGCAAGCATTATGCAGTCTGTAGTCCATTTTTATGTGTTGGTGACTAAAAACATATCAAATTTTGATTCTTGGGCAGGTTGGCAGATCAGGCTGGACTTTGACCCAGGGCCACACATCTAATGAGGAAAATCTTTGTGATTCAAACAGCATCCATGTTTTTCTACTTAATAAGCCTCCTAGGGTTCAAGATGGTGGAGTAGAAGGAAGTGCGCTCACTCCCTCTTGCAAGAGCACCAGAATCAAACTAACTGCTGAACAATTATCAACAGGAAGACACTGGAACTAACCGAGAAAGATACCCCACAACTAAAGACAAAGGAGAAGATGCAATGAGACGGTAAGAGGGGCGCAACCACAATAAAATCAAATCCTATAACCGCTGGGTGGGTGAATCACAAACTGGAGAACAATTATACCACAGAAGTCCACCCACTGGAGTGAAGGTTCTGAGCCCCATATCAGGCTTCCAAACCTGGGGGTCTGGCAATGGGATGAGGAATTCCAAGAGAATCAGATTTTGAAGTCTAGCAGGATTTGATTGCAGGACTTCAACAGGACTGGGGGAAACAGAGACTCCACTCTTGGAGGGCACACACAAAGTAGTGTGTGCGTCAGGACCTAGGGGGAAGGAGCAGTGACCCCATAGGAGACTGAACCAGACCTACCTGCTAGTGTTGGAGGGTCTCCTGCAGAGATGGGGGGTGGCTGTGGCTCACTGCGGGGAAAAGGACACTGGCAGCAGAAGTTCTGGGAAGCACTCCTTGGTATGAGCACTCCTGCAGTCTGCCATTAGCCCCACCAAAGAGCCTGAAGCCTCAAGTGCTGAGTCGCCACAGACCAAACAAACAACAGAGAGGGAACTCAGCCCCTGCCACCAGCAGACAAGTGAATTAAAGTTTTGCTGAGCTGTGCCAACCAGAGCAACACCCAACTCTACCCACCACCAGTCCCTCACATCAGGAAGCTTGCACAACCCTCTTAAATAGCTTCATCCACTACAGGGCAGAGAGAAGAAGCAAGAAGAACTACAATCCTGCAGCCTGTGGAATGAAGACCACATTCACAGAAAGATAGACAAAATAAAAAGGCAGAGTACTATGTACCAGATGAAGGAACAAGATAAAACCCCAGAAAAACAACTAAATGAAGTGGAGATAGGCAACCTTACAGAAAAAGAATTCAGAATAATGATAGTGAAGATGATCCAGGACCTCGGAAAAAGAATGGAGGCAAAGATCAAGAAGATGTAAGCAATGTTTAACAAAGACCTAGAAGAATTAAAGAACAAACACCTAGAAGAATTAAAGAACAAACAAACAAAGATGAACAATAAAATAACTGAAATGAAAACCACACTAGAAGGAATCAATAGCAGAATAACTGAGGCTGAAGAATGGAAAAGTGAGCTGGAAGACAGAATGGTGGAATTCACTGCCATGGAACAAAATAAAGAAAAAAGAATTAAAAGAAATGAAGGCAGCCTAGAAAGAAACCACTGGGACAACATTAAACACACGAACATTCGCATTATAAGGGTCCCAGAAAGAGAAGAGAGAGATAAAGGACCCGAGAAAATATTTGAAAGATTATAGTTGAAAACTTCCCTAACATGGGAACGGAAATAGCCAGCCAGGTTCAGGAAGCTCAGAGAGTCCCAGGCAGGTTAAATGCAAGGAGAAACACACTGAGACACATAGTAATCAAATTAACAAAAATTAAATACAAAGAAAAATTATTAAAAGAAACAAGGGGAATATGACAAATAACATACGTGGGAACTCCCATAAGGTTAAGAGCTGATTACTCAGCAGAAACTCTACAAGCCAGAAGGGAGTGACACAATATGTTTAAAGTGATGAAAGGGAAGAACCTACAACCAAGATTACTCTACCTGGCAAGGATCTCATTCAGATTTGACAGAGAAATCAAAAGCTTTACAGATAAGCAAAAGCTAAGAGAATACAGCACCACCAAACCAGCTCTATGACAAATGCTAAAGGAACTTCTGTAAGTGGGGAACATGAGAGAAGAAACGGAACTACAAAAACTGGGAAAGAAGGAGTAAAACTGTCATTGTTTGCAGGTGACATGATACTATATATAAAAAATTCTGAAGATACCACCAGAAAACTACTAGAGCTCATCCATGAATTAGGTAAAGTTGTAGGATACAAAATTAATACACAGAAATCTCTTGTATTCCTATAGAATAACCATGAAAGATCAGAAAGAGAAATTAAGGAAACAATCCCATTTATTATTGCATCAAAAAGAATAAAATACCTAGGAATAAACCTACTTAAGGAGGCAAAAGACCTGTACTCAGAAAAGTATAAGATACTGATGAAAGAAATCAAAGATGACAAAAAGTGATGGAGAGATATACCATGTTCTTAGATTGGAAGAATCAATCCTGTGAAAATGACTATACAACCCAAAGCAATCTACAGATTCAATGCAAACTCTATCAAATTACCAATGGCATTTTTCACAGAACTAGAACAAAAAAATTCACAATTTGTATGGAAACACAAAAGACCCTGATTAACCAAAGCAATCTTGAGAAAGAAAAACGGAGCTGGAGGAATCAGTCTCCCGGACTTCAGACTATACTACAAAGCTACAGTAATCAAGATAGTATGGTACTGCCACAAAAACAGAAATATAGATCAATGGAACAGGATAGAAAGCCCAGAGATAAACCCTTGCACATATGGTCACCTTATCTTTGACAAAGGAGGCAAGGATATACAATGGAGAAAAGACAGTCTCTTCAATACGTGGTGCTGGGAAAACTGGACAGCTACATGTAAAAGAATGAAATTAGAACACTTCCTAAGAACATACACAAAAATAAACTTTAAATGGATTAAAGACCTAAATGTAAGGCCAGATACTATAAAACTCTTAGAGGAAGACATACGCAGAACACTCTTTGACACAAATCGCAGCAAGGTCTTTTTTAATCCATCTCCTTGACTAATGAAAATAAAATAGAAATAAACAAATGGGATCTAACTAAACTTAAACGTTTTGCACAGCAAAGGATACCATAAATGAGATGAAAAGACAGCCCTCTAAATGGGAGAAAATATTTGCAAATGAAGAGACCAACAAGGGATTAATCTCCAAAATATACAAGCAGCTCATGCAGCTCAATATCAAAAAAAAAAAAACAATCCAATCAAAAAATGAGCAGAAGACCTAAATAGACATTTCTCCAAAGAAGACATACAGATGGACAAAAAGCACATGAAAAAATGCTCAACATCACAAATCATTAGAGAAATGCAAATCAAAACTACAATGAGGTATCACCTCACACCAGTCAGAATGGCCATCATCAAAAAATCTGCAAACAATAAATCCTGGAGAGGGTGTGGAGAAAAGGGAACCCTCCTATACTGTTGGTGGGAATGTAAATTGATACAGCCACTATGGAGAACGGTATGGAGGTTCCTTAAAAAAGTAAAAATTGAACTACCATATGACCCCAAAATCCCACTCCTCAGCACATACCTGGAAAAAAACCCATAATTCGAAAAGATACATGCACCCTTATGTTCATTTATACTATTTACAATAGCCAGGACATGGAAGCAACCTAAATGTCATCGACAGAGGAACTGATAAAGAAGATATGATACATATATACAATGGAATATAAAATTGCCAGCCATATAAAAGAACAAAATAACGTTATTTGCAGCAACATGGCTGGGCCTAGAGATTGTCATACTGAGTGAAGTAAGTTGGACACAGAAGGACAAGTATCACATGATATCACGTATATGTGGAATCTAAAATATGGGTACAAATGAACTTATTTACAAAACAGAAGTAGAGTCACAGATGTAGAAAACAAACTTATAGTTACCAGGGGATAAGGCGGGGCATAAATAGGAGATTGAGATTGACATATACACAGTACTAAATATAAAATTGATAACTAATAAGGATCTACTGTACAGCACGGAGAACTCTACTCAATACTCTGTAATGTTCTATATGGGAAAAAAAGAGTAGATATATGCATATGTATAACTGATTCACTTTGCTGAATACCTGAAACTAACTGTAAATCAACTATACTCCAATAAAAATTTAAAGATAATTACATAAATAAATGGGAATGGAGAGTCAATAATCATGGGACTTAGAAAAGCCTCCAAGATCAAAGAGACAGATAAAAGCAACCTCAACAATAAAACAATGGCAACATCAACATTCACAGAAAAAGATTTAACAAAAGAGATGAAGCATAGGAAGCGTTCAAGTGGTCTTTTAAATCACTGCAAATTATGAGATAATATTATACTTGTGAAAAAAGAACAGTATGATATTATAAAGATACATTACAGTAATAAGAATTAGCTTTTAGAACTTAAAAATATTAAAGAAAAATAATGGTAAAAATATAAAGGCAATGAAAAAGTTGGAAGACACAGTCAATGAAGTTACTCTGAAATACTTTATGACTAAAAGAAGAAGGAAAATTTAGGAGTTCCAATATCTGACAATAGGAACATGCGGTAAAAAGAAAAAAACAAAAGAATTTTTAAAAGTGACAAACAGAAAGGAAGTAATTATAAAAGAAAAATACACAAATGTTCCCCAAACATTAGTTCTTACATCATTAAATGGTCTGCCACATGCAAACACACACACACACACACACATCAAATTTTGTAAAATTTCAGAACACCTTGGTTACAAAAAAAGTCTGAGAAGTTTTTGCAATCGAAAAATGGCATCCATCTTCTCAGGAACAAACCTGACTATTAGAAAAGCAAGGTGTAATGCTTTCAATATCTGAAGGAAAAATGCTTCTTAGCCTAAGATTTCCACAACCAATCAAAGTATAACTCAAGGATAAGGATAAATCAAGGCATTTTCAGAAATGAGTCATCAAAAATTTTAAAAAATTCTTTCATGTTTCATTTTTTTTTGTAAAGTTGTGAAGAGTACACACCACGAAAACAAGGCGGGAAAGCAAAAATAAGGTTATGGGATAAGGATGTAGAAAAAGAAAAGTCCCCTGACCTTAAAGTGAATCCTTCCATAAGACAGTAGAAAAAGAGGGCTGTGGGAAGAGTATGTCTTATAAAAGAAAAGGGAGGAGGAAGTGCAGGAGGAGAAGAAATAAAAGAACAAGGAAAGAGAGAATTTCTCTTTTTTTTAACATTTTTTTTTTATTCAAAGAGAAAGTCACAAAAACTGTAATCATCCAGATCAGTTCACTCAGTCCCATGAAATTAATTTTTTTATCTTGATCTTTTGTTAGCACTTTTATGAATTCATCAGTTTTCCATTAGAGTTCTGAAAATGCTTATTCATTCAGTTCAGCAGTATAGTAAGTTACCAGAAACCTGTACTTGTCAGAGTCTTTTCCATGAATTCCTTGAAGATGAAACCCTTTTATAGGAACATTTTTGCAAAAGCATCAGAGTACACCCAGAACTGTCTGTAAATGACAAAACACTTAAAAATGACCACGGTTAAAGATTTGATGAAAGTTCATAATAATGCAATTGACAAGGAAATTTAGTTATTTCTGAGATATACATTTTAAAGTAATAACTAGGATTATGACTTATAACATTATACCAGAACATATAAGATTTTTAGGAATTTCATGTAATGTCTGAAACATTTATATTAACACATTTCCACACAAATAACCCAAAGAAAGTTTAGTATTAGTTTTTTTTTTAATTTTTAAATTTTTATTTTTTTATACAGCAGGCTCTTATTAGCCATCAATTTTACACACATCAGTGCATACATGTCAATCCCAATTACCCAATTCACCATACCACCATCCCCACCCCACCACAGCTTTCCACCCTTGGTGTCCATACGTTTGTCTCTACACCTGTGTCTCAACTTCTGCCCTGCAAACCGGTTCATCTGTACCATTTTTCTAGGTTCCACATGCATGCGTTAATATACGATATTTGTTTTTCTCTTTCTGACTTACTTCACTCTGTATGACAGTCTCTAGATCCATCCACGTCTCAACAAATGACTCAATTTCGTTTCTTTTTATGGCTGAGTAATATTCCATTGTATATATGTACCACAACTTCTTTATCCATTCGTCTGTCGATGGGCACTTAGGTTGCTTCCACAACCTGGCTATTGTAAATAGTGCTGCAATGAACATTGGGGTTCACATGTCTTTTTGAAATATGGTTTTCTCTGGGTACATGTCCAGTAGTGGGATTGCTGGATCATATGGTAATTCTATTTTTAGCTCTTTAAGGAACCTTCATACTGTTCTCCATAGTGGCTGTATCAATTTACATTCCCACCAACAGTGCAAGAGGGTTCCCTTTTCTCCACACCCTCTCCAACATTTGTTGTTTGTAGATTTTCTGATGACGCCCATTCTAACTGGTGTGAGGTGATACCTCATTGTAGTTTTGATTTGCATTTCTCTAATAATTAGTGATGTTGAGCATCTTTTCATGTGCTTCTTGGCCATCTGTATGCCTTCTTCGGAAAAATGTCTATTTAGTTCTTCTGCCCATTTTTGGATTGGGGTGTTTGTCTTTAATATTGAGCTGCATGAGCTGTTTATATATTTTGGAGATTAGTCCTTGGCCTGTTGATTCGTTTGCAAATATTTTCTCCCATTCTTAGGGTTGTCTTTTCATCTTGTTTATGGTTTCCTTTGCTGTGCAAAAGCCTTGAAGTTTCATTAGGTCCCATTTGTTTATTTTTGTTTTTATTTCCATTACTCTAGGAGGTGGATCAAAAAAGATCTTGCTGTGATTTATGTCAAAGAGTGTTCTGCCTATGTTTTCCTCTAAGAGTTTTATAGTGTCCAGTCTTACATTTAGGTCTTTAATCCATTTTGAGTTTATTTTTGTGTATGGTGTTAGGGAGTGTTCTAATTCCATTCTTTTACATGTAGCTGTCCATTTTTCCCAGCACCACTTATTGAAGAGACTGTCTTTTCTCCATTGTATATTCTTGTCTCCTTTATCAAAAATAAGGTGACCATATGTGTGTGGGTTTCTCTCTGGGCTTTCTATCCTGTAACATTGATCTATGTTTCTGTTTTTGTGCCATTTCCATACTGTCTTGATTATTTTAGCTTTGTAGTATAGTCTGAAGTCAGGGAGTCTGATTCCTCCAGCTCTGTTTTTTTCCCTCAAGACTGCTTTGGCTATTCGTGGTCTTTTGTGTCTCCATACAAATTTTGAGATTTTTTTGTTCTAGTTCTGTAAAAAATGCCATTGGTAATTTGATAGGGATTGCATGGAATCTGTAGATTGCTTTGGGTAGTATACTCCTTTTCACAATGTTGATTCTTCCAATCCAAGTACATGGTATATCTCTCCATCTGTTGGTATCATGTTTAATTTCTTTCATCAGTGTCTTATAGTTTTCTGCATACAAGTCTTTTGTCTCCCTAGGTAGGTTTATTCCTAGGTATTTTATTCTTTTTGTTGCAATTGTAAATGGGAGTGTTTCCTTAATTTCTCTTTCAGATTTTTCATCATTAGTGTATAGGAATGCAAGAGATTTCTGTGCATTAATTTTGTATCCTGCAACTTTACCAAATTCATTGATTAGCTCTAGTAGTTTTCTGGTGGCATTTTTAGGATTCTCTATGTATAGTATTGCGATGGTCCAGCCACCGCAGAGGGTCTTCCAGGTCCCGACGGAGAGGGGTAAGGGACTGAATAGCACCGCGAGTATGGGATCAGAAGGACCAAGACAACTGATGGTTGCAAGGCACTTTATTTAGAATCTACTGAATCTTATATAGACAGAAGAGGAACTCTTTATTGGACAATGAACCCATAGAATTGCTTATCCTCTCAGTTCAGTCACCACCATGGACGTCAGCAAGTTTGCAACAACCATCCTTGAACATTATCTTCCCTTAACCAGGCACGCACAGCCCCCAGCCATAAGGAACAAACAGGAGTCTCAGTTCCCTGAGGTCTCCTGGCCTGAGATAGCTTTGCTGATCTCTTTTACATCCCTCAGGCCTGGAACAAAGAGTGCATTCCAAGTCAAGGGGGCAAAGCCCTTAAGTGACTTTGCTTTTTGTGAGAGACATACTATCTCCGCCAGGAGTTACCTCTGGCTAAGCCTGCATGCCTCCCACATAGTATCATGTCATCTGCAAACAGTGACAGTTTTACTTCTTTTCCAAATGGGATTCTTTTTATTTGTTTTTGTTCTCTGACTGCCATGGCTAGGACTTCCAAAACTATGTTGAATAATAGTGGTGAGGGTGGACATCCTTGTCTTGTTCCTGATCTTAGAGGAAATGCTTTCAGTTTTTCACCATTGAGAATGATGTTTGCTGTGGGTTTGTCATATATGGCCTTTATTATGTTGAGGTAGGTTCGCTCTATGCCCACTTTCTTCAGAGTTTTTATCATAAATGGGTGTTGAATTTTGTCAAAAGCTTTTTCTGCATCTATTGAGATGATCATATGGTATTTATACTTTAGTTTGTTAATATGGTGCATCACATTGATTGATTTGCGTATATTGAAGAATCCTTGCATCCTTAGGATAAATCCCACTTGATCATGGTGTTTGATCCTTTTAATGTGTTGTTGGATTCTGTGTGCTAGTATTTTGTTGAGGATTTCTGCATCTATATTCATCAGTGATATTGGTCTGTAATTTTCTTTTTTTGTAGTATCTTTGTCTGGTTTTGGTATCAGGTTGATGGTGGCCTCATAGAATGAGTTTGGGAGTGTTCCTCCCTCTGCAATTTTTTGGAAGAGTGTGAGAAGGATGGGTGTTAGCTCTTCTCTAAATGTTTGACAGAATTCACCTGTGAAGCCATCTGGTCCTGGACTTTTGTTTGTTGGAAGATTTTTAATCACAGTTTCAATTTCATTACTTGTGATTGGTCTGTTCATATTTCCTGTTTCTTCCTGGTTCAGTCTTGGAAGGTTATACCTTTCTAAGAATTTGTCCATTTCTTCCAGGTTGTCCATTTTATTGACATAGAGTTGCTTGTTGTAGTCTCTTAGGATGCTTTGTATTTCTGCAGGGTCTGTTGTAACTGCTCCTTTTTCATTTCTAATTTTATTGATTTGAGTGCTCTCCCTCTTTTTCTTGATGAGTCTGGCTAATGGTTTTTCAATTTTGTTTATCTTCTCAAAGAACCAGCTTTTAGCTTTATTGATCTTTGCTATTGTTTTTTTGTTTGTTTGTTTCTATTTCATTTATTTCCGCTCTGATCTTTATGATTTCTTTCCTTCTGCTAACTTTGGGTTTTGTTTGTTCTTCTTTCTCCAGTTCCTTTAGGTGTAAGGTTAGATTGTTTATTTGAGATTTTTCTTGTTTCTTGAGGTAGGCTTGTATAGCTATAAACTTCCCTCTTAGAACTGCTTTTGCTGCATCCTATAGGTTTTGGATCATCGTGTTTTCATTGTCATTTGTCTCTAGGTATTTTTTGATTTCCTCTTTGATTTCTTCAGTGATCTCTTGCTTATTTAGTAACGTATTGTTTAGCCTCCATGTGTTTGTGTTTTTTACGTTTTTTTCCCTGTAACTCATTTCTAATCTCAAAGCGTTGTGGTCAGAAAAGATGCTTGATATGATTTCAATTTTCTTAAATTTACTGAGTCATGATTTGTGACCCAAGATGTGATCTATCCTGGAGAATGTTCTGTGCGCACTTGAGAAGAAAGTGTAATCTGCTGTTTTTGGATGAGAGAATTTTTAAGAAAAAAATGATAGAACATTTGAGTGCCTGAAAAGATGTTTGAGCATTTCAAAAAATTAGTGATCAGTATGTTACCCACCTGCAAAAACACTTGGAATAATTAGAAAACTAAGCAAATAACAGTTGTTGCAATGATTAAATCCAGGAAAAAAACAAATGTTTTGCAAAAGAGTTGTAATCCATATATCATTGGATTTAACTCTGCACAATGTTCACGTAGTCATAGTAGTGTAAAAATTATTGTGCACTTGTGCATCTAGCAACAGGGAGAGGACAGCAGATAGGAAGGGGAGTGCAGAAGAACTAATGCCTCAATTGAAAAAGCAAAGTCTATAGATAATATCTGTATATTTCAGCATTTTAAAAGCTATTCATACATATGAGATTACTTTCAAAAGAACTTTATGACTGGTAAATTCACTTTTGAGATTCTACTCTATTTGTTAAAATATTCATATTTGTGGTGAATTAAAACCTTATTGTAGCAAATAAATTAAAAATTAACTGGGACCCTGACAGCTGAGCCTCAAGTCCTCAACGGCCATTTATTTCCTTTTGTCAACATGTAGTCAAGTTTCTATTTTCTATAAGGTTTGAAACCTATTAGATAAGCTATAAATGCTTAAATTTTCAAAAGATTTGTTTATGATGCTATTTTGTGTGCCCACATGATAAATATGTGAAAAAAATTTAATCTTTATCATTATCACCGCCATCTGCATCACTATCCAAATAGTCATGTCTTTATCTTCTGCCAGAAGGTAATGCACCAGAACAGTGACATCCGTTAATTGCTGGCCATTCCCTTCTAGCTGCTACATGAAGGAATATTTGGTTGAGTGAAGCTCAGTCAGAGAAACATGGGGTTTGTATTCAAGGTTGAAATTACCCATTGTTCAGGGCTTTAGAATCAATATAGTTATCATTTAATAATCATTACCTTTAATAATGTCTCCTTGGTATTGCCTGAGGGAGTGAGCAGCAGTAACTGAAATTCAACCACATATTTTAAAAGAAATATTCAATAGCATTTTTCCTTCAGAATAAGTTACTTTATTTAGGTAAAAACTGGGAGAGTATGTATATTTAGTACATATGAGGTGTGGCTTAACTTTAATTTAGCCAAATCAATAACTAGCGAGATGCAGGAAATGTCAAGTCTCATCTAAATTCTCCATGTTTTTTGTTTGTTTGAATGAATGAACAGGTGCTATAATGACTATCAAAGTTAAGTACCATGTTGAAAGAGCTTCTCCTCAACAGTTTTTTGTTTTGGTTTTTTTCCTGCCCACGATGTCAGATTTTGCAAGGCATTTAAATGATTTGTCAGAAGTGAATGTGCTTAGTAGTCCAGGCAGTGAAGGGACATTGAACAACAATTTTCATCAGAATAAGTAAAAAATCAGTGTTCAGAAGAATAAAACTTATTAGAAAATAAATGACTACAACTTCAAAAAGACAATATTGTGTTTTAGATAACCACTGAAAGGAGTTTAAAAGAATCAAATGGTTTGAAGTATTCAGTGTGCGATTTAACAAATTAATAATTTTAACATATGCCTTACATAATTTAGACAGACATTAGTCAGTTTAAACATTCAGACAAAAATTGATGTTTTATAAGCAGAGCTATAAGATGCCTGTTTAGAATACATATTTTCAAAATTTTATTAACTGTTTCCAAAACTATAAAACAGTATTTTGGGGATTAACCAAGATGGCGGAGTAGAAGGACGTGCTCTCACTCCCTCTTGCGAGAGCACCAGAATCACAACTGGCTGCTGGACAATCATTGACAGGAAGACCCTGGACTTCACCGAGGAGGATACCCCACGTCCAAGGACAGAGGAGAAGCCACAGTGAGACGGTAGGAGGGGCGCAATCAGAGTAAAATCTAATCCCATAACGGCTGGGTGGGTGACTCACAGACGGGCGAACACTTATACCACAGAAGTCCACCCACTGGAGTGAAGCTTCTGAGGCCCACGTCAGGCTTCCCAAACTAGGGGTCCGGCAACGGGAGGAAGAATTCCTAGAGAATCAGACTTTGAAGCCTAGTGGGAATTGATTGCAGGACTTCGACAGGACTGGGGGAAACAGAAACCCCACTCTTGGAGGGCACACACAAAGTAGTGTGCGCATCGGGACCCAGGGGAAGGAGCAGTGACCCTGGGGGAGACTGAACCAGACATACCTGCTGGTGTTGGGGGTCTCCTGCAGAGCCGGGGGATGGCTCTGTTTCACTGTGGGGACAAGGACTCTGGCAGCGGAGGTTCTGGGAAGTGCTCCTTGGCGTGAGCCCTCCCAGAGTCTGCCATTAACCCCACCAAAGAGCCCAGGTAGGCTCCAGTGTTGGGTTGCGTCAGGCAAAACAACCAACAGGGAGGGAACCCAGCCCCACCCATCAACAGTCAAGTGGATTAAAGTTTTACTGAGCTCTGACCGCCACAGCAACAGTCAGCTCTACCCACCACCAGAGCCTCCCATCAAGCCTCTTAGATAGCCTCAACCACCAGAGGGCAGACAGCAGAAGCAAGAAAAACTACAATCCTGCAGCTTGTGGACCAAAAACCACAGTTACAGAAAGATAGACAAGATGAAAAGGCAGAGGGCTATGTACCAGATGAAGGAACAAGAAAAAACCCCAGAAAAACAACTAAATGAAGTGGAGATAGGCAACCTTCCAGAAAAAGAATTCAGAATAATGATAGTGAAGATGATCCAGGACCTCGGAATAAGAATGGAGGCAAAGATTGAGAAGATGCAAGAAATGATTAACAAAGACCTAGAAGAATTAAAGAACAAACAAACAGAGATGACCAATACAATAACTGAAATGAAAACTACACTAGAAGGAATCAATAGCAGAATAACTGAGGCAGAAGAACGGATAAGTGACCTGGAAGACAGAATGGTGGAATTCACTGCTGCGGAACAGACTAAAGAAAAAAGAATGAAAAGAAATGAAGACAGCCTAAGAGACCTCTGGGACAACATTAAACGCAACAACATTCGCATTATAGGGGTCCCAGAAGGTGAAGAGAGAGAGAAAGGACCACAGAAAATATTTGAAGAGATTATAGTCGAAAACTTCCCTAACATGGGAAAGGAAATAGCCACCCAAGTCCAGGAAGCGCAGAGAGTCCCATACAGGATACACCCAAGGAGAAACACGCCGAGACACATAGTAATCAAAGTGGCAAAAATTAAAGACAAAGAAAAATTACTGAAAGCAGCAAGGGAAAAACGACAAATAACATACAAGGGAACTCCCATAAGGTTAACAGCTGATTTCTCAGCAGAAACTCTGCAAGCCAGAAGGGAGTGGCATGATATACTTAAAGTGATGAAAGGGAAGAACCTACAACCAAGATTACTCTACCCGGCAAGGATCTCATTTAGATTTGATGGAGAAATCAAAAGCTTTACAGACAAGCAAAAGCTAAGAGAATTCAGCACCACCAAACCAGCTCTACAACAAATGCTAAAGGAACTTCTCTAAGTGGGAAACACAAGAGAAGAAAAGGACCTACAAAAACAAACCCAAAACAATTAAGAAAATGGTCATAGGAACATACATATCGATAATTACCTTAAACGTGAATGGATTAAATGCCCCAACCAAAAGACATAGACTGGCTGAATGGATACAAAAACAAGACCCATATATATGCTGTCTACAAGAGACCCACTTTAGACCTAGGGACACATACAGACTGAAAGTGAGGGGATGGGAAAAGATATTCCATGCAAATGGAAATCAAAAGAAAGCTGGAGTAGCTATACTCATATCAGATAAAATAGACTTTAAAATAAAGAATGTTACAAGAGACAAGGAAGGACCCTACATAATGATCAAGGGATCAATCCAAGAAGAAGATATAACAATTATAAATATATATGCACCCAACATAGGAGCACCTCAATACATAAGGTAACTGCTAACAGCTATAAAAGAGGAAATTGACAGTAACACAATCATAGTGGGGGACTTTAACACCTCACTTACACCAATGGACAGATCATACAAAATGAAAATAAATAAGGAAACAGAAGCTTTAAATGACACAATAGACCAGATAGATTTAAGTGATATATATAGGACATTCCATCCAAAAACAGCAGATTACGCGTTCTTCTGAAGTGCGCACGGAACATTCTCCAGGATAGATCATATCTTGGGTCACAAATCAAGCCTCAGTAAATTTAAGAAAACTGAAATCATATCAAGCATTTTTTCTGACCACAACGCTATGAGATTAGAGATGAATTACAGGGAAAAAAACGTAAAAAAGACAAACACATGGGGGCTTCGCTGGTGGCGCAGTGGTTGGGAGTCTGCCCGCCGATGCAGGGGACACGGGTTCGAGCCCTGGTCTGGGAAGATCCCACATGCCGCGGAGCAACTGGGCCCGTGAGCCACAACTACTGAGCCTGCACGTCTGGAGCCGTGCTCCGCAACAAGAGAGGCCGCGATAGTGAGAGGCCCGCGCACCGCGATGAAGAGTGGCCCCCGCTTGCCACAACTAGAGAAAGCCCTCGCACAGAAACGAAGACCCAACACAGCCAAAAATATAAATAAATTAATTAATTAAAAAAAAAAAGTTAAGTATTTCCAATATAAAAAAAAAAAAAAAGACAAACACATGGAGGCTAAACAATACGTTACTAAATAACCAAGAGATCACTGAAGAAATCAAAGAGGAAATCAAAAAATACCTAGAGACAAATGACAATGAAAACACGACGACCCAAAACCTATGGGATGCAGCAAAAGCAGTTCTAAGAGGGAAGTTTATAGCTATACAAGCCTACCTCAAGAAACAAGAAAAATCTCAAATAAACAATCTAACCTTACACCTAAAGGAACTGGAGAAAGAAGAACAAACAAAACCCAAAGTTAGCAGAAGGAAAGAAATCATAAAGATCAGAGCAGAAATAAATGAAATAGAAACAAAGAAAACAATAGCAAAGATCAATAAAGCTAAAAGCTGGTTCTTTGAGAAGATAAACAAAATTGATAAGCCATTAGCCAGACTCATCAAGAAAAAGAGGGAGAGGACTCAAATCAATAAAATCAGAAATGAAAAAGGAGAATTTACAACAGACACTGCAGAAATACAAAGCATCCTAAGAGACTACTACAAGCAACTTTATGCCAATAAAATGGACAACCTGGAAGAAATGGACAAATTTTTAGAAAGGTATAACCTTCCAAGACTGAACCAGGAAGAAACAGAAAATATGAACAGACCAATCACAATTAATGAAATTGAAACTGTGATTAAAAATCTTCCAACAAACAAAAGTCCAGGACCAGATGGCTTCACAGGTGAAGTCTATCAAACATTTAGAGAAGAGCTAACACCTATCCTTCTCAAACTCTTCCAAAAAATTGCAGAGGAAAGAACACTCCCAAACTCATTCTATGAGGCCACCATCACCCTGATACCCAAACCAGACAAAGACACTACAAAAAAAGAAAATTACAGACCGATATCACTGATGAATATAGATGCAAAAATCCTCAACAAAATACTAGCAAACAGAATCCAACAACAAATTAAAAGGATCATACACCACGATCAAGTGGGATTTATCCCAGGGATGCAAGGATTCTTCAATATACGCAAATCAATCATTGTGATACACCATATTAACAAACTGAAGAAGAAAAACCATATGATCATCTCAATAGATGCAGAAAAAGCTTTTGACAAAATTAAACACCCATTTCTGATAAAAACTCTCCAGAAAGTGGGCATAGAGGGAACCTACCTCAACATAATAAAGGCCATATATGACAAACCCACAGCAAACATCATTCTCAATGGTGAAAAACTGAAAGCATTTCCTCTAAGATCAGGAACGAGACAAGGATGTCCACTCTCACCACTATTATTCAACATAGTTCTGGAAGTCCTAGCCACGGCAATCAGAGAAGAAAAAGAAATAAAAGGAATACAAATTGGAAAAGAAGAAGTAAAACTGTCACTGTTTGCAGATGACATGATACTATACATAGAGAATTCTAAAACTGCCTTCAGAAAACTGCTAGAGCTAATTAATGAATATGGTAAAGTTTCAGGATACAAAATTAATGCACAGAAATCTCTTGCATTCCTATACACTAATGATGAAAAATCTGAAAGAGAAATTATGGAAACACTCCCATTTACCATTGCAACAAAAAGAATAAAATACCTAGGAATAAACCTACCTAGGGAGACAAAAGACCTGTATGCAGAAAACTATAAGACACTGATGAAAGAAATTAAAGATGATACCAACAGATGGAGAGATATACCATGTTCTTGGATTGGAAGAATCAACATTGTGAAAATGAGTATACTACCCAAAGTAATCTACAGATTCAATGCAATCCCTATCAAATTACCAATGGCATTTTTTAAGGAGCTAGAACAAATCATCTTAAAATTGGTATGGAGACAGAAAAGACCCCGAATAGCCAAAGCAGTCTTGAGGCAAAAAAATGGAGCTGGAGGAATCAGACTCCCTGACTTCAGACTCTACTACAAAGCTACAGCAATCAAGACAATATGGTACTGGCACAAAAACAGAAATATAGATCAATGGAACAAGATAGAAAGCCCAGAGATTAACCCACGCACCTATGGTCAACTAATCTATGACAAAGGAGGCAAAGATATACAATGGAGAAAAGACAGTCTCTTCAATAAGTGGTGCTGGGAAAACTGGACAGCTACATGTAAAAGAATGAAATTAGAATACTCCCTAACACCATACACAAAAATAAACTCAAAATGGATTAGGGACCTAAATATAAGACTGGACACTATAAAACTCTTAGAGGAAAACATAGGAAGTACACTCTTTGACATAAATCACAGCAAGATCTTTTTTGATCCACCTCCTAGAGTAATGGAAATAAAAACAAAAATAAACAAATGGGACCTAATGAAACTTCAAAGCTTTTGCACAGCAAAGGAAACCATAAACAAGACGAAAAGACAACGCTCAGAATGGGAGAAAATATTTGCAAACGAATCAACGGACAAAGGATTAATCTCCAAAATATATAAACAGCTCATTCAGCTCAATATTAAAGAAACAAACACCCCAATCCAAAAATGGGCAGAAGACCTAAATAGACATTTCTCCAAAGAAGACATACAGACGGCCACGAAGCACATGAAAAGATGCTCAACATCACTAATTATTAGAGAAATGCAAATCAAAACTACAATGAGGTATCACCTCACTCCTGTTAGAATGGGCATCATCAGAAAATCTACAAACAACAAACGCTGGAGAGGGTGTGGAGAAAAGGGAACCCTCTTGCACTGTTGGTGGGAATGTAAATTGATACAGACACTATGGAGAACAATATGGAGGTTCCTTAAAAAACTAAAAATAGAATTACCATATGACCCAGCAATCCCACTACTGGGCATATACCCAGAGAAAACCGTAATTCAAAAAGACACATGCACCCGAATGTTCATTGCAGCACTATTTACAATAGCCAGGTCATGGAAGCAACCTAAATGCCCATCAACAGACGAATGGATAAAGAAGATGTGGTACATGTATACAATGGAATATTACTCAGCCATAAAAAGGAACGAAATTGAGTCATTTGTTGAGAAGTGGATGGACCTAGAGACTGTCATACAGAGTGAAGTAAGTCAGAAAGAGAAAAACAAATATCGTATATTAATGCATGTATATGGAACCTAGAAAAATGGTACAGATGAGCTGGTTTGCAGGGCAGAAGTTGAGAGACAGATGTAGAGAATGGACATATGGGCACCAAGGGGGGAAAACTGCGGTGGGGTGGGGATGGTGGTGTGCTGAATTGGGCGATTGGTATTGACATGTATACACTGATGTGTATAAAATTGATGCCTAATAAGAACCTGCAGTATAAACAAACAAACAAACAAAACAACTAATACTAAACTTTTATTGGGTTATTTGTATGGGAATATGTTAATATAAATGTTTCAGACATTACATGAAATTTCTAAAAATCTTATATTTGTATTTGTATGGAAGTATGTATGGAAATATGTTAATATAAATGTTTCAGACATTACATGAAATTTCTAAAAATCTTATATTTGTATTTGTATGGAAATATGTATGGAAATATGTTAATATAAATTTTTCAGACATTACATGAAATTTCTAAAAATCTTATATGTCCTGGTATAATGTTATAAGTAATAATCCTAGTTATTACTTTAAAATGTATATCTCAGAAATAACTAATTTTCTTGTCAACTGCATTATTATGAACTTTCATCAAATATTTAACAGTGGTCATTTTTAACTCTTTTGTCATTTACAGACAGTTCTGGGTGTACTCTGATGCTTTTGCAAATATGTTCCTATAAAAGGCTTTCATCTTCAAGAAATTCATGGAAAAGACTCTGACAAGTACAGGTTTCTGGTAACTGACTGTACTGCTGAACTGAATGAATAAGCATTTTCAGAACTCTAATGAAAAACTGATGAACTCATAAAAGTGCTAACAAAAGATCAAGATGAAAAAAAAATTAATTACATGGGACTGAGTGAACTGATGAGGATGAGTATAATTTTTGTGACTTTCTGTCTGAATTAAAAAAAAAAAAATCCCACAAGGACTCAGAGGCAAAGAATATACAAATCAATTTTCACTGCAAAGTAAAGGAGCTGTTACAGTGGAGGATTACTGGACTGAATGTCAATATTATGACATAGTATGAGTGTGTTTCATGTTTGGTAATTGCAATCATTGTTGCTTTTGTTGTGGTCATCCATGTACAATGCTTGGTGTCAGTCTATTTATCTCTTGTAAAAATAAAATACAGTGTGTGTGTGTGAAAAAAAAAATAAAATAAAAATAAAATAGTATTTTATGTTACCATTTGAATAATATTTTTAGTATTGAAGAACAACCTTCTACATTTCAAATCTAAAGATATTCTAACAAAACATGTCCATTTTCATATAGTAGCAGTATTTGATCTAACTTGTTTGTTAATTTTTATTCACAGTTAAATTTTAACATTACATGACAAAAATATTTAGGTGGAAAATTTTTATAATACTTGAGGAGTTTTCTAAGGCTTTCAAAATCATATACAGTTTCTGCTCCAGCAATGGCTGACACCATTTTAAGACTGTCAAGATAGAATTCATTAACATATATAACTAAATCTACATCTTTTATAGAAATAGCATGGAACCCGCACTCCTTGACAGATTAAAGAAAGCTGTATCCTAAATTGTGCAAATTGAGCCTCTGTTACAAAACTTACCCAAATCAAAGACCCACCATTTGCCCCTTATGACAGGATAAAAATAAGAGTCTCATAGAAACAAAATAAAAAAGACAGTCTGTCATTCTTTCTTAAAGAAAACATCTGTCAGGAACCCTTCAAAAATAATTGGGAAGAAAACGTGTTAGGTTCTGCAACCCACTGAGTCATTTTAAGGTGCATCTGAGCGTGTTAAAAATGGTATTTTTTATGATCAACCTAGTTGTGCAGTGATGTATTCCCAGAGTTTTCTCAAACTTGCATTAAAAGAACTATCTTGATTTTAACCTTAAGCATTTATTCCATTAAAAGAGAACTTTTAAATTTCCCTAGGCTGGCTCTCAATGTTCTAGTAGACTGTACATATTTTATTTCTAAATTCATTGTGCTGTGATTTCTTCTGACAAATATTGTTAGGAGACCTATTGTATCTTAGAAAAATGTAGTCTAGATTTTAGTTTTTAATTTCTCTGTTAAGGAAATTCATATATTCCTCTGAGAATGTAATGCTGATATGTATAATTTGTCAGTTAAAGGAAAGATCATTTTTTCCATTAAACAACAGCACTCATCAGTTTGTCAAGTTTGTATACTTGTTACTTCCTTCCAATCATTTGCCATCCACAGCAGAAGAGAGCCATGTCTTTTCAACTTTCTCTCTCCCTATATTTAATGCCTTAAATTTTGCTCAATATAAGTTTATTAATTTTAAATATATGTATAAAATTGTATTTATAAGCTATTATTTGAAGCCAAGACTGGTAACAACATTCCTAGCTATTCACATTCTATTAGAGTTATGACAGCTTGTTAAATTTTAGCTACCCTCTTTGACCTGATATATGAAAATAACTTTTTGATGTCAAATTTTATAAAAAAGAAGGTTAATTTTGTTAAATGAAAAGCATTTCCAAGATTAGAAGATTTTTATTTCATGTCATCTAATTTTACAATTTCCTACCTTCAGCCAGTGTTGATAACTTCAAATTGAGTGTGCCTGGGAGTGATGATATGGCTGCAAATCCATGAATCCTGCCTGTTAAATTCTGTTAAGCTCTTATCCATTCTTAACTCCCTTAACCCACTCATTCTTCCCCACCTGCTCTGAGTCCTATTCTTTCAATAACATCTATAAACAAACAACAATACACACACACACACACACACATATGTATAAAATATTCCACTAATTAGGAGAAGCAAGAGGATATGATACAAAAGGCTGAATGAGACAGGTCCTTCTCAATGACACATTTTTGCATCATTTTATCTCTCAAATACCGGGTCCAAAATACACTAGGCAATGATCGTTAACAGAAAAACAATCCCTCCCCCCAAATCAATTTTTACAATATAATTCCAAACTAACCTAATTTGTTAAATTTGTTATACTCCCTATAATTACTTGATTGGCACAGTAAATAATACATAAGTTATTTAATGAGTATTCACTGAAAGAATAGATGCATTTTTTAAACTAGAACTTCACTGTAGAAATACTGTGTTTGTAGTAGCCTAAGCATTAGACTGGCGGCCAAAATTTCTGATCATGTGACTACTCTCTGAATAACTGCAATGCATGTTGAAAGAGAGTGTTTCTTCACAACAATATTCTCTGTTTTGTTGGTATTGATTTATAAAAAGCTTTTGTAACATTGAGATCCATAAACAAAGGAGTTTAAACCAGCTAGATTCAGTTTTCTCTAATGTAGCAGTCCCGAGGTAAACATTCCAGGACTGGTAAAATGACTGCCATCTTCTGCCATCTTCTGTATGTTGATTTTATCTCTGCATCCATTCACCTCTCACTTTGCCAGTCAGCAGGAAAAAGAAACACAGAAGACACTCAAAATGCATATATTTGAAGGGCAGAGCTGGAAATACTCATGTCTGCTCACATTGCGTTGGTCAGAATTTCATCGCTTAGTCAAAACTATAACTAGGTAGGCTGGGAAGAGCCTAACTGGGGTCGGGAATGGGGATTTGTGCTCAGCTAGAAACCAGGAGTTCTAATATTAAAGGAAGAGCAATAAAAGAAATGTAGGTGAACAAGTCTTTGTCACATTGTGCCTCTTACTTTGTATAAAGTAGGCATAATGATACTTTACATAAGTATTAGCTTCCTATTAAGTTTCATTAAAGTAGAATAAATGATAACAAGCACAGTTAAAATGCTGTTGTTATTGTTCTAGTTTGGGTACTACTGGTTTCTTTAAGTATCATTTTGGTGAAGATGCTGTTTCTATAAATGTCTTAAATGCTTTCTTTCGACCTATCACTTGTCAAAAGATGAGGGCTCTCAAGATATTCTTCCCCTTGTAAAACAAAAACACAACTCTTCTTTTTTAAAAAAAAATTTTTTGGGGATAAATTTTCAGGTATAGACCAGTCAGGCTAAGACAATAATAAAATTACGAGTAACCAAGTTTCCTTCTCAATTCATGCTTTCAATCATATATAATTAATATATCTTGGGAAAGTTGGTAATTCAACTTCAACAACATTTATTGGTTACTTATTCAACTTTGTATACAATGTCAGACTAATATATCACTGTAGGACAATGGATTAATTACATTGGTGTGACAAAGCAGGCCTCCCATAAGAGGTAAATGTTAAAGATCCAAAGGTAAGATTGAAGGGTGAATATAAGCTTGACAAGTGGATGAAGGTGTAGCTAAAAAGTGTGTGGTAGGGAGAAGGTATTCTCAGCAGAAAGAGGCATATTAGCAGTAGAATTCTGAGTTAAAATTCCATGGTGGACCTGGGAAATTATGAGTTTCATGTAGATGTTATATACAGAGTATATGGTGATCAGGGGTCCTGAAGAAGAAAAACCTATTCTATACCTACAATCTTAGTTTCCTTACACCCTTGTACTTTCATCATATCTGATGGACAAATCTCCATGGTGGACCAATAGGTGGGGTTCAGGTTGGTGAATGATTTTCTATATTCTTCCCCCTTTCAACACTATATCAAAACTTTATTGCTTTTCACGGAAACAACTGGTGTCCTTGTTTCCTTTTTGAAACTCTTCAAATTTGGAAAATCTGTCAGCATGATCTGACTAAAATAAATCTGTCTATATAGATTTGAGACTTAATTTTTTCTGTATCTCTGTATTGCATACAGGAGAAAGTCCAAGGTGCTTTGTAAGGCATAAAAAATCCTTCCATGTTCTCACAGCTGCTTACTCTACAAACTTAATCTCTAATGCCTCCCTACCTTCTATATTAGGACCTCATAACACTTCTAGGATAAACTGCTTGCTGCCTTCATCATGTTGTTTCCCCTGTCTTTCTCCCTCATTGGCTAAAGGCTATTCATTATTTACATGCCTCCGCCTTATTCATGTTATTCAATTATGCTTTATTTACCCTTTTTATCCTCAGTAGTAAACTCAAGGTCAGTAAAATGTTAGGAACAAAATAAGTAATTGTGAAGTGCTGAATTGATGCTTGGGATGGTGGAGCATTTTAAATTCCTGAACTTTAAGAAAATTTCTATGACTATTTCACAGATGAGGAAAAAGATAGTTCAAATGTCAAAAGAAAAGCTAAACTAATGGATACTAAGTTCTGTATTGAACTTAAGGTTATTAACGTGTAATAAATATTTATTCAAATTGTTCCTGTGTTACAGATGGTTGTTCCCCTCTATTGGTCCTCTCTCTAGAGTTAGCTTTCATAAGCAACAGTGGAAAAGTTAAAGTTGTGTATATACGTGCACACACATGCACACACACTGTGGTCCAGTTAGCAACGAATCAAGTGGTGACTATTTAAATTATACAAGAAGGAAGGGTCAAGATGGCAGAGGAGTAGGAGGACGTGGAGTTCACCTCACCCCACAAAGGCATCAAGAACACATCTACCAATGGAACAATTCTCACAGAGCACTGGCTGAACACTAGCAGAGGACCTCAGACACCTAAAAAGACAAGAAAAATCCCCACATAACCAGGTAGGATGAAAGAAAGAGGAAGGGAAAAGGAAGAGGAGAGGAAGTGGGACGGAACCTGCACACCTGCGGGGAAGCTGAAGGCTTCCCGAATCTGGGGAAGCCCCCTCACCGATGGGGAGATCAGCTGGGATAGAAGGGGAGCTTTGGAGGCTCAGAGGAGAATGCAGCAATCAGTCTGTGGCAGGCAGGACAGACTGAGACCTACACAAATGGTCTGTGACATAGCCCTGTGTGCCCCAGCCTGAGACGGGTGTCTGTCGGTGCACACGGGGGCTAGGTGCTGGAACGTGGGGTTTGGAGAGCAGACCTGGGGAGGGGATTGCTACTGGTTGTGAGGAGACAGCCTGAGGGGATGGGAGTTAGGAGTTCCGCAACCGGGAATGCTTGTGGAGAGAGCCTGCACTGCCGTAGAAGCAAAGCGCCATTGTTTAGTGATGCACAAGGGGCAGGGCTGCCATTGCTGCCTCTCTCCTCACTCACCAGCCCCTGCCTCCCCAGGAACCAGGGAGGGCTCCTGCTGGAGTAGCTTGAGCACCCCTAACCATCACGTCCTCTGCCTCCTCCCCACCTAGGCCGTCCGCTTGCCCTGATCACCACCTCACCTCCCTCCTGCCTGATGGGCTCACACATCCTGATAGCCAACCTGGCACCCTCCTGCCTGGGCAGCCCATGCACCCTGATTGCTGCATCCCCATCCTCCCACCTGACAGGTTTGTGTGCTCTGGAAGCCTCAGGAGCAGATGCTGCTGGGTAGCCCACATGCAGAAGTGGAGCTGAAACCACAGCTGAGCCCCAGGGGCTGTGTGACTAAGGAAGAGGAACTGAAATCTCTCCTCGCAGCTGCACAAACCATGGAGTTACATCTCTGCTGATGGCTTCCTAAATTCAGAGCCTGTGGAACATCCGAATGGACAAAACTGCTCCTGCAGCTGAGACTGGTCTGGCTTTAGAAGCTGTGGGCTTTGTGGGCACGTAGACTCAGGGGTTGGGTCAGGCCAGAGTCTGAGCTGCTCCACAGCTCCCAGAGGAGATCCAGGTACACAATTAGTGCAGTCCTGGGACCTGACCTCCATGGATCTGAGCCAGTGGCCTGGTGAAAACAATGCCTGAGAATCACCAGGACCAACTGATGGCATATCCACGGTTAAGGTGGGAACGAGAGCAGTGTCAACAATAGTGTACTTTGTGAGACTGCACAATTCGTGAAAGGGGACACAACAGAGCACACTCATGGGTGAACACCTCCAGAGGAGGAATACTCAGTGGCTTCCCTCCCAGCGGCAATGCTCCAATCCTGCCATCTTTGCACTGCAGATCAGAAACACAGCTAACAAACAGATCTGGGGGCTTCTACTCCAACAACTGGGGAACAGACCTGGCCCTGACAGGGCAGTGACAACCACAGAGCAAAAAGGAGGCCCTGCTCAATCTCAAGGGCAGGCTCTGGTCACCAAAACAACAGTCAAACCCCCTATCAAAGGGATAATAGCCAACATACACTGAGGAAAGAGGTGGCAGTCATCCATACTAAAAAAAGTCCTCGCACCAATAAAAAATATAAAAATTTAAAAATAAACCCACGCAGCCTACACAGGGACATTCCCACATAAAAACAGCCCTCCAAGACAGTCTGAGGATCTGACATCAGGAGGAAGAACCTCCAGAGCATTTAGCCTTGAAAGCCAGTGGGGCTTGAGTGCAGGAGCTCCATAGGGCTGGGGGAACAGAGACACCACTCTTGGAGGATGCACACAAGGTCTCACCTCCACTGTGACCCAGCACAAAGCAGTGCGTCCATAGGAACCTGGGCTAGACCTACGTAGGGGTCGTTGAGTGTCTCCTGGAGAGGTGGGGGTTGGCGGTAGCTCACTGTGGGGGTGAGGGGATGGATAGCGGAGGTCCCAGGGAATATTACTTGGTGTGAGCTCTCCTGAAGGTTGACACTTCGGCACCAAGACCCAGCCCCATTCAACAGCCTGCAGGATCCAGTGCTGGAATGCCTCAGGCCAAACAACCAGCAAAACAGGAACACAGCCCCACCCATCAGCAGAAAGTCTGCCTAAAGTCCTACTAACCTCACAGACACCCCAAAACACACCCCTTAACACGTCCCTGCCCACCAGAGGGACAAGACCCAGTTCTACCCACCAGAGTGCAGACACCAGTGCCTCCCAACAGGAAGCATGCACAAGCCACTGAACCAACCTCACCCACCAAGGGGCAGACAACAGAAGCAAGAGGAACTATGATCCCGCAGCCTGCAGAAAAGAGACCACAAACACTGTAAGTTAGACAAAATGAGATGACAGAGAAATACATTGCATAAGAAGGAGCAAGATAAAAACCTACAAGAACAGCTAAATGAAGAGGAGATAGGCAATCTACCTGAAAAAGAATTCAGAGTAATTATAGGAAAGACAATTCAAAATTTCAGAAAAAGAATGGAGGCTCAGATCGAGAAGATAGAAGAAATGTTTAATAAAGACCTAGAATTACTAAAGAACAAACAAAGAGGAACAATAAAATAACTGAAATGAAAAATACACTAGAAGGAATCAATAGCAGAATAACTGAGGCAGAAGAACAGTTAACTGAACTGCAAGATAGAATGGTGGAAATCACTGTCATGGAACAAAATAAAGAGAAAAGAATGAAAATAAAATTAGGACAGTCTCAGAGACATCTAGGACAACACTAAATGCACCAAAATTCTAATTATAGGGGGCCCAGAAGAAGAAGAGAAAGAGAAAAGGCCTGAGAAAATATTTGAAGAGATTATAGTAGGAAACTTCCCTAACATGGGAAAGGAAATAGTCACCCAAGTCCAGGAAGTGCAAAGAGTCCCATACAAGATAAACCCAAGGAAGAACATGCTGAGACACAGAGTAATCACTAACAAATATTAAATACAAAGAAAAAACATTAAAAGCAACAAGGGAAAAGCAATAAATAGCATATAAGGGAATCCCCATAAGGTAATCAGCTGATTTTTTCAGCAGAATCTCTGCAGGCCAGAAGAGAGTGGCACGATATATTTCAAGTGATGAAAGCAAAAAACCTACAACCAAGAATACTCTACCCAGCAAGGCTCTCATTCATATTCAAGGGAGAAATCTTGCTTTACAGACAAGAAAAAGCTAAGAAAATTCAGCACCACCATACCAGCTTTAAAACAAATGCTAAAGGAACTTCTCAAGGCAAGGGGGAAAAAAAAAGAGGCCACAACTACAAACAAGAAAATCACAAACGGGAAATCTCACTGGTAAAGGTAAACATACAGTAAAAGCAGGAAAACATCCACGCACAAATGTGATATCAAAACCAGCAATCGTGAGAAGAGGAGAGAACAAATGCTGGAAATAGGAATTGTATTCAAAATTAAGAGAGCAGCAACTTTAAAAAATCTTGTATACAGATAGACTGCTATATCAAAACCTCATGGGAAATGCAAACCAAGAAACTACAATAGATACACACACAAAAAAGAAAAAGCAACCCAAAAACAACACTAAAGATGGTCATCAAACTACAAGAGAAGAGAACAAAAGCGGAAGGGAAGAAAAAAGACCTACAAAAACAAATCCTAAGCAATTAAAAACATGGCAATAGGAACACACATATCAATAATTACCTTAAAGGTAAATGGATTAAATGCTCCAACCAAAAGACATAGACTGGCTGAATGGATACAGAAACAAGACCTGTATATACGCTGTCTACAAGAGACCCACTTCAGATCTAGGGACACATATAGAGTGAAAGTGAGGGGATGGAAAAAGATATTCCATGCAAATGGAAATCAAAAGAAAGCTGGAGTTGCAATAGTCATATCAGACAAAATAGACTTTAAAATAAAGACTGTAACAAGTGACAAGGAAGGACACTACATAATGATCAAGGGATCAACCCTAGAAGAAGATATAACAATTATAAATATTTATGCACCCAACATGGGAGCACCTCAATACATGAGACAAATGTTAACAGCCATAAAAGGGGAAATCGACAGTAACACAATAATAGTGGTGGACTTTAACACCCCACTTACACCAAAAGACAGATAATGCAGACAGACAATTAATAAGGAAACACAGGCCTCAAATGATACATTAGACCAGACTGACTTCACTGATATTTTTAGGACATTCTACCTAAAAGCAGCCGAATACACTTTCTTGTCAAGTGTACACGGAATATTCTTCAGGATAGATCACATCTTGGGCCACATATCAAGCCTCAGTAAATTTAAGAAAATTGAAATTGTATCAAGCATCTTTTCGGACCACAAGGCTATGAGATTAGAAATCAATTATAGGAAAAAAAAAACATGTAAAACACACGAACACATGGAGACTAAACAATATGCTATTAAATGACCAATGGATCACGGAAGAAATCAAAGAGGAAATCAAAAAATATCTAGAGACAAATGAAAATGAAAACATGACATTCCAAAACCTATGGGACACAGCAAAAGCTTTTCTAAGATGGAAGTTTATAGCAATCCAAGCTTACCTCAGGAAACAAGAAAAAATCTAAAACAAACAACCTAACCTTACATGTAAAGCAACTAGAGAAAGAAGAACAAGCAAAACCCAAAGTTAGTAGAAGGAAAGAAATCATAAAGATCAGAGCTGAAATAAATGAAGTAGAGACGAAGAAAATAATAGCAGAGATCAATGAAACTAAAAGCTGGTTCTTTGAGAAGGTAAACAAAATTGATAAACCTTTAGCCATACTCTTCAAGAAAATGAAAAATGAAAAAGGAGAAGTTACAATGGACACCACAGAAAACTGAAGCATCATAAGAGAGTACTACAAGCAACTCTATGCCAATAAAATGGACAACCTGGGAGAAATGGACAAATTCTTAGAAAGATAAAATCTTCCAAGACAGAACCAGGAAGAAGTAGAAAATATGAACAGACCAATTACAAGTACTAAAGTTGAAAGTGTGATTTAAAAACTTCCAACAAACAGAAGTCCAGGACCAGATGGCTTCACAGGCAAATTCTATCAAACATTTAGAGAAGAGTTAACACCTAACTTTCTGAAACTGTTCAAAAAAAATTGCAGAGGAAGGAAAACTCCCAAGCTCATTCTATGAGACCACCATCAACCTGATACCAAACAAGAAAAAGATATCACAAAATAAGAAAATTACAGGCCAATATCACTGATGAATATAGATACAAAAATCCTCAACAAATACTAGCAAACAGAATCCAACAGTACATTAAAAGGATCATACACCATGACCAAGTGGGATTTATCCCTAGAATGCAAGGATTCCTCAATATACACAAATCAATCAATGTGATATACCACATTAACAAACTGAAGAATAAAAACCATATGATGATCTCAATAGATGCAGAAAAAGCTTTTGACAAAATTCAACATCCATTTATGATTAAAAAAAAAAAAAAACCACTCTCCAGAAAGTGGGCATAGAGGGAACAAACCTCAACACAATACAGGCCATATATGACAAACCCACAGCAAACATCATTCTCAATGGTGAAATACTGAAAACATTTCCCCTAAGATCAGGAATAAGACAAGGATATTCACTCTCCCCACTTTTATTCAATATAGTTTTGAAAGTCCTAGCCACGGCAATCAAAGAAGAAAAAGAAATAAAAGGAGGTATTTCCCTAGTGGTGCAGTGGTTAACAATCCGCCTGCCAATGCAGGGGGCACGGGTTCGATCCCTGGTCTGGGAAGATCCCACATGTCGCGGAGCAACTAAGCCCGTGTGCCACAACTACTGAGCCTGTGCTCTAGAGCCCATGAGCCACAACTACTGAGCCCACATGTCACAGCTTCTGAAGCCCATGGGCCTAGAGCCTGTGTCTGCAACAAGAGAAGCCACTGCAATGAGAAGCTCACACACTGCAACGAAGAGTAGACCCCACTTGCTGCAACTAGAGAAAGCCCGGACGTGGCAATGAAGACCCAACACAGCCAAAAATAAATAAATTAAATAAATAAATTTATTAAAAAAAAAAATAAAAGGAATCCAAATTGGAAAAGATGAAGTAAAACTGTCAGTTTGCAGATGACGTGATACTGTACATAGAAAATCCTAAAGACGCCACCAGAAAACTACTTGAGCTCATCAATGAATTTAGTAAAGTTGCAGGATACAAAATTAATACACGGAAATCTCTTGCATTCCTATTCACTAACAACAAAAGATCAGAAAGTGGAATTAAGGAAACAATCCCATTTACTATCACATCAAAAAGAATAAAATACCCTAGGATTAAACCTACCTAAGGAGACAAAAGACCTGTACTCAGAAAATAATAAGGTACAATAAGTTCCCTACATACGAACCCTCAACTTGCAAACTTTCAAAGAAGCAAACGTGCATTTGAATGTCCAATCATGTAAGTTAGTTCACGTGTCTGGCATATATTATCATGTGCGTGCATCCTCTGCAAGTGGTTGCTGCTTTTGTGTACTTTACTGTACAGTACTGTATAAAGTACAGTACTACAGTATCTTTATTTCTTGCCTGTTCACTCAATGCCAGCCCCTGTATGACAGCTGTTGTACTGTACCACTGTACTTTTCAAGGTCCTGTACTGTAAGATTAAAAATGTTTTCTTTATGTTTTGTGTTTGTTCATTTTTTCTGTATTATTTGTGTGAAAAGTATGATAAACCTATTACAGTACAGTATTATATTGCCGATTTTGTAGTTGGGTACCTAGGCTAACTTTCTCATACTTAGGAACAAACTGAATTTACGAATGCATTCTTGGAATGGAATTCGTTCATATGTAGGGGACTTACTCTCCTGCTCAAAGAAATCAAAGATGACACACACACGGAGAGCTACACTATGTTCTTGGATTGGAAGAATCAATATTGTCAACATGACTTTACTACCCAAAGCAATCTACAGATTCAATACAATCCCTATCAAATTACCAATGTCATTTTTCACAGAATTAGAACAAAAAATTTTACAATTTGTATGGAAACACAAAAGACCAAAAATAGCCAAAGCAATCTTGAGAAAGAAAAATGGAGCTGGAGGAATCAGACTCCCTGACTTCAGCCTATACAACAAAGCTACAGTCATCAAAACAGTATGGTACTGGCACAAAAACAGAAATATAGAACAATGGAATAGGATAGAAAGCCCAGAGGTAAGCCCACACACCTATGGTCACCTAATCTATGACAAAGAAGGCAAGAATATACAATGAAGAAAAGATAGTCTGTTCAATAAGTGGTACTGGGAAAACCGGACAACTATATGTAAAAGAATGAAATTAGAACACTACCTAACACCATACACAAAAATAAACTCAAAATGGATTAAAGACCTAACTGTAAGGAAAGATACTATAAAAGTCTTAGAGGAAAACATAGGCAGAACACTCTATGACATAAATCGCAGCAATATCTTTTTGGATCCACCTCCTAGAGTAATGAAAATAAAAACAAAAATAAACAAATGGGACCTAATGAAACTTGAAAGCTTTTGCACAGCAAAGGAAACTATAAACAAGATGAAAAGACAACCCTCAGAATGGGAGAAAGTATTTGCAAACGAATCAATGGACAAAGGATTAATCTCCAAAATATATAAACAGCTCATGCAGCTCTATATTAAAAAAACAAACAACCCAATCGAAAAATGGGCAGAAGACCTAAATAGACATTTCTCCAAAGAAGATATACAGATGGCCAAGAGACACATGAAAAGTTGCTCAACATCACTAATTATTAGAGAAATGCAAATCAAAACTATAAGGAGGTATCACCTCACACTGGTCAAAACAGCCATCATCAAAAGATCTACAAACAACAAATGCTGGAGAGGGAGCGGAGAATAGGCAACCCTCTGCACTATTGGTGGGAATGTAAATCGCTACAGCCACTATGGAGAACAGTATGGAGGTTCCTTAAAAAACTAAAACTAGAATTACCATATGACCCAGCAATCTCACTACTGGGCATATACCCAGAGAAAACCATAATTCAAAAAGACACATGCACCCCAATGTTCACTGCAGCACTATTTACAATAGCCAGGTCATGGAACCACCTAAATGCCCATCAATGGATGAATGGACAAAGATGTGGTACATATATACAATGGAATATTACTCAGTCATAAAAAAGAATGAAATAATGCTACTTGCAGCAACATGGATGGAGCTAGAGATTATCATATTAAATGAAGTAAGTTAGACTGAGAAAGACAAATATCATACGATATCACTTATATGTGGAATCTAAAAAAATGATACAAATGAACTTATTTACAAAACACAAATAGAGTCACAGATGTAGAAAACAAACTACAGTTACCAGGGGGGAAAAGGGGGAGGAGGGATAAATTGGGAGATTGGGATTGACATATATACACTACTGTATATAAAATAGATAACTTATAAGAACCTACTGTGTACCACACGGAACTCTACTCAATACTCTCTAATGACCTATGTGGGAAAAGAATCTAAAAAAGAGTGGATATATGTATATGTATAACTGATTGACTTTTCTGTACAGCAAAAACTAACACAACATTGTATATAAACTATACTCCAATAAAACTGAAATAAGATAAATATATAACATAAATATAACATGAGATAGTGATCAATGCTATAAAAAAAATAAAGCAGGGTAAGAGAAGAGAAAATAGAAATATAATCATAGGTGATTTCCTAAAGGCTTTTCTGAGGAGGTTAAATTTGAGCAATGATGTCATCATGTGTACTATCAAGATGGGGGAAGTGACAAATCCTTTGAAAAGGCAGATAGTGATGAGGGTTTTCAAGAATGAAGTAGATACACCTAGGACAGAAGTTCAGGAAAGGACATTAAAAGAAATGAGAATTTCGAATGCAGCCGTCACAGTATGAAAATTATTTATTAGATTATGTATTTGCTTACCATTTGGTGTGTCTAGAAATAGTATGTGGAATTTTGAGCAATGCAGTTAGAAAGAAGGTGTTGAAGTGGAGGGCAGTTTGTGCTATTCTAATGATTTTTTGTTTGTTTAGCAGTGTAATCAATGATAAATTCATTATTTTAACAGTTTATTTCTGGAAAAAAAACAAAAAAGATGACTTGGGGGAAAATGCAGGAATACTACCCGTAAGGTAATTTTACGGTTCTGAAAAATTGATGATTAGGATTTGACATTGGTCAGTGACAATGGGAAGAAAGAAAAGAAAGAGATTTCAGGGAGATGTCATAAGTAAGTCATACATGATTACAAAACTGACCTGATGTAGAGACTAATAAACAGGAAGACACAAGGCTAACTGGGGACTTATAATAAGGTTGAACAGGTATATAATGTAATCATATATAACAAGAAAGCTTTGTGTTTTCTTAAATATCCTTAGAAATGCGTTCCCAGAATAAATATATTTTACTTATGACCTGGTGTTTAATGCGATACTAACACAAGTAAATCAGTAGAACAACTCTTTGGAATGTTTCAACGAAAAGTAATAAGATATTCACAAATAATCCTTAAGATCTAGAGAGAGTGAAAGTTGATATAAGGGAAGAATAATGTGAAATACAAGTTCAGAAGGAGAAGAAAAATACCTGAAGAGATATCTGTATATTTCTCTATCAAGATAATTTTGCATGCATGATATAGTATATTTTTGTCTGGGAAGAGAGATAACCCAACTCTTAATGTCCCAAAAGGGAAAAGAAAAAAAAATTATCACTGAGTGTCATAATTGTCAATCATCTCAGATGTAAAAGAGGCCAGAATAATGTTGATGGTAGAGAGAAATTGTTAACAAATATACAAATCAGGAGCTTATTGATAAATGTATGATGAAGATAGTCATAAGTAATCTAGTGAGAATGTATACTTCCATTTTAAATACCATTCATTGAATATAATGAATGATATTGTGTCCTGACATAAAAATGTGAAGTTTAAACATAAAAGCAAAATGAAAGAAAAACATTGTGTAATGCCAGACATTAATGTCTAAAGAAGGAAGAGAGTTTAAACAGATAAAATGATTTTTCATTCACAACTTCAAAATCAATGTTACAATTGATTTTTCAAACATATAATTTTATAAAATTAGCATTTAAGCATTCTTGAATAGAAAAATGCAATTAAAATAGATCACCATTTGATGAAAACATTATTTTAATATTGTGAAATTGTTGACTTCATTTCAATTATGTTGGAAGATACCCAGCTTTTTCTTAATTGGAATTTTCTTATCAGCATACAGTATTGATCTTTGAAATGAACCCAATGAGTCTTATTAAGGTAATTATTTTGTTTAGTATCATAAATAATAAAAAAAACCTGGCAGAACTATAGTGACTTTCCGCCATCAGAGTCAGACAACACATGAACGAAGTTCTGATAGTCAATTCCCTTATCCATGATACTCGATGTCTGAAAAGGAATTACTTTGGGACAATATTCAAATAAGTTGCTAAGAAAAAGGCAAAAAGGGAGAAAGAGCTACGTTTGTATGGTCAATAATGATAGCCTAGAGATTTAAAAATACATAATTAGTTCTATGTGACCATCTACTACCTTATTCTTGTTATATAATCTCATTGAAGCGAATAAGAATTTTTCTGCTCAAACTAGGGTGTTAAAACGAACCGATCAACTTCAATATGACACAGCCTTATTGCCTTACCCCCGGAAACCGTCTCACAAAGAGTTACAGGTGAGCCATTGCTTTGTGGCCTTTCATGCTCTTCATCTCCATCTCATCAAGATCTGCATCAAAGAGAATTCTCCAAGGGCTGCCACCCACCTTGGGCAACTGCAAGGATAATCCTGACACCTCAGCCCTAAACGCCTCCACATTGCAAGCTAAGAAGAGAAGTTGTAAAGAAGCATTACTTCATCAAGTTAATACTAAGGACATAAGTTTTAATAATTACTCAGCTTTCTTTGAAAAAGTTTTATAAAATCACCACGCCTCATATCCACTGGGTACCTCAGCTTCTTCCAAAAGCCCAGGTCTACCAGGTCAACGTTCTTCTCTTGGATTCGCAGTAGAATGCCATTCTGCGTATTTTCTATTAAGACCAAATATCCCACTACCTCTCACCTCCCAGAGTCATCCCTTTTGACTCTTTAAATCCTAAATTTATGATCCTGGAATACTTAGACCCTTTTAGGTTTGTTCTGCAACTTATTTTTCTTAAATAATTTCTGGCAGTTCGCAGAGGACATTTTCTTCCAGAATCTTTCTTTTAAAAAGTCTGTTTTTTCCCTTCACATCTCACCTATTTTTCAACCTAAGAATTTGAGCCTTTATTCAGTCATTTATAGGGAATTCTCAGATATTTTCACTTTGAGTAGTGCCTCTTTTTCATATTTCATTCTTGAATTCCTATAATATATAAAATATATATTAGGAATAGTATAATATAATTATATTTATAGGAATATTGGGAATACAAAAATATAATATATAATTATATAACATATAAATATATATTTTATATATGTGAAGAGATCTTTTTATTTATTTATTTATTTATTTATTTATTTATATTTGGCTGCATTGGGTCTTCATTGCTGTGCACGGGCTTTCTCTAGTTGCAGCAAGCAGGGGCTACTCTTCATTGCAATGCGCAGGCTTCTCATTGCCATTGCTTCTCTTGCTGCAGAGCACGGGCTCTACGTGCACGGGCTTCAGTAGTTGTGGCACATGGGCTCAGTAGTTGTGGCTCATGGGCTCTAGAGTGCATGCTCAGTAGTTGTGGTGAACAGGCTTAGCTACTCTGCGACACGTGGGATCTTCTCAGACCAGGGCTTGAACCCGTGTCACCTGCATTAGCAGGCGGATTCTTAACCACTGCACCACCAGGGAAGCCCCGTGAAGAGATGATTTATCTCTCTATATAGCTACATTTTATTTTATAATTTCCATCTATTTATCTCTCTGTAGTACACTGTGGTTAGTCTTCCTAGATCTCTCTTCAAATTCACTAATTTATCTTCAGCCACATATAGACTGTTCTTTAATATTACTAAAATGGTATTATAAAAACTATAGTTTTTCTTCTTGAAATTGGAAAGTTTTATAAAAAATAAAACATTGTTTTAAAAAGTTCCATTCTTGCTTGATGAATTGTACTCTTAAATATATCATTTTAAAAAAATGTAAACATACTTTTTAAATACCTTTTTCTTGTTCTAGTATTATTCTATATTGTTCCAATATACAGTTTTTCTATATAGATTCTCCCAATTTGTGCATTTTCTCATAGTCTTTCACTGTGATCAAATTCTCCATACACCCTGCGCATTTTTCCTCTGTCCTTATTCTCAACAGGAGCATATTCTGTGGAAGCTCCAGGCATGCTTGGTCTAGTTGTGTTTATGTTTATGGGATGGTTTCACAAATTGCCTAAAACAGATTTTCTGGCATTTGACTTTTTTTTTAAACATCTTTATTGGAGTATAATTGCTTTACAGTGTTGTGTTAGTTTCTGCTGTACAACAAAGTGAATCAGCTTTATGTATACATATATCCCCATATCCCCATATCCCCTCCCTCCTATGTCTCCCTCCCACCCCTCTAGGTGATCGCAAAGCACCAAGCTGATCTCCCTGTGCTACACGGCTGCTTCCCACTAGCTATCCAACCCACCCTTGGTAGTGTATACATGTCACGCTACCCTCTCACTCTGTCTCAGCTTACCCTTCCCCCTCCCCTGGTCCTCAAGTCCATTTTCTATGTCTGTGCCTTTATTCTTGTCCTGCCCCTGGTTCATCAGAATCATATTTTGGTTATTTTGTTTAGATTCCACATATATGTGTTAGCATACAGTATTTGTTTTTCTCTTTCTGACTTCACTCTGTATGACAGACTCTAGGTCCATCCACTTCACTACAAATAACTCAATTTTGTTTCTTTTTATGGCTGAGTAATATTCCATTGTATATATGTGCCACATCTTCTTTATCCATTCATCTGTTGATGGACACTTAGGTTGCTTCCATGTCCTGGCTATTGTAAATAGTGCTGCAATGAACATGGTGGTACATGACTCTTTTTGAATTATGGTTTTCTCAGGCTACATGCCCAGAAGTGGGATTGCTGGGTCGTAAGGTAGTTCTATTTTTAGTTTTTTAGGGAACCTCCATACTGCTCTCCATAGTGGCTGTATCAATTTCCCACCAGCAGTGCACGAGGGTTCCATTTTCTCCACACCCTCTCCAGCATTTTTTTTTTTTACATCTTTATGAGAGTATAACCGCTTTACAATGGTGTGTTAGTTTCTGCTTTATAACAAAGTGAATCAGCTATACATATACATATATCCCTATATCTCCTCCATCTTGCTTCTCCCTCCCACCCTCCCTATCCCACCCCTCTAGGTGGTCACAAAGCACCGAGCTGATCTCACTATGCTATGTGGCTGCTTCCCACTAGCTACCTCTCCAGCTTTAATATTTGTAGATTTTTTGATGATGGCCGTTCTGACTGGTGTGAGGTGATACCTCATTGTAGTTTTGATTTGCATTTCTCTAATGATTAATGATGTTGAGCATCTTTGCATGTGTTTGTTGGCAATCTGTATATATTCTTTGGAAAAATGTCTATTTAGGTTTACTGCCCAATTTTTGGATTGGGTTGTTTATTTTTTTTAATATTGAGCTGCATGAGTTGCTTGTATGTTTTGGAGATTAATCCTTTGTCAGTTGCTTTATTTGCAAATATTTTCTCCCATTCTGAGGGTTGTCTTTACGTCTTGTTTATGGTTTCCTTTGCTGTGCAAAAGCTTTTAAGTTTCATTAGGACCTACTGGTTTATTTTTGTTTTTATTTCCATTTCTCTAGGAGGTGGGTCAAAAAGGATCTTGCTGTGATTTATGTCATAGAGTGTTCTGCCTATGTTTTCCTCTAAGAGTTTTATAGTATCTTTCCTTACATTTAGGTCTTTAATCCATTTTGAGTTTATTTTTGTGTATGGTGTTAGGGAGTGTTCTAATTCCATTCTTTTACATGTAGCTGTCCAGTTTTCCCAGCACCACTTATTGAAGAGGCTGTCTTTTCTCCATTATATATTCTTGCCTCCTTTATCAAAGATAAGGTGACCATAGGTGTGTGTGTTTATCTCTGGGCTTTCTAGCCTGTTCCATTAAGCTATATTTCTGTTTTTGTGCCAGTACCATACTGTCTTGATTACTGTAGCTTTGTAGTATAGTCTGAAGCCAGGGAGTCTGATTCCTCCGGCTCCTTTTTTTTTTCTGAAGATGGCTTTGGCTATTCAGGGTCTTCTGTGTTTCCACACAAATTGTGAAATTTTTTGTCTGGTCCTGTGAAAAATTCCATTGGTAGTCTGATAAGGATTGCATTGAATCTGTAGGTTACTTAGGTAGTATAGTCATTTTCACAATGTTAATTCTTCCAATCCAAGAACATGGTATATCTCTCCATCTGTTTGTATCATCTTTAATTTCTTTCATCAGTGGCTTATAGTTTTCTGCATACAGGTCTTTTGTCTCCTTAGGTAGGTTTATTCCTAGGTATTTTATTCTTTTAGTTGCAAAGGTAAATGGGAGTGTTTCGTTAATTTCTCGTTCAGATTTTTCATCATTAGTGTATAGGAATGCAAGAGATTTCTGTGCATTAATTTTGTATCCTGCTACTTTACCAAATTCATTGATTAGCTCTAGTAGTTTTCTGGTAGCATCTTTAGGATTCTCTATGTATAGTATCGTGTCATCTGCAAACAGTGACAGTTTTACTTCTTCTTTCCAGATTTGGATTCCTTTTATTTCTTTTTCTTCTCTGATTGCCGTGGCTAAGACTTCCAGAACTATGTTGAATAACAGTGGTGAGAGTGGGAAACCTTGTCTTGTTCCCGATCTTAGTGGAAATGGTTTCATTTTTTCACCACTAAGAACGACGTTGGCTGTGGATTTGTCATATATGGCCTTTATTATGTTGAGGTAGGTTCCCTCTATGCCTACGTTCTGGAGAGTTTTTATCATAAATGGGTGTTGACTTTTGTTGAAAGCATTTTCTGCATCTATTGAGATGATCATATGGTTTTTATCCTTCAATTTGTTAATATGGTGTATCAAATTGATTGATTTGCATATATTGAAGAATCCTTGCATGCCTGGGATAAACCCCACTTGATCATGGAGTATGAACCTTTTAATGTGCTGTTGGAATCTGTCTGCTAATATTTGTTAAGGATTTTTGCATCTATGTTCATCAGAGATATTGGCCTGTAGTTTTCTTCTTTTGTGACGTCTTTTTCTGGTTTTAGTATCAGGGTGATGGTGCCCTCATAGAATGAGTTTAGGAGTGTTCCTCCCTCTGTTATATTTTGGAAGAGTTTGAGAAGGATAGGTGTTAGCTCTTCTCTAAATGTTTGATAGAATTCACCTGTGAAGCCATTTGGTCATGGGCTTTTGTGTGTTGTAAGATTTTTAATCACAGTTTCAATTTCAGTGCTTGTGATTGGTCTCTTCATATTTTCTATTTGCTCCTAGTTCAGTCGTGGAAGGTTGTGCTTTTCTAAGAATTTGTCCATTTCTTCCAGGTTGTCCACTTTATTGGCATATAGTTGCTTGTAGTAATTTCTCATGATCCTTTGTATTTCTGCAGTGTCAGTTGTTACTTCTCCTTTTTCATTTCTAATTCTCTTGATTTGAGCCTTTTTCCTTTTTTCCCGATGAGTTGGCTAATGGTTTATCAATTTTGTTTATCTTCTCAAAGAACCAGCTTTTAGTTTCATTGACCTTTGCTATTATTTCCTTCATTTCTTTTTCACTTATTTCTGACATGATCTTTATGATTTCTTTCCTTCTTCTAACTTTGGGTTGTTTTTGTTCTTCTTTCTTTGTTTTAGGTGTTAAGTTAGGTTGTTTATTTGAGATGTTTCTTGTTTCTTGAGGTAGGATTTTATTCCTATAAACTTCCCTCTTAGAACTGCTTTTGCTGCATCCCATAGGTTTGGGATCATTGTGTTTTGTCATTTGTTTCTAGGTATTTTTTGATTTCCTCTTTGATTCTTCAGTGATCTCTTGGTTATTTAGTAGTGTATTGTTTAGCCTCCATGTGTTTGTATTTTTTACAGTTTTTTTCCTTTACTTGATATCTAGTCTCATAGCTTTGTGGTCAGAAAAGATACCTGATACAATTTCAATTTTCTTAAATTTACCAAGGTTTGATTTGTGACCCAGGATATGGTGTATCCTGGGGAATGTTCCATGAGCACTTGAGAAGAAAGTGTATTCTGTTGTTTTGAATGGAATATCCTATAACTATCAATTGAGTCCATCTTGTATAACGTGTCATTTAAAGCTTGTGTTTCCTTATTTATTCTCATTTTGAATGATCTGTGCATTGGTGAAAGTAGAGTGTTAGAGTCCCCTATTATTATTGTGTTAGTGTTGATTTCCCTTTTTATGGCTGTTAGCATTTGCCTTATGGATTGAGGTGCTCCTATGTTGGGTGCATATATATTTACAATTGTTATATCTTCTTCTTATCCCTTGATCATTATGTAGTGTCCTTCCTTTTCTCTTGTAATAGTCTTTATTATAAAATCTATTTTGTCTGATATGATTATTGCAACTCCAGCTTTCTTTTGATTTCCATTTGCATGGAATATCTTTTTCCATCCCCCCACTTTCAGTCTGTATGTTTCCCTAGGTCTGAAGTGCGTCTCTTGTAGACAGCATATATATGGGTCTTGTTTTTGTATCCATTCAGCCAGTCTATGTCTTTTGGTTGGAGCATTTAATCCATTTACATTTAAGGTAATTCTTGATATGTATGTTCCTATTACCATTTTCTTAATTGTTTTTGTAGGTCTTTTCCTTCTCTTGTGTTTCCTGCCTAGAGAAGTTCCTTTAGCACTTGTTGTAAAGCTGGTTTGGAGGTGCTGAATCCTCTTAACTTTTGCTTATCTGTAAAGGTTTTAATTTCTATGTCGAATCTGAACGAGATCCTTGCTGGGTAATCTTTGTTGTACGTTTTTCCCTTTCATCACTTTAAATATGTCCTGCCACTCCCTTCTTGCTTGCAGAGTTTCTGCTGAAAAATCAGCTGTTAAACTTATGGGGATTCTCTTGTATGTTATTTGTTGCTTTTCCCTGGCTGCTTTTAATATTTTTTCTTTGAATTTAACCATTGTTAGTTTGATTAATATGTGTATTGGTGTGTTTCTCTTTGGGTTATCCTGTATGGGACTCTCTGTGCTTCCTGTAGTTTATTATTTCTTTTCCCATGTTAAGGAAGTTTTCGCCTATAAGTCTTCAATTATTCTCAGACCCTTTCTTTTTCTCTTCTTCTTTGGAACCCCTATAATTCAAATGGTGGTGTGTTTAATGTTGTCCCAGAGGTCTCTGAGACTGTCCTCAATTCTTTTCATTCTTTTTCTTTATTCTGCTCCCTGGCAGTTATTTCCACCATTTTTTTTTCTAGCTCACTTATCTGTTCTTCTACCTCAGTTATTCTGTTACTGATTCCTTCTAGAGTATTTTTAAATTCGATAATTGTGTTGTTCATCACTGTTTGTTCTTTAATTCTTCTTGATCCTTGTTAAATGTTTCTTGTATTTTCTCCATTCTGTTTCCAAGATTTTGGATCATCTTTACTATCATTACTCTGAATTCTTTTTCAGGAAAGTAGTCTATTTCATCTTCATTTATTTGGGCTTGTAGGTTTTTACCTTGTTCCTTCATCTGTAACATTTTTTTGTTGTCATTGTTAAAGAATATTTTTGATAGGTGTTGCTGTATTCCTGTCCTACTGGTTGTTTGGCCTGGGACATCCAGCACTGGAGTTTGCAGGCAGTTGGATAAAGCTGGGTCTTGTTTCTGAGATGAGGACCTCCCAGAGGCCTCACTCTGATTGATATTCCCTGGGGTCTGAGGTTCTCTGTTAGTCCAGCGGTTTGGACTCAGAGGTCCCTCCACAGGAGCTCGTGCTCGACCTCCGGCCTGGGAACCAAGATCCTGCAAGCTTTTTGGTGTGGCTAAAAAAAAAAAGGAAGAAAGAAAGAAACAGGAGCATTACAATATCAAAGAATAAAAAAACAAAATAAAATTAGAAAGATAAAAAATATATTAGGAAAAATAAAACTATAATTGAAACAAGCAGTGGCTGGGGGTTCCTCCCATCCTCTTAGGTGTCCGTGGTCCCCCACCGGTGCCTGGTAAGTGCCCTAGTTGTGAGGAGATGTAAATTCTGCGTCCTCTTAGTATGCCATCTCAACTCCACCCCCGGGCAATTGACTTTTTTAAACCACTTTCTGTTTATGTCTCAGCTTAAGATTTTCATGCTAAATTTGGGTTCAGCACCTGCCAGCCATGTAAGATCACTTCTGTAATTTTTTTCAAGATAACTTTTTTCTTATATCAGAGTCCTAGACTGGTCATGGATATTTTCTCATTCCTGTTCAGCAATTATACAGTAGTTTCCCAGGTCTGGTGTAAGGTAGGGAGCCTAATTCTAACTCCCTGGATGACATGGGTCATATAGCCTCAATAAACACTCCTGCAAGAGCACTACCACCCCAGCCCTAAAGACATATATCACAGCCAGGTATCCCTATGTTGTTGTTGTTGTTGTTGTTTTTTATTGGTTTTGAGTATCTGGAAACTGATGATTTCCCCTTCTTCCTTTAAGTCCAGGTACACATTTTTGTTTACTTGTTTGTAATTTCATCTAGTACTGGAGGGGAGTCTGGGATTCTTTCATCTTCTTAAGCTACAGCAGTTTGAGTTGACTCCTCAATCCACCCCAACATAGCTTCTGTCTCTTCAGCTCCATTGAATGCTCATCACTTGTGGTCTCCATCCTGTCATCTCTATTAAGTCCTTCCCAATCTTGATTTGACTTCATCTCTTGGCATCATTGCTCATGGTTAACCACCCCTTCCTTTGTGAAACTCTTTCTTCTCCTCAGTCTATGGGACCACATTTGTCTGGATTTCCTATTGCCTCAATGGGCATTTCTTGGCCTTACTTGCTAGCCCTTCTTCTTTCATTTGACTCTAAATATTGGAATGTTGAAAGATTTTTTTTTCTTTTCTCACTCTGTTCTTTCTTGAGATGATCTCATCCAGCCCTATGTTTCAAATACCAAATCAAAACCTTTATTTCCCTCCCCTTTCCTAGTGCCTTATCAGTAGGTCCCATGAACTCTCCAGGCAAAATATAGATTTAATTTCTCTACTTCTTTTCATAATGTCACTGACCTAGTCCAACCATAGTCATCTTTCACCTTAACAAATGTAAAAGCCTCTTGAATGAGCCCTCTGCTTTTACTTCCCACTCCTATCCATTCTCTATAAAGTGACCAGAATGATCTGTTTAGGCATAAATCAGAGCACCTCATTTTTTATATTTTATATTACTTATAAAAATTCAAAATTTATGTCATGGCCAACAAGAAGTAAACCATACTTCTTTCATCTCATTTTCTACGCTCCTCTTTCTCCATCATCTCACCATATTGAATGAACTCCTTCCTCATCTGTGGACATGCCAATCTCATTTCTTCCTTAGTCAGGCCTGGCCTTTATTGTTTATAGGGTGAATTGCTTTTCTGTAGGCTCTTTACAGAGCTGCCTGTTTCTCATTATACAAGCCTTGGGTGTGCAGATAGGCCTTCTCTGCCAACTCTATCTGAAATAGCTCCCATGTTTCTGCTTCACTCATTCTCTGATTCTTTCCTTCATTAAATATTTTCCAATCTGTAATTGTTTTATTCATTTGCTTAAATTTTAAATTATGTTTCTTCTACCAATTGTAATGTCTACCTCACGAGTATTCCTGTTTATCTCATCTGTGGTTTTCTTTCTGTTGCTTCATACCTTGCCTGTTTTTCAGTGTCTGCTCAGTAATTGTTGAATGAATGAACAGATGTGTTTGCAGATAAAAGACAAGAATAACAATGGCAATGATATATTAATTAAAATATGTCTAGCCTTCAATATATTTTTTCGAGTCTGAGTGGAGAAATGAAGGCAAGGTCACTAGGTATGTATTATATTTAGTTAAGGTAAGGTTTAGATAAGTAAGGTAACTTGTCCATGTTTGCTGGCGGTGATCAAAAGAGATCCGATAGTGTGTCCTTCATATGTCATTCTGTCCGTCCCAGCTAAAGAAGTAAAATTGTTAAGGAACTGTGTTCACCAAGACGTTTTAAAATTCAATGCCTGTCTTAAATAGGATGTATATTACTGTCTGTATTGATTCTTGTCCTAAAATTGAATGGTGCTTGGGAATTCATTATCAGTAGAAATGAGCAAGTATTTGAAGAATATTTAAAAACAAAGAACTAAGTAATTATAAAGTAATTATACTGCAAAAACAGAAAATATCTCTACAATTTAAACTGCCTGGATTAATTAGTTATCTCTAAAAGTTTTCAATACCTGATAAATCATTGGCCTTAAAAGTTTCTAATCTCTTTCATATTGTTCAGTTCTGCTACAGGGACAGAATTCAGTCTTAGTTGCAGAGTGGGAAACAATTCAAAACTAATACTAACATGTCATATAATTTAGCTGTTTTGTGTATGTATGTGTGTTTCCATAAGAAGTTAAATTGAGCAATTAATGAAATTACACTTGGGACAGACATTAACTATTCTTTTAGAAAAGACCAAAATGCTTTACAAACATAGAAAATAAGCAAGCTGTGCTCTACAGACAGATTAAGTTTACTTTAAGTGAGTTAGAGGTGCTACATTGGTGTTACGTTCTAAATTCCAGTCATAGAAAAATAATCTGCAGTGATTACATTTTAAAGTTACATTATTAAAACGTTCTTTATCCTATCTCCACTAGCATTTTCCATCTGCTCTTTTCTGCAGGCTGCATAACTCTGTTCGTGGTAACCTGACTGTGCAGTAACTAGATATGAAAGTAATGGGTTCATTGCACAAAAGTTTAATAGCAAAATTGACCAGTGTCATATATCTTTGATCAATTGAACACTATTTTTCCCTAAGGAAAAAAATGTAATATTAGCCAAAAGAACTTTATAGGGGAATTGAACTTTAAGAAGTCCCTCGGAAAAAAATGTTTGATGTGGAACAAATCAAGATTTTTGTTTTATATAACAAATTCTTATTTCAGACTGATCAAATTACATGTAAAAAAAGGGGGGGCAATCTACATCAAAATATAAGGGCCTAATTCATACAATATACTGCTTTCTGCAATCATGTACTAGTTTTCCATTGCTGATGTAATAAATTACGACAAACTTAGTGGCTTAAAACAACTCAAATTTATTATTTTACAGTTCTGGAAGTGGTCTCACTTGCCTAAAATCAAGCTTTCAGTCTGGCTCTGTTCCTTCTGGAGGTTCTATGGGACAATGTGTTTCCTTGTCTTTTCCAGATTCTAGAGGTCAAGCCCTTTCCTTGGCTCTTGGTCCCATTTATCTATTTTATTCAAAGCCAGTAATGGCTAGTAGAGTCTTTCTCACACTGCATACCCTAATTCTCTACTTCCATGATCACATCTTTGACTTTTTCATTCAGCCTACCTGGATAATCCAGGATAACCTCCCATCTCAATGTCTTCAAGTTAATCACATCTGCAAAATCCTTTTTGCCTTGTTAAGGTAACATTCACAGGTTCCAGAGATTAGGGCATGAACATCTTTGGTGGCTAAATAGTCTGCTTACCACAAGCAGCATTCAAGTATATTCGTTTCTCATCTGTACTGAACTCAGTAGGAAGTCAATGAAGGGTTTTAGGCAGAGAACAAATACAACTAATTTTATATTTTATAAGAATTGTGTTGGTTGCAATGTTGGAGAACAAATAGAGTGGGGAACAGTTAGGAAACCCTTGTAGTCATCCAGGTGAGAAATGTTTGTATCTCACCAGAGTGATGGTATTGACAATGAACTACAGGAGGGTAAAGATTTAGGGAGGTATTTGGGAATTAAAAGCATGAGAATTTGTTACAGGATTAGATGAGGCACAAGAATAAGGTAGAAATGTCTGGCATGACTATGAGATTTCTGGTTTCAGAGAGTAAGTGGTGATATAATTCAGTAGGAGAGAAAACATTGAAAAGGACTCGGGGAGAACTTCAATTCTATTTAACAAGGAGTTAACTTCCAGACATCCAAGCTGAGATGTTAACAGCATTAAACTTCTGAGGCCTGACCAGGAGTAAAGATGTAAATTTGTGAGTCATGAAAAACACACCTAATGATGAAAGTTACTTTAAAAGAGGAAATACACTAAAAATATATGAAGACCTAGGACTTTAGGAAATTGATCTTTAAAAAGTTAGACAACAGCGATCAGGGCAGCAAAGGAATGAGAGCTCAGACTGGTAGCAAGAAACCTAGGCATGTGTTGCCATGGAAACAAAAATAGAGGCTGCTAAAGAAGTCAACAATCTTGAAAGTTGCTGAAAAATACTGTTATATTGCTGAAAGATTCTCTTTGGATTAGGGGTGTTGAGATTAATGAGAGCCTACAGAGAGTCATTTGCATGGACCTGAAACCATACTGGACTGGATTAAGAAATGGCAAAAGTTGAGAAAATGGAGAGTGTTAACAAATTTTTGACCTCTGGGCATTGGGAAGTGATAAAATGAATAGTGGCTGTTGGGGGAGTGATGCTGAATGATTTTTTTTTTTTTTTTTTTTAACACACCAGAGGGATTTGATTACTGTGAAATACCAACAGGATCTGTTTCATGGGCACAGGAGCTGTGCAGTTAATATGAGGCCCCATGCTCAGAAGTACGTACATTGGTTTAATGTTCTGTTATTGCTCTCTTGAAATTATTAATAATTTTATTTGTGACCCTGTGATTTGTAGGTGAAATCTGATGGAACAAAGAGCATGGGACAGAGGTTTGGAGCCTGGACCTGCCTCCTGCTGGCTCCTCACCACCTAGGAATGGCTTGGCCACCCACCCACCCACTCTCCCACAGCCAGGTGTTCCTCTTGGCCCTGCACCCGGGCGATAACCAGATGGGGTCTGAGGGGGTAGGAGGCCCTCATTCTGCTGTCAAATTTTGCCCTCTTAGGGTGTGCACTCTGGAGCATCTCGGCTGCAGCCTGGCAGTGGCATGGTTGGCAGGAGACCAGGAAGTCTTGGGGGAGGCAACTCTCTTGCCCACTCCCCATCCAGGTGTGCAGTGCATCCAGGTGTGGAGGTTTAAAGGTTTAAAAGCCTTTAGGGGTTGCAGGCAGCCCCCTGCGGATTGTCATGACTGGGCAGTGAAAAGGAGAGATGCCTGGCTCTGAAGCACATGGGTGTGGAGGCTAGGGAGAGGGGGAACCTGGCAGCTGACTGTCCTGAGCAAGCGGGGTGGGGGGGGTGGCCCTGCATCCTGGAACAGGGCGCCCATGCAACTGTGAGGGTCTGCACAGTGAGTAACCCCATTCCTAGGCAGCCCTGTCTGGACAGGCTCCACATTTGAGGAATCCTCTCTTCCTCCTTTCAACCTTCTTGAGTCTAGTTTTTAGCTCTGGTCCACTAGAGCACAAGCTTCGTGTTTGAAGACAAGCTAGGAAACACAAATTGTGTAATTTGGATCGCTCTTCATATGATTTACATGCTCGCTATGCATTTAAACCTAGATTTCATGGAAAAAAATCATGCTAATAAGTTAATTTTTTATTTCTTCTTTGCTTGAAACAACATTAAATAGAAAACACCATGAGAGGTCAAGACTGGAAGATGAGAAAAAGCTTTGTATCTTAGTACTTGAATCACACTTATTCTTTTGAACAAGGAACTCTCATTTTCATTTTGCACTGTGCCCAGCAAATTATGTAGTGGGGAGAGTCAAATAGTGAGGAAGTGGTTGAAGAGAAAGGAGAGGGGAGCATGAATTCATTGTGTAAGATCTCTGCAAAAGTAGAGAGGTATGAGGGACTTGGCTAAGGTAGAAGGAGAAGGGGGTTTTATATGTGCCCCAAGGCTGAACAGCTAAGCCAGGAACTGGATTTAGAGGGTCCCATGGAAACCATTCAGAAAATAAAATTCTAAGTCATAAAATAAATGGGAAGGGACTTCCCTGGTGGTTAAGAATCTGCTTACCAATGCAGGGGACACAGGCTCAATCCCTAGTCCGGGGAAGATCCCACATGCCGTGGAGCAAATAAGCCTGTGTGCCACAACTACTGAGCCTGCACTCTAGAGCCTGCACGCCATAACTACTGAAGCCTGCACGCCACAGCTACTGAAGCCCGTGCGCCTAGAGCCCGTGCTCTGCAGCAAGAGAAGCCATCGCAATGAAGAGTAGCCCCCGCTCGCTGCAACTAGAGAAAGCCCACACGCAGCGACAAAAACCCAACGCAGGCATAAATAAATAAATAAATAAATAAGTAGATTTATAATAAATAAATAAATGGGAAAATATCTTTTCAAAAACTAGAATTAGGCAATTTTTTGATTAGAAAACTGAAGAAGAAAATGCTGTCTTCAGAAGAATTAAACGTTCATTCTTCCATTGACAAGAGAAATAAAATGAAACAAAGTATTTCCTCATATTTCGTTATTGATCTTTAACTTGGAAATGTTTCACAAAATTAAAAATCACTTAAAATAAAACAATTAGTGATACAAACAGAACAAAGAGAACCTAGAAGGAACGTAGGGATTACATCTTACAAGCATTTGGATGAACTAATTACTTATTAACTTACTCTAAGTTCAATAGAAGAAATATTCCCGAGTCGGATTCATAAATTACTAAAATTAGATATTATCAGGACTTCCCTGGTGGCGCAGTGGTTAAGAAACTGCCTGCCAGTGAAGGGGACACGGGTTTGAGCCCTGGTCCGGGAAGATCCCACATGCCGCAGAGCAACTAAGCCCGTGCGCCACAACTACTGAGCCTGCGCTCTAGAGCCTGCGAACCACAACTACTGAAGCTCGCGTGCCTAGAGCCTGTGCTCTGCAACAAGAGAAGCCACTGCAATGAGAAGCCCACACACCACAACGAAAAGCAGCCTCTGCTCACCACAACTAGAGAAAGCCTGCGTGCAGCAACAAAGACCCAACGCAGCCAAAAATAAATAAATAAAATAAATTTATATTAAAAAAATAGGTATTATAAAATGAGGTAAAATTTGTTTTAATCAATGGAGTCTCAAAGGGAATAGATATATTTTCATCTGACAGGGATTATTTCTTTTTACAGAATTCTATCAAATTGAATCTTTACACCATATTAATATTGTTTACTGAATGTTTGTGTTTACTAACTGATCAATTTTAAGAGCATTATGATTTTAGGGAGGCTTTTTATTCAGTTGTCCCATTTATGCTACTGACCTTGTTATGAAGGTCCTTTTAATGGGTTCTTTAAGGTGTCCCCTATAAAATATAAACAAATCAGAAGCCCATATCTCTTTATTCTACAATATATCTCCATTTTGCAGTTTATTAAAATCAGAGATTCTTTAAATTTTGTTTGAGGTTCAAATTACTATATATGGATAGGGACTCGGGAATGTGCATTACATAAAGCATGTTACATGCATGAAGGAGCATGCAAAACATCCCTTAAGATATACTGAGGTAAACATTCCCTGTTTCGTATTTACTAATCTGTGCTTAAGTATGTAAACTGCAGGGTTTTTTTGTGTTTTTTTTTTTCCGGTTTGTTTGTTGGTTGTTTGTTTTAAATGTGGACTCTCCTGGACTTATATTTCTCAGTGTTCAGTTAGCGGACTTTTTGGGCAAAGATATATTACCTGTAAACTTTGTCTATTTTTACTGCTATAGAAAACACACACACACATACACCACAAACATAATCAATTAAAATTATGATAATTTTGATAGTTTCTATGAACAGAGATTCATAACATACATATGTATGAAAGACATGATTGAGTTCAGAGTAAAACTGAGTTCATCTTTATAGAAATAACCTAAAGATAGAGTAAGGTAGTCAGAATGGTCATCATTAAAAAGTCTGCAAATAACAAATGCTGGAGAGGGTGTGGAGAAAAGAGAACCCTCTTACACTGTTGGTGGGAATGTAAGTTGGTGCAGCCACTGCGGAAAACAGTATGGAGGTTCCTCAGAAAACTAAAAATAGAATTACTATATGATCCACTAATCCCACTCCTGGGCATATATCCAGACAAAACTATACTTCAAAAAGATACATGCGAGGGCTTCCCTGGTGGCGCAGTGGTTGAGAGTCTGCCTGCCCATGCAGGGGACACGGGTTCGAGCCCTGGTCTGGGAAGATCCCGCGTGCCGCAGAGCGGCTGGGCCCGTGAGCCACAATTGCTGAGCCTGCGCGTCTGGAGCCTGTGCTCCGCAACAAGAGAGGCCGCGATAGTGAGAGGCCCGTGCACCACGATGAAGAGTGGCCCCCGCTTGCCGCAACTGGAGAGAGCCCTCGCATAGAAACGAAGACCCAGCACAGCCATAAATAAATAAATAAATAATTAAAAAAAAAAAAAAAAGATACATGCACCCATATGTTCATAGCAGCACTATTCACAATTGTCAAGACATGGAAACAAACTAAATGTCCATCGACAGATGAATAGATAAAGAAGATGTGGTACATGTATACAATGGAATACTATTCAGCCATAAAGAAGAATGAAAAAATGCCATTTGCAGCAACATGGATGCAACTAGAGATTATCATACTAAGTGAAGTAAGTCAGAAAGAGAAAGACAAATACCATATGATATCACCTATATGTGGAATCTAAAATATGACACAAAATGAACCTATCTATGAAACAGAAACAGAATCACAGACATAGAGAATAGACTGGTGGTTGCCAAGGGGAAGGGGGTGGGTAAGGGATGAATTGGGAGTTTGGGATTAGCAGATACAAACTGGCATATATAGATTGGATAAACAACAAGGTCCTACTATATAGCACAGAAAACTATATTCAATATCCTGTGACAAACCATAAAGGAAAAGAATATGAAAAACAATGTATATATGCATAACTGAGTCACTTTGCTGTACAGGAGTAATTAACACAACATTGTAATTCAACTGTACTTCAATAAAAAAGAAGTTGTCAATCACAAATTTTAAAAAAAAGAGTAATAAACACATCATAAGCCGGAAATGTTCTTCCAGAATATCCATGAAAACTCTTTTGGAGGCTTAGATATAAAATATAAATATTCCTTAATCCCCACCAGTTTATGTGACTGCTTGATTAATAATGGGATATGTTCAAATGTCAGCCCTCCTCTATCTTGTCTGTATTTTGCAATTTGTCTGTTCAGAATTGATCACTCTCCTTACAGTTATATTAGACCCAAATTCTGTTGTCACAGACGAGCTACTGCTGATGTAACTGCTGACCAATCACCTCTTCCTATTTCAGGACCAACCTTTCATTAATTCAATAACATTTATGGAGCAGCTACTACGTTCTAGACAAATGAGGATACAAATGTTTCTCTCCTCATAGAACTTATATTCTAGTGGGGGATATACACAGTAAATGAGTAAACACTTGATATACATAAGTGCTATGTAGAAAGTAAAACACAGGTAAGCAGTAGAGAATGATGAGGATGTAGGGAGTTCTTTTAGACTGGGTGAAATTAAGTTCTTGCTGATGAAGTGACATTCAAGCCAATACCTAAAATGAGGAATGCCGTAGAAGTGGAATCATACAGTATGCAGCTTTTTGAGTCTGGCTTATTTCATTAGCATTATGCATTTCAGATTCATTCATATTATTAAGTGTATGAGAAATTCATTTCATTTTTATGATTGCTGAATAGCACTCCATTGAATAGAGATTTTGCAGTTTGTGTTTTTAATTCCCTAACTATGGGACATTTGGGTTGTTTCTTCTTTTAATAATTATGAATAAAGCAGCTATATATAAAATCACAGACAGGCTTTTGAGTGAATATAAGTTTTCACTTGACTTGGGCAATCCTCTTTGAGAGGAATTGCTGGATTATATGGTAAGCATATGCTTAATATTATAAGAAACTGCCACACTGTCCAATGTGGCTGTACCATTTTGCATACTCACCAGAAGCGTATGAGAATTCTAGTTGTTCTGCATGTATTCCAGCTCTTATATTTTCAAAATTTTTTTTTCTTTAAGCTCTTCTGATAAGTGATGTTCTACATCCTTTCAGGTGACATCTTTTTATCTTCTTCTGTAAAGGGTCTCCGTAAGTGCTTACCCACTTTCATATGGGTTGTTTATCATTGGGAAATTTTGAAATTTCTTGATATATTATAGAAATATATCAAGACACTTGTAAATATTTTTTCCAAGTCCGTAGTTATCTTTAAATTCTTTTGAAAGTGTCTTTGAAAAACTTCAGGGTTTTTCTTTCATAGAATAAATTTGACATGTAATATTGTGTAAGTTTGAGGTGTACAGGATGTTACTTTGAGATATTCATGTATTATAATATAATTGCTGATGTAGTGATATTTATCACACTACATAATTACAGTACAGTATTATTGTCTATATTTATTATACTGTGCATCAGACAGCTTATTTACTACTTCAGTTTTGATGTAGTCAATTTTTTTAAAATTAATTAATTAATTTACTTATTTTTGGCTGTGTTGGGTCTTTGTTTCTGTGCGAGGGCTTTCTCTAGTTGCGGCAAGCGGGGGCCACTCTTCATCGCGGTGCACGGGCCTCTCACTATCACGGCCTCTCTTGTTGCGGAGCACAGGCTCCAGACGCGCAGGCTCAGTAGTTGTGGCTCACAGGCACAGTTGCTCCGCAGCATGTGGGATCTTCCCAGACCAGGGCTCGAACCCGTGTCCCCTGCATTGGCAGGCAGATTCTCAACCACTGTGCCACCAGGGAAGCCCTAGTCAATTTTTTTTTGGTGAGTCTGTTGAAGGCATTCTTGTCTTTGTTATCATGTTTTTCATTTCTGTAATTTCTCTTTTATTATTTCTTATAATTTTTATCTCTCTGCTGAAATTACTCATGCATGTTGTTCACTTTTTACATGAAAGCATCTTACATATTAATCATAGCTATTTTATATTCCTTAGCAGATAATTTCAAATTCTGGGTCCTATCTAACACTGATGATGTTCATTGCTTTGTTTCTTGAGAGTATGTTGCTTTTCCTTGCTTATTTGGGTAACTCAATTTTTTTTGTTAAATTCTGTTGTCTTCTGTAGAGCAGTGGAAACTGAGATAAGTAGTAGTTATCTATTTCTGTGGGCACAAGTCTTTTATGATAGCCTTTAATGTGGGCAGTTGAATCAATCTAGCCAGGAATTGAGCTGTGCACGGTCAGCCTTCAGTAATTCTTTGAAAAAGATTAGCTGATTTATTGTTACAGATTCATATGACATCTGACTATTGTTTACCCCAAGGAATCAGGTGTCTGCTTCCTGTCTCTCCTTGGTGTCATTTGTCTTTGCCTAGATTTTGGGTTAGTCGGATGCCTTCCAACCTCAGTGCTTCGATGGATTTCATTAAAAAACTGTGATTTGGAGATTATCTAAATTGTGTTCTTATTTTAAGGATGAGAATAATGCATTTTCTCGCCTTCTATGTCTGTATTACTTTCCTAGAGCTACTGCAACAAATTACCACAAACTTGGTGGCTTAAAAAAACAGAAAATTTTTTTCCTCTCACAATTCTGGATAACAGAAGTCCGAAATCAAGGTGTGGGCATGGTCATGCTCCCTCTGAAGTTTCTAGGGGAGAATCCTTCTTATCTCTTCTGGCTTCTGGTAGTCCTGGGGTTCCCTGGTCTGTGGCAGCATCACTCCAACCTCTGCCTCCATCTTCACACGGCTTTCCCTATGTGCCTCTCTGTGTCCATTCTTCTTCTCTTAAGGACACCAGTCACTGGATTGAGGACCCAACCTAAATCCAGGATGATATCACCTCAAGGTTCTTAATGACATCTGCAAAATACCCTATTTCCAAATAAGGTCACATTCTGAGAGTCTAGGGGGAATGGATATGAGGGAGACACTACCCAACACACTACATTATAAGCAGAAGCTTGAACTAGATACAGAATAGTGGTAAATGATCATAACTTCTTCATAAGAATAGAATTTATACGTTTATGGTAATTAGTTCCATGATAAGGTTATTCATGCTAGAAATCTCTGATGCTGCCTCATTTTATTTTATTTATTCAACAATTATAAATTTAGGAAGTAGTACATGTCAGATACTATACTAGATGCTTTGTTTATTACTCTCATTGAGCTTGATTTTTCTCCTTAAAAAATTCTATGTTTCTCTTATTGAATTACATTTATTTTCTGTAGCTTTGTTTAAAATGTAAGAAGATTCAATGATATTTCCTATCGAGGAACGATGTATCTTTTCACAATAACGATAGAAAACATTAGTCTTTCTCAATATTTGTTGTTTGATTTTAGAAATGGATAATATAGTCATCCCTCTTTAGCAGGTTCTGTGTCCTCAGATTCAAACAATCGTGGATTCAGAATATTCAGAAAAAATAATTCTGAAAGTTCCAAACAGGAAAACTATTTACATAGCATTTACATTGTATTAACATTACTTATTGTATATGCAATCTAGAGATGATTTAAAGTATATGGGAGGATGTGTGTAGGCTGTTACACAAATACTACACCATTTTATTTATTTATTTATTTATTTATTTATTTATTTATTTAATGGAAAGGCATTTTATTTTAAATATAGCAGTGTGTACGTGTCGATCCCAAACTCCCAATCTATCCTTCCCTACCACCATCCCCTCTGGTAACCATAAGTTCATTCTCTAAGTCTGTGAGTCTGTTTCTGTTTTGTAAATAAGTTCATTTCTATCATTTCTTTTAGATTCTGCATATAAGTGATATCATATGATATTTGTCTTTCTCTGTCTGACTTACTTCACTTAGTATGATCATCTCCAGGTCCATCCATGTTGCTGCAAATGGCATTATTTCATTCTTTTTAATGGCTGAGTGATATTCCATTGTATATATGTACCATATCTTTATCCATTCATCTGTCAATGGACATGGTTGCTTCCATGTCTTGGTTATTATAAACAGTGCTGCAATGAACATTGGGATGCATGTATCCTTTTGAACTATGTTTTTCTTTGGATATCTGACCAAGAGTGGGATCGCTGGATCATATGGTATCTCTGTTTTTAGTTTTTTTAAGGAACCTTTATACTGTTCTCCATAGTGGCTGTACTAATTTACATTCCCACCAACAGTGTAGGAGGGTTCCTTTTCTCCAAACCCTCTCCAGGATTTACTGTTGGCAGATTTTTTTCATGATGGCCATTCTGACTGGTGTGATATCTCATTGTAATTTTGATTTGTATTTCTCTAATAGTTAGTGATGTTGAGCATCTTTTATGTGCCTCTTGGCCATCTCTATGTCTTCTTTGGAGAAATGTCTCTTTAGGTCTTCTGCCCATTTTTTGGTTGGGTTACTTGTTTGTTTGTTTGTTTGATATTGAGATGCATGAGCTGTTTGTAAATTTTGGAGATTAATCCCTTGTCGGTTGCCATCATACTCAACAGTGAAAAGCTGAAAGCATTTCCTCCAAGATCAGGAACAAGACAAGGATGTCCACTCTTGCCACTTTTATTCAACAAAATTTTGGAGGTACTAACTATGGCAATCACAGTAGAAAAAGAAATAAAAGGAATCCAAATTGGAAAAGAAGAAGTAAAACTGTCACTGTTTGCAGGAGACATGATACTGTAACATAGAAAATCCTAAAGATGCCACCAGGAAACTACTAAAACTAATCAATGAATTTGATAAGGTTGCAGAATACAAAATTAATGCACAAAAATCTGTTGCATTTCTATACACTAACAACAAAAGATCAGAAAGAGAAAATTAAGAAATAATCCCATTTACCATAGCATCAAAAAGAATAAAATACCTAGGACTAAACCTACCTAAGGAGGCAAAAGACCTGTACTCCAAAAACTATAAGACACTGATGAAAGAAATTGAAGATGACATAAACAGATGGAAAGATATACCATGTTCTTGGATTGGAAGAATCAATATTGTCAAAGTGACTATACTACCCAAGGCAATCTACAGATTCAATGCAATCCTTATCAAATTACCAATGGCATTTTTCACAGAACCAGAACAAAAAAATCTTAAAATCTGTATGGAGATACAAAAGACCCTGAACAGCCAAAGCAATCTTGAGAAAGAAAAACAGAGTTGGAGGAATTAGCCTCCCTGACTTCAGACTATACTACAAAGTTACAGTCATCAAAACAGTATGGTACTGGCACAAAAACAGAAATACAGATCAATGGAACAGGATAGAAAGTTCAGAGATAAACTCATGCACCTATGGCCAACTTATCTATGACAAAGGAGGAAAGACTGTAAAATGGAGGAAAGACAGTCTCTTCAATAAATGATGCTGGGAAAACTGTACAGCTATATGTAAAAAAATAAAATTAGAACATTCTTTAACACCATACACAAAAATAAACTCAAAATGGATTAAAGACCTAAACTTAAGACCAGATACTATAAAACTCTTAGAGGAAAACATAGGCAGAACACTCTTTAACATAAATCTCAACAACATCTTTTTCAATCCATCTACTAGATTAATGCAAATAAAAGCACCATTTTAAATAAGGCACCTGAACATGCTTAGATTTTGATATACATAGGGGTCCTGGAACCAATCCCCCTGTGGATACTGAGATACAATTGTACTGACTTCAATTATTTAACAGAGTCATGGAATAAAACTTTTGTTTTCATCCATCCAAAATTAAATCACCTCAGAATAGACAATTATATGTTACTATAATAAGTAACATGTTTCCGACAAATTTGTCATTTTAATTATCTTCATATTGACTTGGTTCCCAATCGATTCTAAATGTAGTTTTTCTTTATATCAATATAAAATATCTACAACAAGATGATACGTTATGCTGAAGCTATTAAAAAGAAAGAAACATTTTCAATCTGCAATGGTAAATATGAAAATAAAGGCAAAATTAGTTGGTTGACATATGGTATATTGACAAAATACTGATCTTGGCATTTTGACTGTGGGTAAATTTCATCAAAACCAAAAACGTTTTAAGTCAGCCTAATGTGCAATATTAAAGTAAGTATTGTGACACATAAAAACATTAAATTCCATTCAAAATGTGATGAGGTTTATAGAACCAAATCTGTTAAAGTACAATTGTTTCAAACAAACAAACAAACAAAAATCATCACAAAACAGAAATAGACTCATAGATACAGAGAACAAACAAGTGGTTTCCGGGGGGAGGAGGGGGTTGGGGGCTGTGTAAAATAGGTGAGAGAGATTAAGAGGTACAAACTTCCAGTTACAAAATAAATAAGTCATGGGGATGTAATATACAGAATAGGGAATATAGTTAGTAATATTGTAATAACTTTGTATGGTGATGGATGGTAATTAGGCTTATCATGGTGATCATTTTGTAGTCTATAAAAATACTGAATACAGTACACCTGAAGCTAATGTAGTATACCCGAAAGTAATATAATATTGTAAGTCAATTATATTTAATTAAAAAAGTATAATTGTTTTCCATGCAAAACATATTTTCTTATGAGAGAAAATGTAAAAAAGAATTAATATAGTAAATGTCTGAATAAAATAAATTCATGTATCAAAGTGAGGTATGAATTAGATGATTGAGTTCTAAGAGAACTTTAATTTCCAAATTCGTGATTTTAGGGTTTAGTATACCTTATTCCATGTGATGGCTAACATGTGCCTTTGTCTCTGCTTTCTGCCACTTACCTATATTAGAATCATCTTATTAAGTCAGAAAATAACTGGCTATATTACTTAAGGGACTACCTTCTTCTCCATTAGAATGGACCAGGAATTTCGGAAATAATCACCCTATATGGAACTGGATTTTCCTCCTGTAATAGTAAAGATGGTAAACTAAGCCTTCTTAATGCTGTCAGTGCTAGTTTCATAATAACTGTGGTAACACATAATTCAAAGTCCAAAGGACAGGAGTGTATCCTTTTTAACTGTACAAACACTGCCAGTTATAGTTCATAATATTTAAATTGTCCATATAGGCTGTGATAGCATGAAGAAGTACAGATATATTTTCTTTGAATCTTTCAGCTTGACTCTCATATTATGTATCACATAGCTACTAAAGTTTTACTAGAACTAGTTATTAGAGAGTAACTAGGTCACACAGCAGGGTACTTAGATTCCTTTTCAGATACTTGGCAAAATTATTTTGCCATACAAAAGATCATAGGGTGTTTCATGTCTTAAATATTAGCCTTGACGATATTTGGCTTCATATCAAAATCCTGATCCAAATTTTTGATCTAAAGTCCTAAGTAAACTAACTGATTTTGATTTTAGATTAATAACATATATACCAATCTCTTCATTAATACTTCAGATGGCTAAAATCCATTGGAAAGCTTTCTGAACTTTGTACTCTCTATGCAGCCATTGGCTAGCATATTAACATTGACAACTGTGTCAAAGATGGTACAAAAACTTGTTCTTAAGAAGGCAAAGAAGGGGAACTCCATCCCCATGAAATATTTCTATGGGAATTTGTGTGAACTTTTTCAATGAATCAGAGGAAATGCCTGGTCACATTCATATAGTACCAGAAAATTAAAATACTAATTATTATATATTCAAAAGTCAGGAGATAATTCAATATATCTCTCAGTGGGGAACCAGCCTTATTTGATGTTGAGCATCAGTCATTTGTTGCTCATCTTCACTTAAATATAGAAGGCCCAGATTCAGGTGAACCTACAGATCACTGATCTCACATATTCTCACACAAACAGTTGTAACACTGTACTTAAAGGAATAATGAAGGTGAAAAATCAATAACTAATTCCTTGGCCAATTCTATAGGCCCAGTGATTAGATTGCATCCACTTCGTTATTGGGGACAAATTATCCTAGTTTAATCGAATAAATTTGAGCAGTAAACTAGGTAGCAAATCCTGAGAGTGGCATGGGAAAGTAAATATGGTGAAAAGTAATATGACAATTTATCCCTAATTCCCAGATTTCCAGTTCCCTTCACAATTCTTGTCCTTGAGGCAATCACTATTTCAGTTACATACATTCAAGCATACACACTCACGCCATTTTAACCAAAAGTCATGGCACATTAAGTATACTTTTCTGACATTTTCTCTTTTATTTACTATAATGTGAAGATTGTAGTATATTTAGAAGACTGTTCTTTTTATTTCTAATTCTATCTAGATAATTCTATCTCACATTTTTAATAGCTCTGTAGTATCCTCTTGAATGAGTTCACAAAACTTCATTAAATTGATCTGCTAATCCATTAGTAATAGACATCCAGATAATTTGTAGAAATCTGCTACTATAAACAGTACTGAAATTCATTTTCAGTTTTGTAATAAAGCACATTTGTAAGAGCGTATAATTAAGATACATTTCTGGAAGAGAAAATAGTGGGTCAAAGTGAATGAACATTTCAAAATTTGATAAGTATTACTAAATTGCGTATTAAAATAAAGTATAATTTACAGTCTTAAAATATTATGACAGTGCATGTCTGTGGTTTCTCAGCCAATCTAGAATGTTGCCAACATTTTTACCTTTTCCAGTGGTACATGATTATGGTATTCTTTTCTATTTATTTTATTTACAAGTGATAGGGACATATGTTAAGTATTTAAAAGCCATTTGAAGGCACTTTAACTTCTGGCTGTGGAGGACTAACTTAGGTAAGACAAACGCTATAAAAGCTAGAAAAGATATTTAAAATATATACGCTTGAAGGCAGCAGAGATCTACCGAGACACTGAGGACTTAAGGTATGAAGACACTAGTAAGAAGGGACATGAAGAAAAGTGAGCCCAACATTTTTCGACATGAGGCAGGTGTCAAAGCAGCGCAGAGTCTGAAAAGCTAAGAAAACCTTTCATTAGTCTCTAGGGTCAGGAGGAAAAAAAATCAATTTCAGATCCTGTGGCAGTGGAGGGACATAGCAAATGCTTGCAACTTTCAGATGTGACCAATTACACACCAGGAATAGTGATGCATCAAAATAGACAAGCCTCACAACTGAAACAGAGCTCCAAGTAAGCTCAGTTCCTCGTTGGAATAAGCTACACTTTCCTCTGGAGAAAGCTGTTATTCTTCAGAGCCACAGATGATTTCTGCGATTTTTTCCATACAAAAACTAGATTCATTAAAAAAGTTAACAGGCATATTAGGATTCAAGTTTAAAGAAGAAATTAAGAGACAATAGAAATGGACTTACAGGACAGTCATATATTACATGTATTAGACAAAAAATAAAATAAAAATGCATAATGTGTTAAAAAAAGTAGATGACAAGATGGAGACTTTCATTAGAGGAACTGAAATCTAGAGAAAACACAAATAGAAATTTCAGAAATTCCTATGTAGCAATTAAAATTAATGTGATGGATGTAAACATAGTGATTTGGAAAGATCTTACACATTATAGAGTGAAAGAACAACTCAATTAAATTCACTTACAGTAAAAACATATGCAACAATATTATATGTTTTAGGCCAGTATGTGCATTATAAATGTAAATGTGTAGAAATAGGTCTCTATGTACATACCACAAACCACTAACAATGGCAAATGTAAGGAGGGGCCTTCAATGGATGCTTTTTGTCTTGTCTGTATGATTGATTTGTTTACAAAGTAAATGCATTCACTTATCACTGATGTAATTTAAAAGCAACTGTTACTCTAGAGAAACACCTGAATGCAGGCTCCCTCTGCTTCAACACAGTGCCTGCCTTTCCTTAATCAGGAAAAAGACAATTAACTATAATTGAGGTCTGGTGCTGTCCATGTGCTCACCTCCCATATATCCATAGAGAAAGATCCATGAGGAGAGAAAAGAGTTTTACACCTATGGTTCTAGGTGAAGTCCTTTCTCCAAAGATAACTTGCTGATTTAATAGAATTAATGAGATTATAAATTTGGAGGAAAACGGTAGTTGTAGAAGACACAGAAAACATAATTCAAAAAGAGTCATGTACCACCATGTTCATTGCAGCACTATTTACAACAGCCAGGACATGGAAGCAACCTAAGTGTCCATGGACAAATGAATGGATAAAGAAGATGTGGTACATATATACAATGCAATATTACTCAGCCATAAAAAGAAACGAAATTGAGTTATTTGTAGTGAGGTGGATGGACCTAGAGTCTGTCATACAGAGTAAAGTAAGTCAGAAAGAGAAAAACAAATACTGTATGCTAACACATATATATGGAATCTAAAAAAAAAAAAAAATGGTTCTGAAGAACCTAGGGGCAGGACAGGAATAAAGTCGCAGATGTAGAGAATGGACTTGAGGACACGGGGAGGGGGAAGGGTAAGCTGGGATGAAGTGAGAGAGTGGCATGGACACATATACACTACCAAATGTAAAATAGATAGCTAGTGGGAAGCAGCTGCATAGCACAGGGAGATCAGCTTGGTGCTTTGTGACCACCTAGAGGGGTGGGATAGGGAGGGTGGGAGGGAGACACAAGAGGGAGGGGATATGGGGATATACGTATGCATATAGCTGATTCACTTTGTTATACAGAGGAAACTAACACAACATTGTAAAGCAATTATACTCCAATAAAGATGTTTAAAAAAAAAAAGAGTGGTTACATTTTTTAAAGTAACTTGTTTATTTATTTAAATAATTGTTTGTGTTAGAAATCTTTGGTATTTGAAAACTAATGGGTTTCAACTGAATCATATAGGAGTCATTTTAGTCAATAAGACAATGTGTGGCAGCAGGGTGTCCTGGGGAGTAGAGCAGCCTGGGGAAACAAAATGCTTCCATCCTGGATAAATATCTGTCCTTGACTCATTTTCTTGACCTCGGGCAAGAAAAGTAACCATTCTGGCCTTTGTTTACTCATTTATGAAAAGAAAGATAATTTGCGCTCATTGAGAAAAAGTGGAATTTGGAATTGAGAGGGAGAAAGTGATAACAGAGCTATAATCTACTTTACTATTTTTTTTAATGTAAAAAAAAAGAAATGTTATGAGTTTTGGCCCTGCATTTTTCTCCTACTAAGAATGAAGTAACTGAGATTTTTATATGGAGAGTTTGTGGACCCAGTTCATTTTTTCCTGTCATGTTCTGCAGTGCTCTAATACCAAAATGTCTTGTGTAGAACTAATGTGATAAAGCTTGTATGTTAAGAAAATTTGTCTGAAGAAACATCCTAGCCCCACATTTTTCAAAGGATGAGCTATGAAATACTTACACCTAAAGATGCAATTAAAAGCAAAAGGAGGGAGTCTCATTTAAAATAAATTTAGATATCCTTCATAATACATTCCTGTTTCAAAGAGTCATAATACATGCTCATGTTTAAAACCTCAGAAACACTTAAGAACAGCCACTTAACTGTATATGGTCCACCGTTCCCTAAACATTTTAACAACTGTCCTTTTCCTATTAACTTTTGTTAATACAAAATCTACAAACCTAGTGTTTTACAAAATATGCTTTGTGAAACATTTTCCTAGCATAAGAAAACACTTTGTTCTGATTTTAATTGAGCTGCACATGTTGAATAATCTATTCTAAATCCATTCCATCTGGGACACCCAAGTTGCTCTGAGTCTCTGAAACTATGTGTACACAGGAAATAGGAAGTAAGAGTCTATTAATTCAATCCACAAACATAAGTTGGAGGAAAAAATTGAAAAATAATGATTCCTCTCTTGCAGAAGCTCACATTTTCCTGCAAGACAAATATATAAGCAAACAACTAAAAAAAAAAAAAAGATGGAAATGGTACAAGTGTGAGTCTTGAGAATTTCTCTGGAAGCATTTGACTATCCTTGTTCCTTGTAGTTGTTCTTCCCCACCCTCTCTTGCATTTGACATTTACCCTAACTGGTTCTCTTCAACCCCTCTTGATATATCCAGACTGCCCAAATAATGGCTGCTAATTTTCAAGAACAATTCCTCTATTCTCAAAGTCCAGACTCTCCTAATAGTGGCCGCTAATCCACATAACCATCCAATTTGTCCATTTCCAAAATGTGCTGCACTTCAGCCGACAGCCTCTGGCTGAAGTCTACCTGAACTTTGAACAGCCTCCTGCTGCTAAAACCTGATAAAACATTTCACCCTCCTTTCTCATTTTAGATGTTCCTCTGGAACTTTTCATGTTCCACATTCTAGAATAAAAGCTCATGCTAAGGGTGGTCTGGTTGATTTCCTTCCACAAATGCTAGTAACGTTGTATATTATCAAGGTACAGTGTAAAGACAGACATCTAATCCTGCCTTCAGGATTTGGGAAGAGGAGGTAGTGCTCAAGCTAATCTTGAAGAAGTAAAACATCAACAGTTACAGTTGTTCTCAGTGTTTGTTTTTGGGAAGAGGTTGCCTGCTAAATATTTTAGATGTTTTTATTAATTTAATTTTTACAACAACCCTTTGAGGTAAGTTCTTCAGATAAAGAAATGCAGGCGCTATAAGTTCAGGTAACTTGTCCAAGGTCACATAAGCCATAAAAAAGCCACATGTAAAAGGTCACATGTCATAGTAAACAGCAGAACTTACCTCAGATTTCTTGTGATGATTAAATAAGAGCAATGGATGCAGTAAGGGCTCAATAAAATTCATTTATAATTATATATATATACATATATATTATTACATGATAAGAATCCTATGAGACCATTTAATATCAATAAATTGATTCAAACATTGGCTGTACATAATAAAGAGAAAGAATTTTTGTTTCCAAATCTCTGTCACAAGCTCCCTATTTCCAGAAGGTACTATATCTAGTACTCTAAGTAATATTTAAAAATATAGGTGATACCAGTATAACATAATATTAAAAGCATTATCTCTTTGTAAGTACTAGCTCTAGGTAAATATATTTTGAACTTTATGAGATTCATTTTTCTTCTTTGCAGTATGGTGATAACCATAGTACCAACTGCACTGGATCATCAAGAGGAAACACCTGCAAAGCTCCTAACAGTTCCTGGCTGGAGTTAGTATTCAGTAAGTACTAGTCATGATGATAATTAGTTTCAGAAAAACAATAGTTGTAAATATTGTACCCATCTTTATATCTATGTTCCAAATATTCTTTTCCATTTCAAGGAATTATTTTCACAAAGCAAGTGTCTCCTTTAATACGTTCAACAAAAGAAGCTTTTGCTTGTGCTCTGTAGGGGCATTGAAATGCCTGTAAATTAGTTCTACAAGTGTCTCTTGTGCATCAAATCTTCTTGAGTTCCTGATGAAAACATTTACAAATGCACAGATAATGAAGGAAAATTGACACTATTCATTTTAAGAGTAATCAAAATATTTGGCATCATCATTATTTTTCTCTGTCAAAGACCAATTTTATGGATGTAACATATGGCTTCCAGGAGGTTTGAAACCATCAATAGTGAAATGATGAGGAATTTATGAAATGATTTATGTACTATGTTATTCAATACATTACTGAGCTTATATGTTTTTATACATATATATCACATATAACAATAAAAACTGAGAACTTACATACCCAAAAGAGAAGACGTTTAAATAAATTCCACATAATCATGAAATTAATGTTTTAAATGATCATTTAATGGCTTGTAGAAGGAATCAGTGGTGAATTTCATGTGGATGATGAGGAACAGAGAGGTGCCGTGAGAAATTCCTAATTTATCAATTTGCAAACTAAATGGATTTGGGGTTGGAGATCAAGAGTTCTCTGTTGGACATATACGTGTAGCTGAATAAATTACTCAGGAAGTAGAGAAAACATCTGGGCTGGGAAGAAAATTCATGTTGTCAGAATATAAAGGATAACTAAACCATAGGTGTGGATGAGAAAATCTAGAAAACTAGGCTTCAGCTCACCAAGACAAGAAGACAAAGAAGGCTTGAAGAACCATAATTTATGGAAAAGTTGAAGAACAAAAGATATTTACTTTGATTCATTTGTCCCGTTATCATTCACAAAATAAAATACATAATCTTGTACTGAATATTTATGTACAATTACTACAGAGTCTTTCCCCTGTTTCCGCTTGGCATGAGTTTAACAGTTTGCCAGAAATGGGATTGGTAAATTATTAATATGTATTGATATGTTTCATATATGCTTTGAATACTTTCTTCCCCACCCATGGGAATGTTCCAGGCAGTACTTTAAGACATAAATAAATACATGCTACATTCCAAGGTCGCAAATTGTCTATACCCCTTGTCCTGTTTGAAATTTCTTGCCCAGGATAGGTTGCTCAAGTTTCTAATCTGTTGTTTTATACGTGGACTCTTTGTGCTGAGCTACTACTGGAGTTTCACTTAAACTGCCTGCCTGCCTTTCATGGCTGTTTTTTCCCAGACACTAATTTTTCAGAATAAATGATCTCATCTCTCCAAAGTGAGATTCTATTATCAAAACTTCCATGTTTTAATCTTCTTAATCTTTCTGAAACTTAAAAAGCTAAAGACAATATATTGGGATTTTAAAAACACTATCCAAGGCGGGGAGGAGAAGACAAGGGGAGGGCCCCCTGTTGATAGAGCCTGCCCTAAAAACATCCTGTTTTCATTTTCCTCACTTAAGATGCAGTCTTGGTTCTCCTGTGAGACTTAATTAATTTACTGGCTCCCTCTGGCTACCACCTCCCATATTTTCACCAGGCCTTATTCCTCTAAATAACACAGTTTCTACTGCCTTACTACTTTCCATGTCACTCTGCAAGAAATCTCAAACATTCTTGATGATTTCTAAGGTGTTGTTTTTTTTGTTTTTTTTTTTTTTTTTACCGGGAATTTCAGGAGAAAAACTGATAGAAAGCAGAAAATAAAGACACATTGGGGAAATGTTATAAAAATACAAAATGGTATCCGAGGATTTTGTCTGGTTTTTTTCTTGTCATTTTGCTCTGTCAGTAAAAACTGTTTTTTGTTTTTGTGGGTTTTTTTGTAAAAGAGTTATTCATTCACTGTATCCCATTTACTCTTTGGGCTTATGAACTTTTTAATTTTTTTTGTTTTTAAATAATCTGCTGAATTCTGTGCACCTCCTCTGCAGCTTTAGACTGTTGAAAGAGACAGGTCTTACCAGTTACACTGGTGCTTACTATGTACTATACACACAAGAACTTTATGTGTGTCAACTAATTGAGTTTTCATAACAAACACATTTTGCAAAGAGGAAAATTAGGGCCAGATTAAATTGCCCCTATTCGTACAACTAGTGGTGATAAAATCAGGATTCAACTCCTGGCCTCTGGCACCAGATGTGAACAACTATCTGCTGTTGCAAAAGCAACCACAGGCAGTAAAATTTGGTAATCAGCTAGCATGGTGTTCTCATGTGAGGCTAAACTTCATTTCAGAGTAAATTACAGCCAACTTTTCCAATGTGTTTCTTAGAACAGATTCCCATGGGCTATTAACAGGTATTACCAGGGTGGAGGTGGGGGGGTGGGGGAGTGCTTTGTCAAATACGTTTGAAAAACATGGGGTTAATAAGCACTGAACAGTTTGTTTCCAGGACTTTTAACACCGTTAACGTGATATAGTGCACTGCGCCTCTAGCGGTAGGACCTTTATGCGTTGTTTTCCAAATATATTTGACAATGAAACATACTTTTGGAAGAACATGTATTTAGTAAGAGTCTAGGCAGCCATTTTCAAAAACTCTGATATAAATTGTTTCTCCCTCTCTGACTATCTCAAGAAACTACTGCTTCTGTTCTCTGGAACAGGGTTTGAATAAGCTTCCAGTCTTGAGACAGAGGTCTGACACGAAAGTGGAAAGAAGAAAGGAAGAAGGATTACGGAATAGACTCAGAAAAACTGTTGTACATCAGTAGAAGAGGACTTATAGCCCAGACTTAGGAACAATTATCAAAACCCAGGACCCAGTTCTAGGGTTGCATTGGCCTCAGATGCTGCTTGATGCTCAAGCCCAAACTGTAGAACTGAGACCACTGAAATTCTTACTGACTCTAGTCAAAATTGATAATGACATCTGAGAACGGAGCTGAGCCTGAATATAGCTATCAAAGAGTCTTTACCTATGGGCCTTACATTTTAAATGATATGAATAGATATAAATCATGCCCCAAACTATTAGTCACTTAAGTTATTTTATCAAGCTATAGTCCCAGATAATTAATACATTTTACTTTGGGAGTACTGTTCCGTGTCAGAACACATTGTTTCCCCAGATACTAATGCTGATAGACATGGTGAAAGTGAATAGTAAAAATGCTTCAGTGAGGCTTCTTTAAGCAAACTAGAAACTGGGATGCAAGCCTAGAAATGGAAAAAAATAAAAATATGAAATTTTTAAAAATTACATAAAAAGTAACAAAGAAGGTGGGTGTAACTCAAAGATTTCCTTTCCACAAAATTATTGGTCAAGATTGGTCTGGAGAAGGTGGACAGTTTTACCATCTCCATGGGTTGGAGACAATTATTGCCTTAACAGTCCAGGCTAGAGGGCGCAACTCAGAAATTATATGCCCTGCACTTCTGCTCCCAAGCTAAACTTGCATCTCAAAGTTTACTCTCCCAAGACTACTATATTAGAAGGAATGCAAAGGAAGACAGAGGGGAGAGTGCACCAAGGCAGAAAAATCACTATATTAGACAAGTTATTTAACTTCTCAGAGCTTCCAAATTCTCATTAAATAGAATTATTGGGATTTTGAGGGAGCCTGATGAATGGTCTGTCTTTCCTCCCCTTAGTTGTGAACACACCAGTATATTTAAAATATTGTCTTCTTACGATGAGAAGCCTTTTAAGACACTGCAGGACTAGTCCTCTTTGCCAAGTGAATTCTGATGTCCCGAATTAGGCAGAGTGAAGCCAGCAGTCATAGACTATGCTGAACCAAGGGAAAATACTTGCTTCCTGTAGGCACATGGCTTTTCGCTTAGCACTTGGTTGACATTATAGGAATTCACATTAAACTAAAGTTTTCAAATCTCCTCATTTTGTATCTATAATGTACATTTTTATTTTGTCAAATGCCAACTGCTCTGTGTGGGGATTTTTAATTAACAAAGTTATTACATATCCATTATTTCTTTTTGTAGTAGCATAGATGATTGCACCCGAGACGTAAATCCATATATATTATGACATCTAAAACTTTAATAATTTCATATGCTTATTTCATAATTGTACTTTTGTTAATGAGTTATTTATCACCTTTTTAAATTTTGTCCTTGGCTAATGAAAGTTAAAAGTTGCTGATGCATCATAGTATCATTAGCCTCTGGGTGCTTGCTAGATCATTGCCTTATTGATGAAATCACCTTAGGACAAGGTCTCCATAACTCTTCCTCATTGGACACCTACAGGATAAATCTGCCTTTTTCCAAATTCTAACACACAGAAGATTGTTTTATAACACATCTCCTGCCTGTATCTCATTATGGTTAAGTATTCTTTTATAACAAGCCCATTTTACAACACGTTTTGGCTTACGTTGTATCACAGGAATAACTTTGCTGCTTGGCAATGAGTGCTTTCCATCCTTACAGTACATTTGGTCTCTTCTTAAGATCCCTTATGTTGAAGAGTGAAATGCTACAAATTTGTCTTTGCCTCAGCAATCGGGTATTGATGTATTTGTTCTCCCTCTGCTCATTCTCTGCAAGTCCAAATTGCTTACGTACTGAAAGCTCTCAAGGTAGTGACCTGGAATATTAACAGGTTACGTTACCTCATTAAGCAAAAGAAACCACTCTTACTCAGAGTCTGTAGATGCTGACAACGCATTTATCCAAAAAATTATTAATGTTTGGATGGCAGTGTAGTTGGAAAGATATTCTATACGTGCAGACTGAGGATTCTCTAACTTTTCATGGGTTATCAAAATTTCACCCATTAGTTATTGCCTTTTCCTTGAAAAGTAAAGATTAATGATGTTAAAATGATACATTTTAATACAATTAAGTTACACTTCTTTCTGACTCTACCTCAGATGTTGATGATCTGGCACTTTTTTTTTTTTTTCCAGCAACGGCACAAGTTCATTTGAAGGAGAAAGACAACCCTTAAATAACAGGGCAATTATTATTTTAATCAAAAGCAGTATTATATTTTAAATTAATCTTCAAAAGAGTCCCTGAAGCTAAAATTTCAAAAGTCATTAATCAATTAAGCAAAATAATACACAGTCTTTCAAAGCAATCTATCTCCTGAAGGTTGTTCAAACTATTTTCTGAGAATGAAAACTTAGCACTTTTTCTTCAGTTCCATTGAGTAGTTTTATTTTTCCAATAATTGTCCAATATGTAAAAATAATATGATGGTGTAAATATGAACATTCTAATGTTTTTAAATGGTTCTATCAGATAGGGCCTTTGCAGATGCGTTTATTTTCCAGGAACATAAACTATTGAGTCGGCTTCTCAGCTCTGCTAGTAATCAGACTATGATATTCTTATTAGACACTCAAATTCTGATAATGGGACACCACCAAGGTCACACAGCCCTTCTATTTTCTTAACAATAGTTTCCTCCGATATAGTACTCAATACAGAGTTAATCCCTACTTTCCTGGAATCTCACTGTAGAGTTTTTCATTGTAAGCCCAAACTGTATAAAAATCCCTCTCTCTTCTTACTAAGATATCCAATTCACAGTTTCTCACAGTGTATTCTCTCTCTTGCTGAAGAAAGTGATAAATCTAATAGATTTTGTTTCACTACAGATATGTTCCTTGTGATCTTTATCTGATGGGCTTTGTAAAAACTCTTAAGTGACCCCTGCTGCTTGCAAAACACTACTAAAACTGTATACGTCAAATACAATTGACCCATGAACAACATGGGTTTGAACTGCAAGTGCCCATTTATACACAGATTTTTTTCCCAATAGTAAATACTACAGTACTACAGGATCTGATGTTGGTTGAATCCACGGATGCAGAACCATGGATAGGGAGAGCCAACAATAAAATTAGACTCAGATTTTCAAGTGCATGGAGGGTCGGCACTCCTGACCCCCAAATTGTTCAAGGGTCAACTATGTTTAGAAATAAAGGAGCAATGTAACAGAAGTGAAATGAAAGAAATATGTACACATGATAAATATCAAATTCAGTCACTTATCTTTAGAAACTAATCAAGGATCATTAGATGCTACACAGTAAATTGCTGAGTGCTGAGGTTTTTCTGCCTCCCCCGAACTATTTAATACATATTTCTTTATTTTACTATTTCTTATCTATGGCTATGCCTTTGAATTCTTTTTCGTAGCATACCACATGAACCTGGTCCCCTCAGACAGTACATTTTTGCTCCAAACTTTGTCCAACCCTCTTCATGTTCAAATATGCCTACAATTACCTTGTTCTTCCAGAATATTCTTAACACAAACAAACTGAGTTGATGTTTCAATACAGAACATTTTAAGTGTCACAGAACAGGAAGCCTGAATTATAAATAGGGTTTAACCAAGGAAGAAATGATGCCATTTAAAAGTTACTCAATAGACAGCATGAAGTTGTCATTTCAGGAACACTTGAGGTAATACAGGTTTTAAATACTTTCCAATATTCCTTAGAAAGAGTATGTGCAAACATGGAGACAAGAAACAGCTTGTCACTTGCTGTTGCTGAAATGTGGTATGCAGGGAAAAAGTAGCTGGTGAGTACATTAGAGAAAAGTACAGAGCACACCAAAGAATTTGAACTTGACTTTCAGGCACAGAAAAATTCCACTCATATCTGTCATGTGGAGGAAGATGTAAATCTGTTTTACACTGTTGCAATGAGCAGGAGTATGACTAACGGATAGTAGTTATAGTTGAATTTCTGTTCAATATAAGAAATATTTTTCTAATAACTAGAACAGTCCAGAAAATATGATGAGCCAATTAGGCTAAGTGCCTCTTACTTCCTAGAAGTGACTAAGTAGATAATAAATGCCCATGCCTGAGGAATATCTTTAAAAATAATTTTTCTTTTCAATTCTATGATGTTCTCTGTTGGGATTCTAATAAACTAATCAGTGGGAGTGTTAGGATGGACACAATTGTGCTACCTTCACTAAGCAATGAATTAACACATACGAAGCATTTTAGAGTTACGCAGAATAGTGACTAAGAACAGCTGCTGCCATGCCATGGTGGCAGGACAATAGGAAAGAGGTTTAACATCAGACAAACTTTTTAGATGTGATATTGCATCCCATAGAAGATGCCTTACTTTGCATGATCATAGAAGAAGTATAAATTATGTTAGTTATATCATATTAATATATGAGAATAGATATTCTATTATAATCCAATCATAGATTAATTAGTTCATCAATAATATAATATCATTCACAACGAACATTTTGAACGCCTACTAGGAACTAGGTACTCCAAGATATTTTGCATATATTTTCTCTAATCCACCGACCAACCTGAAAGACAAATATTATCCTCTTTTTACAGATCACAAAACCAAAGCTCAAAAAGATCAGGATCATCAGAGCTAATAAAAGGCATACTGAGAGATCTGTCTGTCCCCCAGCCCTATGGCATACTCATATAACAGACAAACCACTCAATTGCTTTAAAACTGTAACTTAAGTTTTTAAGACTTTACTATATTTTCCAAGTAGGATGCTAAGAATAGCCCCCTACTGTCATCAAGAGGATTTTTTATTTGTTTTTTTAATATTCTTCTTTCCAGTAACAAAATGGGAACATCCTAAACTCTAAACTCAATAAATTAAATGTAAATTGACAAACACCTGTGTTTGGAAATAAATATCAACAAGAACCCTGGAAAAAAGAGGTATAAATTAATAAAAATGGAAATAAATTAAAAAATAAGTTTATGTTTAACTCAATAGATTGAAATAACTTTGACATCTGACAAAATTGGAGTAAAGATGTTAAAAATCTCTGGTCAGTCTTTAAGACATACTAGAATGTCAACTGCTGTCACTTCCAATTTTCTAAGCGGTGCATATTCCATTCTCCTTATTAATCGTCCTGTCCCTAAATTCTCCAGTTAGCATCCTCTTTCGTGACTCCTCTGAAGAGTGTGAATTTCTTATAATCCTACATTTCAGATATTAAAATGATATATCCTGGATTCCATTGTAATTTAGCCCCCTGTACCATTTTCCAGTGTGACTAAACAATTAAGATATTTTATAAGAAAAAGGGTTAACAGTAAAATGTAAGTGAAGAAATACAGTTGATAGAGTTGATTCACCATGTGCTACATATTGCAGAAATAGCAAGTATTATTTTAAATGTTTTATATATATGTATATATATATATACATATATATATTTATGCAGCGTTATTTTCTGGTGGTTAAATGCTTTCTGTTTCTGCTCTGGGAATCAAAGATAGTCACGGAATATACAATGTACACTCACAAGCAAAAGTCAAGCAAATAAAAGTGAGTAAAGAGCCAGTAGTGTCACGAGATGGCTTTTACTTTTATAAAAGAAAATATTATAAAAATTGATGCTGAAAATGAAGTTAATTTGCAGATTAGGAAACACCTAGGAGGAAGTTAAATAATTCTAGCATACTTTCAGTCACCTGAATTTTTAACTTAAGAGATAGGCTATTGGACAGTCAAAGTAACCAATGTAATGAGGTGGGAAATGGTTTCTAAAGTGTCGTTTATTACATATTTATAAATAATCTATTACTGTATATAGATTATAAATAATCTATTATGTATAATCCAGATGCTAGCCAAAGATATGGGTAACACTGTTTGTAAAAATAAAAAGTAGGTATAGATTTTAGACTGGGGTAAGCCATAATCATACATCATTAACCCCAACAATTATTTATCGTAAAATTAGTGCAACTGTTTGTTTGAATATTTTACCTGGAAAAAAGAGAAAAGTAAGATCTTGGACAGGGTTGCATACAATCTTATAATGGGTGGCTAGGGGATAGAAGGAAAGAAAACAAAATGCAGTGAAACAGGAATATTCTTAACTCCTCCAGTCAACTGGGGGAAAAGCGTTATTTCTTAGGGGACAGTTATAAAAAGTAAGGTTATTTGTATGGATTTGACTAGGCCATTACAAAGGGGATTGAAATACATTTACACAGAGAGAGTAGTGTAGCTCTCTCTCAGCTTTCATAACTATTCTATTAGGCATTAATACAGGAAATTTCTATAAGGTCAAGTTTAGCTACTTCAGACATCCTCACAATATCTTAGACTATTTGCTGCTCAACATGTGTGATGGTTTTTTAACGTGTCAACTTGCTGGGCTAAATGACATTCCCCAGAATTCTCTTTCCTGTATGTTTTCGGTTAGAATCATCTGCTAGAAAATTCTTGAGGGGACGTGGAGGGTTTGAAGTGAAGCTGCAGATCTTTCGTAGTGCGCACGTGCACACAGACACACACAGACACACACAGACAGACACACACACACACACACACACACACACACACAATTTAACTCCAGGAAGAAAGGTCGGAAGCGGTGACAGCTACCATAGTTTCAGCCTGTCTGTGGAAGTTCCAGTTACTGCCCTGTGGCTTTTCAGTTTCAATATTCAGCATGAAAAATTAAGATGACAACCCAACAGCCTAATAGTCTTATAGAGACTATTTAACCAGCTCTCAAAATTGCATAAACTCAGATCCCTGTAACAAATCCCTTTGTGTATATGTGTGCTTATATATTCATTTGCTAGGGCTGCCATAACTAAGTTCCACAGACTGGGTGGCTTGAACACCAGAAATGCATTGTTTACAGTTCTGGAGGCTAGAAGTCTGAGATCAAAATTGCTTCCTTCTGTGAGCTATAAGGGAAATTTTGTTCCAGGCCTCTCACCTTACATGGTGTGGTTTTATGGCAATCTTTGGGGCTCCTTGGCTTAAAGATACATCCCTCCATCTCTGCTTTCATGTTCACATGGTGTTCTCCCTAAGTGCAAGTCTCCGTGGGCAAATTTGCCCTTTTTATTGTATAAGGACATCAGTCATACTGGACTCTATTTCAGTATGGCCTTATCTAATTACATTTGCAATGACTCTATTTACAAATAAAGCAATAATCACATCCTGAGGAACTGAGGATTAGGACTTCAACATATGAATTTTGTGGGGTGACAACTCAACTCATAACAATGCATATGTGTAGAAACACATATACACACATATGCATACACACACACACACACATACAAACATCTCCTAGTAGTTCTTCTTCTCTCATTGAATGCTTAATGACAGGCCATTTATGCCATGTACTTCCACATACCCATGCCTTTGTCCAAACTAGAAATTTCTTCCTACCATTTTCACAAGAGAATACCTGTTCAGATTCTAAGATCCAAGTCAAAAGTTTTCTACAGAATATTCCCTCCCTGTTACTTTACTGGGTGAACATTGGGGGCAGAATTAATTAGGATATGCATACCTTAACTAACTAACTAACTAACTAATTACATATATATGTAAGTTGTATAACTGTATAATTATTTAAAATCATTTATTGTATAATCATATAATCTATAATTGTATGAATTTGAATGCTATGAACAAAACCTTCATAAGATAAGGCAATAATCCAACACCATCTTCAACGTTTTCAACATTTGAGGATAAGGAACATGATTTACTCCTATTGTACGCATAGCACTGTTCATGGTGCCAAGACCTCATAAACACTTTGGGAAAAAAACCTACTGAATTAAGTACACCTTGGGCCAATTCAGTTTTTTAAACTTTTGATTAATAAGTTGCAACCATATCCATGTATATCTTGAATAACACTTAACATTTTTAAAAGAACTACGACAGATTTAGAATACCAGGATTCTAGTCTTTGTTCTGATGCTATACAGTCGAGGCAGTGAAACCTAAAGCTATATTTCTCTGACTCCCTTGCAGCTCAAATGCAGCTTGTGATCTAGGTTTCCCCAAGCAGATGTAGTCATGCAGCAGGGTGTGATGTGAGGTGATGGCTACAAGCAGGGATGTTAGATCATCTGGAAAGCATGAACTATCTAGAAATTCAGATCGCCTCAGTAAGCTGGTGGAGTTCACAGCATCTACTCCCTGCTGTCGGAGGAACGGAGCCACAGCACCAGCCTTACAGTGTGGTGGGAAATTTCCTCTAGACACTTGGTTTCTAGTTGTGTAACATTCAAGCCCAAATCTTCAGCAGGGACTTCAGAATATCCTTCAGTAAATCCTACTCTGCTCCAACTTGCTGTATTAGACTTTTATGTTCTGTAAAGAAGAATCTTGAAAGATGATCTATGAAAAGAAAATTTTCTTTCTCAACTACTTGAACCAGGAGACATAGATATTCTTCCAGGTGGTGGTAGGTCAGTGTTGTGGTTATATATACTCAGGAACTGGGATGGTCATTACTAGATCACGATCAAGATGAGTTTCCATGGGAAGTTGTGCAAGATAAAGAAAGGAACAAATTAACAGGGGAACACAGAAAGAGGCAAAAAATAAGAGAAGCTGAGAGTAATCCAAGAGACAAAGAGTAAAACATTTGCCTTACTTCCCTGTTCTAGTTTCCACAGAACAAGTTGTATTTAGTTATTCATAAGGTAATAGTATAATATGTCCTATGATACCCTTAACAATTAAATTCCATTTTCTCAAGTGAGCTAGAGTGGCCTACGACTTGACAACCCAAAGAACCTGGACTAAACTGTATCATCTATTATACCATCCTTACTCATTATGTAATAGCAGAAACTTAGATGATATCTTCATAAAATGTTACTGTACCTTATAATTTAACTCTAATATACAATTGTGAATATAAAGAACAGTTTTATTGTTTCTGATAATGAGGAGAGAATCTCTTTCTCAGGGCTTCTGTGAATTTTAATTCGAACTGCATAGAAAAATCTCTCTAAACAGAGAAATGTTTATTTTTTTTGAATATTATGTATTCTGTGTTTTAGCTCAAGGCAAATATGTAGTGCCATTAGGAAGCATTAGGAAAAATACCTCACAAATTTTAACTGCTTCTCCTTGTTAAAAGAAAAGTAGGGGCAGAAATCGAAATATAACCCAGGCATCAAGATATAATGATGAAATAAATTGTGACATATATTCATAATAAGATTTTGCATACCGCCACAAAAATGAATAAGTCACCACTATATGCAATGGCATGGATGAATCTTAACAACATAATGTTGACATTAGGAATGCATAGAGTATGATCGATTTGCATAATATTTACAAATAGACAAAATTAAAACACATTGTTTAGGGGAAACATAGAGAAGTAGCAAAACTATAAAAAAGAAAGGAAATCATTTTCATAAATACTAGCATATGGTACTTCTGGGAAGGAGGAAGGATAAAAGGTCAAAAAAGGACAGGGCTGGAGCTTCTAGTTGCTGACAATTTTCTATTTCTAACCTGGGTGTTTATATTTACATGGATGTTTGCTTTAGAAGTATTTATCTGATGGAATATGTATGTTTTCTGCTATTTTATATATTTCTTTTAAATGCTAATTAAAAGGGCTTTAGAAAAAGAAAAAGTACCCCAGGAAATTAGACTTCCTTGATTCCAAGACATCTTAGAGATATTAAAACTTGTAGAGCGGATTGTGAAAGAGTTATTTCAGCCAAAGTTTCAACTATAGTGGGTTTTTCTTTCAATTTTTCATTTTGAAACTCTAGATACCCTCTTACCCCCTCGGCCCTGCCCTCTACCCTGAGTGCAGGTCTTCTCGGTTTTCCCCAACCCCTGCCCTAGGAAGAGCCCCTCCCATCATAGGCTTTCTGCAGCACCCATTCCTATGTCTGTCTATGCTTAGCTTGCTTCTGCAGGCAGCTCCTGAGCCTTCCACATGTCTCCTTCCTGCTTCATCCCACTGCAGGCCAAGGCCCATTCCCTCAGCTGAGAGGCGGCAGTGCAAACAATAAAGAAAGTTCTCCTTTAGCTCCACAAACCTCTCTGGAGTTGAGCTGTGTCTCTACCACCATATTACTCTCTTATCCTGTAATTAGGATCAGGAGATCATCCTAGGATTGAAAGCCTCTGCATTAGTGACACATGACACACAACTCTTCTAAAATCTAAGAGAGGGACGTGTCAGCTCTTGGCATCATCTGTCATTAAGTACAAAAATCACTGTGTCTAGCAACTACTTTTTTCAAAATCTGTGATGAGGTAATTTCCCTGTTTCACTGGAAATTGCCTCTCTCTCTCTCTCTTTCTCTCTCTCTCTCCACAGTTCTAGACATTTTGTTGTATTTCAAGGGATGGAATGAATAAAAATACCTTTATGGTAGCAAATTTAACTGGAAGTCTAACTAAAAACCTGAGATGGGATCATTATTCTCCTTTCACTCATGTTTAAACATGATGCTTAAACAGATGCTTAAAGTTTGCGTAGTGTAATTAATATCACAGCCAATAAGTGGTAGAATTAGAGCTTAAAACCCAGGTCCCTCTGTCTTCACAGCCTAAGCGTTTTACTGCTGTACAGCACGGCCGCCAGGGATTAGAAGTCAAGGATGTACATTCATCTTCACTGGCATTACTGGCACATGCAAAGCTGTTTTTGGTCACTGCTACATCCTCAGTGCACATAATGGTAAGGCGAAGTTTTTATATGTAGAGCAAAGAAAGAATATGTCTATGGTCTTGGTCTATGTGAATAAAGCACTGTGTAAACCACCCAGGAAACTTAAAAGAAGAGATGATATATGAGCCACTTGTGCTGCATAAGGAAATATTTTGGTTAGTTAGAAATCTGAGTGTCATCCTGGTCTCAGCTCCTTCCATCCCCTCCACAGCTAACCTACCAAGTTGTGACAGTTCAGTGGGTCAGTTCTTCGCCTAACCTTTCCAAAGGAAAGGGTCTCCTCTTGTTTTTCTTTCCTGGTCCCTACCAACCCACCCACTCTCCACATTGCGGCCAGATGGATCTTCTGAAAACAAAGAAATCCTGGGCCCCTCGCCTACTTAACATCTGTGAATAGATGCCCATTTGCCCCAGGGAACAAGTTTAATAAATCTGTGTATGGTTTGTACAACTCTTCATCACCTGGCCCTGATTTCAGGCATCTACTTTCTGGCATTTCTACCTCACTGCTCGCTCCCTTGCAGGCTCCCAGAGGCCCTATGCTCCATTTCATTTTCTTGAATCAGCTGAGCACAGTCTGGGCTCCAGGCCGTGATACATGCTGTTTCCCTGACGGGACCAGTCCATGCCAACTCTCAGTGGCCTAATGCTTGTAATACACTGGCCTGCAGAGGCTTACTGCCCGCCTGGCACTGTTTCAGTGGGAGTCCCAGCAGCTGCCCAAGTACACAGTTACTTTTGTCTCCAACCCATATTAGGTATGTACAGCTGCCATGTTCAAGAGCTTTATGATAGAAATGGTATCCTCTACAATACCCTCCTGTTCATGGAGGCCTGAGGCCTGGATGCCAGCTCATTCTTTCCCCAATGCAGCGGCAGTTCCACTTGATAAATGAGGCCAACAAAACATTCTCATTTATTTTAGCTCTATTGTTTCTAAGAAAACAGCACTGCAGGAGTCAGAGATCATTCCAGAAAGGCCTTCATCAGCCCCAACCAGCCCAGAAGCTCATCATTTACTCGTAATTTGTTTCATTTTGAAAAGGAATTCTGGTTAATATAAAAAATATGTTCTTGCAGGAAGTAGGGTAGATATTCTTTAGATTTAGTTAAAAACTGAATCTTACATATATACAAGTGTAGACAAATTCCTTCATTGGCCTTTTTAAGCATTCACTGGAAAGAATGTTCTTCCCAGACCTTTCTCTGCTTCTCCAATTCTTATGGCTCTATAATGTTCACGAGAAGTATATAATCAGGCTATAGGTATTGACCTGTGCTGATATATGGATATCTTGGAAGAAGGAAAACTTTAAAGTTATATCACCAGTCATTCACATCTAATTATGTGTTTTATGATATGGGTTTACAAATAGCATTCTTCCAACTAAAGACCAGAGGCAAACTAAATGGCTCATCAGTCAAGGGAGGTGTGATGGGACAGGTCCCAGTTATCTATTGCTGCCTAACAAACTACTCTAAAACTTAGAATTTTGAAACAACTGTCTTATTATATCACATAATTTTGTGCATCAGGAATTCAGAAAAAGCTGGGATGGATAATTCATTTGATCCATGTGGCAGTGATGGAGGTCAGTGGGGTTATTCAATTGGCAGAGCATCTGAGGACGCTTCCTTAACAAGCCTGGTGTCCTGGCAAGGATGGCTGGAAGGCTATTTGTATTAGGGTATCATTAGAATTTTATAAGATAAAAAAATAAATTATATTTGTATTTATTTTTAGTCAGACTTCTTACATGAATGCTCAGGGCTCCAACAGCAAGTATTCCTGCAAACAATGTGGGAAACCGCTTAGTTTTATAACCTAACCTCATAAGACACAAGAATCTCTTCTGCCTCACTCTATTGGTTGAAGTAATCACAAGCCCACCCATGTTTAAGGTGAGAATATACAAACGCCCTCTCTATGAAAAAAATATCAAGGAATTTTTGGCTGTGTTTTAAAATAGTAACATGGGAACTGTAAAGAAATTTCTAGCATACGTAGGACGGTTTAGGGCAGTATACTTGAGTGCGGAGTCCCTTTCCAGGAAAGAGGAAACATAGGGCCCAATTTGTTTGCTAAAAAGACCTGAATCTAGGAGGTAGAAATGTATGATTGACAAATTGCCCATTCAAACTTCAGCCAGACATAAAACTTACACCCAACAGAAATGTCTGTGAATATTAACAAAACCAAAGCCAAAATCCAGAACTGGATAAATTGCTATGGAATTTTTTAAAGTGGTATGAAAATGATTCAAATAATTGTGTATTTTATTATCTCATCCACCTAAAAGGCAGATTAAAATGTGTTAAGCTGCTTATACTGAGAGTTTTACAGTTACCTCTCTCCAAATTTATGTGCTTTTTCAAATGTAACTTAAACTGGAGCACCAAACGTCCCTTAATAAATCTAGATGTTTGTAGATTAATGCAAGGGCTTTCAAAATCATTTGCTATTTTTCTACAACAAATACATTTTTATTTATGATAATAACAATTCTTTAGTAGGCAAAGCATAAAGCATGGCTTTATAAAGAGACAAAGACTATATTTTAGACGCTGAGAGTAAGTTTCAAGGACGGTGAAGGACAAGGACCTATCCCAAAATAGGGGGGATAATACTCTGTGGACCTATCAATTTATCCACAAGTTAATTAAATAGTTTCCTTTCAGTGATACCCACAGCTAATAACATCCACAACAGTAATATAATTTGCAAACTCTCAACATTTTGTAAATCTTTAATGTGAAGAACTAGTAACAGCATAAAATGGTTAGGAAAAAAAATCACATTGGAATTTTGAATACTCAGTTAATCCAAGTTAATTTATGTTATGGACATTAATATAGATGTATATAAACATGTATTTATATACATATATTATGGAATATTTATAATAGAATTTAATTTTTACAAATTTGTAACTGTATATTTGTATACAATTCCATATTTAATCCCACATATATAAGGTTCATAAAAAACTGGGATTTCTTCTCTTTCTCTACTGTACCCCAGTGACAAAAAGAGTATCCAGCACATTCTAGGGCTCAATATACACTTATCGAATTAAATCGGACTCCCCCACTGTATCAAACTCAGGTCACTAACACTGTCTTGCCCTTTAGGAAATTCATCATTTTGATCAATGTGTGTTTGTGTGTGTATATCCACAAAAATATAGCTTTTCTTTTCCCTAGCCACTTTCCACTCCCTTTCACGTGCTGTTCTTTCTTCTTTTGTTAATTTCCAATAATATAAAATGAGAATTAATTATCCTCCTATTTTTACTTCAGCAGTCCTTGAAGCTACATAGCTCAACTATATTTTCCATTTTTATTTAGAAAATTCACCAAACCATTTAAATTTACCATTGCGTAAATAGGGAACATATGCACTTTTCTGGATGTATAGAAAAGAATCAGCTTGGCTTTGCAAGTCATTTTGGGGATGAGGATAGATGTCCTCAGAAGAAGAAACAGGTTAAAAGGCTCTTATATAACCTACAATCACTCAGTCATGAGCTTGATATTCCAAGGCCGCTTTATACATTTGATAAGGCAAGTCTTTACTGAAGAGCTGTGATCTATTCAACACTGCTTTAAACATTATGGCAAATAAAAACATATAATACAACTTCAAAGATGACATTTTCACATACATAATTATTAGAGAATGTTGTAAGATGATATATACAGATGAGACTGCAGGAAAATGGGGAGAATGATGCAAACTAGGAGAATCAGGAAAGATTTCAAGGAAGAAAATTCGAGACCTCATCTGGGTAGAAAAGAGGCAGAGACGATAATACACTGATGCTTCAGTTTAAAATCTTATCACAATTATCATTCTCCTTAGGGGCTCAGGATCTTACAGCTTTGATAAACGTTAAAGCGATTACGTTTAAAAAGTTTTCTTTCAAAGTGAAGTCAGGAAAATCCAGTTATGACTGTATGGTCATTATCTTCTGTGAACAAGCAAATTTCAGGCCTCTCTGTTTGCCTATCTTCAGGCATCTTCTAAGTGTCCTTTAGAGCCCTATTACGCTTCACCCTATTGCTACTGATTTATCCCGAAGCCATTCCTCTGGGCCAATTGTTGTCCATGTTTCTTGCTAAAAGACTCCCTACCTCCCTTACAGAATCTCCACTTACTTCTTATGTAATCCTCAAAAAGACGATTTCTAAATATCAGGAGGTAAGAGAAGATGGACCAGAATTACCCTCACTCTTACCACCACTTGCAGACCATGGAAATTTTGGAAAAAACCACCACTACTCTTTTTGCTGACGTCACCTAGCTATACCCCATGTCCCCTCCCCTCACAATCTCATACAGTCTATGAGAACCTTGGCCCTAACTAAGTCTTTTTCTCCACCTGAATTCACAACAGCATCTCATTATTCATGCTAAAAAGATAAAAGCAAAGCATACCAACCTCCCACTGGTTTGCCCATTCCTAGTTGACCATTGTTTACATAACACACAACCTCGTGTTACTGTTTTAAATTCTGTATTCCATTTGTTTTCAGCACAATTGCATTCCCTTTCTACTTCTTTACTCCTTTATACCTAAATGTAATATACACATCCTACTACAAATGCTTAAAATGTTTCCCTCCTACCTAACTTTGAATCAAACTCCTATTCAAACATTAAAATAGCACAAACGTCCACTACTCTGTAAATTCTTTGACGTTCTTGACTTGTCTAGAATTTGTGACTTTCTTCTCTGTAATCATGTAGAATTTGGTTATGTCGGGGAGAAAAAATTTTCCTCTACCCTTCTAGGTTCTATTGGTTGGTCTGTTAATTAAATTCACATAAGGTAGATTAACAGGAGAAAAAAAATAATGTACGTATGGGAGCCCTATGAGCTCAACGAGAGGCTGCCCAACAGTCAGGCAATTGAAGCTTCTATGCCTTTCTGAGCTAAAAAGAAGAGAGTGGGGATTTGGGGCTTTGGAGGGAATGAAGACGATTCACAGGAAGATGGGAAGAGCGAAAGTTTGGCAAACAAACGCTTGTCGTGCCAAGCAGAGACAATGGGACACAGAGAGGTCTCTGAACAAACAGGCAGTGCCAAGCCCTGTCCTGCCCCACCAACCACACCTACCGCTATTCCTTATAGTTCTCTCTGGTGGTAGCTCCCTTTCTGGACGAGGCTCTCTATCTAGATTTTTTTAGGCAGTTGAAGGGGACGTACAAAGCTCTTCCTGAGTCTTTTGGCTTCCATTGTTGTCGGCTCCACATAATCCACATGCCAAAGTGGCACATCATGGGGAAGCTCCTTCTGAACACGTTCAATTACATGTATACTCATTTATTTGCTTGGGCTGCTCCCTCTGTAGTCAGGTGAACTTGACATGCCACTTGGGCCTCATATATCTTTCAATGTCCCTAGTAAATAGTAGTAACTCAAAATGTTTCCTGAAAGTTTGATTGTATATTCCATATACTGAATTTTTTTGTTTCTATGTGACATTGTCACTGGTGAAAACATGTAGTTATATCAGTTGATATTAGTTTCCAGATATTGAGTTGATATGGCCTAATACTCTTATACCTATTGTAATATCTGTAGTCCCACTAGGTACCAGTGTAGGTTTCCTTCAAACATAAACAATGCATGGGAATAAAATTCTATGCTCTCCTGTTTAATACCCTTTTTAGGGAGTATTAAAATCATCTCTTTTATTTAAAATCCCCTACCCCAGCTGTCAGAGGAATAGAGAACAAAAATTCCATCAATGTTATAATTAACGCAGTTTGGTCTTTCTTTACTTTTCCCTTTCCATGGAGAGGAATCTGCCTCTATATCCCAAACAGATGTTTTACTCAGGCTTGTGAAACCACATTTCTGTAACTCTCCTCCTGGGCCCTATTCCCTAATGTCTGAGGCAAAATAATTTTCCAGGTTGCTAAGCAAGATTATTAAAAGGTTGAGGATTAATAATAATTTTCATAATTTTATTTTGTCTATATTTTCCCCTTCCATCACTTTTATTTTCCATTTCTAAAATTTCAAATTTCTCATAGATGGATATACATATATATGTGATATATATATATCACAGATAAAGGAACACCATAGTTTTTAAAGATAACATGCTAAAAATTTCAAATTTCTTAATACCTGCATTTAACACTGCATAGGAAAAGGAGCTAATGAATATTACTGCATTTTCCAAGAAACTATGCAAAGATTGCCTAACAACAGGATTTGACCATAGAATCTATTGTGTCACATTAAATCTATGACTCTGTATAAGCACCACATTTTCTCCTTCTTACGTCTAGTTTCTTTAACACAAAATACCAATCTGTGAGGGAGATGTAATCTTTTTTCTATACAAACACTGAATATTTTATATTTCTTAATTTATGTGATTAGAAGAAACTGTTTCCTGCCTACCTACTTTAATCTTATTGACTTGTCTCTTTTCTGATACATGGGCAATTCAAGGAAATTAAATTGCCAAATTTTGTTTTTATTTCTGTTTGGTGACATTTAAACTTCCTCCAGTGATACACTGTACAGATTTTCTACTCAGATAGAAGTCAAGGCCTCTTAATCCGTATTCTGTTTTATTTTTGCAGAGATCATCTGCTTATGAAGACTCATTAAAGCATGAGTCAGATATGTTCTAGGGTATATTTTAAGTTAATTATGTTCCAAAGTCTTACCTTTGCTGCTTTGGGCATAAATTAAAAGAGCCTAAAGTAGTTTTTTTAAAAGTTTTTCAGAAAAGTGTTTTAAAATTAATTTAAAAAGATATTTCTAGAGGAAAATGCATCCGTTTGGAGATCTGACTATAAAAGAGAAATACTACATCTTGCAAACTCTCTATCCAAGAAAAAATAACCATGATTTTATTATGGCAAAGGGTACATTTCAAGGTCACTGCCTTGCTTTGCTTGTAAAGTTTGTTTAGCAGCTAGGAGAAAACACAAAGACTCAAATTCTGGCTTCTTTTAAGTGACATTCGGTATAAAAAGTATTTGATCAGAGAGCGAAGTAGAGACTCTACAAGGAAGCCACGCAATCTGAATTTGTAATGATTTACAACAAAACATTCTACTGTACTGTAAATAATATTATGTGTGCAGACTTTTCATTTTAATGTCAGAGACCATATTTTCTATTTAAGAAAGAATAAGCAGTTAAATGCCAAGTCTACATTAAAATTCAAACTTCTTTTTCTATTTAGGAAACTCCAAGATTAGTTTTCCTAGAGTCTACTGAGTCCCTAACCCCAGAGAGTGAAGATCAGGACATCCAATGGGTTAATCTTGAGTCAGATGGTTGGAGAGGATTTTATCTCAACACTACTTTTAATTTAAATGCACTCGGATATCATATCAAATTAAATAAATTCATTAACACTAAAATAGGGCATTTTAGCAATTCACCAACCCAAATAAGGACATGTTCTAAGCCCTTGGTAAAGTCTCTCAGAAGAGGAGAAACTAATTAAATTAATATCACACGCTCTCCTGATATTCAGTGGCAAGAAGAGCTTTCTTGGTGGTGTGACTTTATAGACTGTTTTAGTAAAAAAAAAAAATCTTCCTTTTCTCCAACACCGGCTCCAAACCATCATGATATCCAAAATCTCCATAGAAAACTCTTAGGGTTTAGGAGTTTAAAGACCTCCCATGAGATGTAAATTTAGTTAATTGAATTGAGATCCAGTTTCTTGGCTGGCCGTCAAGTAATCTTAGGAAAGGCACTCAGAGTCTCATCACCCTTCCGTATATCATGCGGTCGTATTAATGGTACCTAAGAACATGTTAGCTGTTTAGCTTTAAAATTCTGTGAGTCTGTGCTAAATCTGGGACTATTAGCTAACACATCAAGATTGCCTCAGTCATCAGCATCATGGCTGAGACTGATTAGATTGGCTGAAGTTCGTTGCCTATCGAGGTAGTAGGGGAAAGCATTAGAGACAGCTGATACTACAAGAAATATTTAGCATCACAAAAGAAAAGCATGCTTTTCAGTTTGGGTCACAAAATGATTTAGAAGACTTAGAACCTCGTCATTTTATTGAGTTGTATACCTTAGAAATCTCTCTCTCTCTCTAAATATATTTTGATGTGATGATGAGAACAGTATTTATTCAGTTTTTCCTATAAGGCATAGACTGGATCAAAGTAAGTGTCCTTTCAATGAATGTATAATGGGATCAACCGGTCAATTAATATGAAAACTTGGATGAATAGATAGGCCTGAATGAGGAGCCTAACAGACAAAGTTGCTGGACATTTAACGACTCAGTCCTTGAAATAATAAAACTTTCAAGCAAGAAGCTTGCAGAATTATATGGCAATTTCAAAAGAGGCAAATAATTCAGAAGAACATCTGGCATTGGTTGTAAGTTAGAGAGCAAGTGAATTATATAATTCTCTAAAAATGAATGACAATAAATAGTAAGAAATAAGACTGACAGCTAAACTAGCACTAATTAAAAGTGTGATAAACTAGGATCCCACAACCACACACACACTCCTTTTTATGCTGTGTATCTTCTTCAATCTGGAGTCCTCTATAGTTTGCCAGGTGTCCAGCTCATGTCATATATGCTAAAGTCCTGTCTATTAAAAATATTTAATGATATGTTTTTAATGCTTCCAGGGACATGGGAACCTCTCAAAGACTTAAGAATATTCAACCCTGGAATAATAAGTCTCTAATTTTAGGGCCTGCAGAGCACCCACTGATGGAGTTATTTGGTGCAGGGAACCCTTCGATGACCTTGAAAACCACCATAATTGTACACTTGCTTGGGCTGTTCTCGATTTGAGTGGTGCACGTGAATATTGGAGGCTCCTGAGCACCTGACAGGCAATATCATACATTTGTTTGTTTCACCAACAGAACATAGCATATAGTAGCAACTCAATTTTCTATTGATTCCTTTCAGCTTACCTCTCTAGTGCCCATGGAGCACTGTGGCAGAGAGATCAGCTGTTAGTGACTGTTAAAGGGCTAGGTTCTTGTTCATGTTTAGTTACTAACTTTGAGGCCCTAGGCCATCACTTAACCTATTACTTTTCTTTATTGAAAGTGTTTATCAGAGTATTATAAGGAACAAATAAGAAAATGCATATCAAAATTATTTCACAAATATAAAGATCTAGATCTTTATATTTAGCTTGAGTTAAAATATGCCTGAATAATAAATACACTTTAACAAAATTAAATTCTAGAGTAGTATCATCAGAGCATTTTCTGTAATACTGCTGCATGTAGCTTAAACCAAAACAGAAACTGTATACCCATCGCAGGAGCTAAGAGAGAAGACCAGTAGAATGGAAAGAAAAGGGAAAGAGACAAAGTATGAGAAAAAACACAGAATAAGATAGCAGGGGAAAAAAAGGAAGAGTAAGGACAAGGGAAAGCAAAAAAAGGAGGGCATCTATATGGAATAGTGGAAGAATATCTATTATAATAATAGGCTTCTTCCTCTAGGGATGTTTAAACTTTCCTTGCATAGCTGAGGCCAGGACCACAGAAGATTAATAAAGCATAACGGTTAGGCAGAGCCTTCTATCACTTAAATATACTGCTTAAAAGAGAAAGATTTTTCCTTTCTTCTTGCAGAATGTAGAAATTCACTTATTTTATTTGAGTCCACAGCAACATTATACTGAAAATGCCGTAGCAATATATAGAAACAATCCAGTCAGCAATTTTTTAACATGTATCTGATTCTAATGAGAAATAATAAAAGACAAATGTTAAAAGTTTTACCAGTTTGCCTGTGGTGCTAAGCAGTATTTAATATTTGATTAAAATGAAAACAGGAAACCCATTTCAAAGGTGTTTTCATCAACATTTGTTTGTGTGCAAAAAAATCAGTTATAATATACTGTGAAATTATATTGTACAGGGATTACAGCAGAATAGCATAGTGGTTGGAACACAATTTCTGGAGCCAGATTACATATTTTTTTGACAGAGTGATTTGTTCATTGTGAAATCTTGGGCAAATGCTTAACCTTGTTTTCCCTTAGGTTCCTCATTTTTAACATGAAGGTTATAATAGTGGTATTGTAAAATTTATATTAGGAGTCAATTCATACAAATTATTTAGAACAAGTACAAGTTTTTGTTAAGTGTGAGTTTTTGTCTTAAACTTATTTTTAAGGGAGAATATGCAAGAATAAGTTAAGTTGGATTTTTATTTTATTTTGATACTTCAAGTGTCCTTTATTTTTAAATGACTCCCTCCTAAATAAAACTTAAAAGTCTAGAATATAAGAAACTAATTACTTAGGGTGGAAGACACACCATAACAAAAAAAAGAAAGAAAAAAACTAATTATTTTTCAAGTACATCATACCTGCAGTAAAGAAAGATATTAAAAGAAATGATAATATTGTTACTTCTTTGTTTCTTTATTAATATTTTTATTCATGTGCATTTGAAGATTAAGCAAGTTTTTTAAGCTGTGTCTTTATCAGCTGCATGTTTGCAGCTTCTTCTCATCAAGTAACTTGAATTAGTACATAGAACTATCAAATTCCTTGACTTCTTTAATTTACTTCTCATTTTGTGTTGAAGTGCAATTACCCAATTTTCTTTTAAAATTTTCAGTTCTAATTAGCATATCAAAGTCTTTGGCATCTCAACAGATGTTACTTTACAAGAATTTTAATATATAAATATTGCAATTTTATAAAAAGATACCCTTAAAGAGTATCTTTCCATACTATTTTGGGTATACTAATGGCTAAATTAATGAGAAAAATGTAAGTGCTCAGGATAAATCCTTTTATAGACTACTTAAAAATAATCAACAGTACGAAAATTCAAAATAGCTGGAAAAATAAATTTGAAACAAACACAAAATGCAAAACTTTCTCTTAATAAGGTATCAAAGACACAAGCAGGCAAAGCAGGTAAAATCGTTGTTTACCGTGTACATCTTCCCAATGATTAAATCACGAGGTAGCAATATTCTTACAGGTTCGTTAAGGATTACAGGTTAAAGAAATGCTGATTACAGATATATATGCAAAACATAATTTCTGAAATGAGATCTCTTTACCGATGAAACAAAAGCTGCTGATTTCCTTCTCTTTTTAATCATTTGTTTTGATCTTGTGCTATGTAAAGGAAGAAAAATAAATTTCCCTCTACCCTTCTAGATTTTTGGCTGAGACACTCCCTGTAATAAAGACCAATCAACAGGAGAAAGACAAGTTTAACAACATGTATACTACTGTATATATGGAAGATTCCCAGAAAAACTGAGTAACTCTCCAAAATGGCCCAAGCCATCACCTTAAATACTATCTCCAGCTAAAAACAACAGATGATGTTGGGGGTGGAGGGTGCCAGTTATGGAGGGTTATTAAGAAAAGCACAGTAAATGAAGGTAAGGTTGTTATGCAGACTTAAGTCTTCTTCATTGATAAAGAGTTTCTAGATTTAGAATCATCCTCTTTTCCTGGTGCAGAGATACTCTTACAAACAGAGTTTTCCATTATAAATGTAAATCTCTCTTACAAAAGGGTAACTTCTACTACTCATTTTTAGAGCGTCTCCTATGTCTGCTGTTTCTTAAAAAATAATCAATTCAAAATAATCCTCATGCCCAGGAGGCATATTTTGGGATGACGTATTCTGCTCTCACTCAGCTGCTATTGACTTTTCAATTATTCTATAATACTACTAACCTTTAATAAAAATAAAACTAAATAAAAGTACTTTTCAAATAAAGCCTTTAGGAAACATATCGGAATAACGTGGAAGAGAAGCCAAGCAAACTAAATGTTATTTAAAGGTGATTTTCTTTTTCACCCCTTCTTACTTCCTCAGCACCCAACTAAATTCGTCCAAATGTCAAATTCAGATCCCATGGAATACAGAGCATAAGGAAAGGATACAGGGCTGTTGACCTGAAGTAAATAGACTGCCAGATATTTCTCCAGCAAAGATAGGTGAAAATTTGAGATCAGCAGAGAATTGCAATTAGAGGTCTGCCACATTGACAAGCCACATGCAAGTCCCCCCAAGGCACGGGAAGGAGAACGCTTTTATAGAGGGGAAAAGGAAGTTGGGAGAGCTGTGGTAAAAAAAGAGTCTATGGCTTATCATTGGCTGAGTCCTTGTCAGGAAAGAAGAGGGGTCTTTCTTCTTTCCGTTGGGCTCTGCTATGTTGCAGGGCCTGACAGCTCCCCTCTTCTGATCCCAGACTCTATTTAATTAAGGTTTCTGTTATTAATTTTTTACAGGGCTTAAATTCAGTTTTGTGAAAATATGCTTCCCCAGCAACTAGTATTAAATACTTCAAACAGACAGTGGAAATTCCCCTACTGATTCTCCTAATATTACAACTATCCCAAAGTCATTAGAATGCATATTCTACTGCCTTCACCCTGCTTTTGAACTCTTAACAGACTACCATAAGCATACATTATTCTGCAATGGTCTCAACGTAGAACATATTTCTTACCTTTTGTTAAACATCAGAAAGTTATCTGCTGAGCAATGATGGAGATTCTTTCTTCCACAGAATCTACAAATAAAAGTGAAAAGATTTTAAGACTCTAAATTATCCAGAATGCTTCATAATGAGTTTACAATTGCCATACCAATGCATTTGTTTATTTCAACATATATAAATAAGATTATAGAGAAAACAGAAAATATATTGATTCAATCATATGACTATATTTTCATCAATATCTTTTCCAATTTCTAACATCTCTGAGTAAGATTGTCAGGGTATACTCTACCTAATGGTGCCTGGCCGACGGGGCCAGGAGCAAGAATTATAATGTAGCTGTTGCCTTCCTAGCCAAATGTGTGTTCTGTGAGATATGGCTATCTCTGCCCAGAGGGAAAACACCTTGTTTTTTTTTCTCCTTGATATACCCAAAAGCGGTGTCTTTTGCAATTCTTCAAAGGAAGGTTAATTTTCGTTCTTTAATTTGTATATCAGTACCAACTGTGCTCTAAGAGACACTGAAAAATAGACCAGAAAAAAAGAGTGAATTTCTCTTTTATGAGTAGTATTTACGTATCTGTTAAAAGAGTAAAGAGATGATATGAATTCATTAATGAATGAAATGCAGTTGACCTTTAAACAATGAGGGGTTGGGGGTGCTGACCCCCTTCCCCATTTGAAAGTTTTCCTACTGCCAACTCTGACTCAAAAAACAAAGGAACTGATAAATGATTCACCAAAGGGCAGGAAGCTGACACAGCTTGTATAGACTCAGGACTCAAACTCCAGTTCTTTTGATTCCACACATTGTGATCTCTAATCCAACACAAATTTTTCTTACTTAATTTAAAGATCTGTAAAATGAAAATACAAGTACGATACTTATTGAAATAAATCTGCATATAAGTGGACCTGAGCAGTTCAAGCGTGTGTTGTTCAAGGGTCAAATGTATTACTCTTAATCTCATAAGAGTAAATGAATGAAGGCATATTGAATAGAAATATTACCCTCCAAACCCGGTTTCTTAACCTACCTCTGAACATCTTTGGCAAAATGATTTCTAACAGGACTATAATAATATACTCCTCATTTCATTGAAATACTTTGTTTTGTTGTTTTTATAATTTTTTAATTACTTGCAATAGTTGCATAGAATATTTGCATAGAATTTTATAGAATAAATTAAGTTGTTTCTTTTTTGGCTAATAACAACTTTGCTGAAATAAACTTGCTTTATATATTTCTTTGCATATATGAACATAGGACGTTCCCAGCTATGGAACTGATAGGGCAGGAAATATATGAAAATTTATCTTTCACACATTTTAATTATTCTGATAATTTTTTACAAAGGTTGAACTACACATTATTAATATTTTTAAATGTTTGCAAAATTGTATAATGCTATTTTGACTTGCATTCATTTAATTATGTATGAATTTATGCATCATTATGTTAATTTGTGTGTAAACTGCTTATTCATTTCTATGCTTATTTGATTATTCATATTTTTCAAATATATTTATAAATGTCCCTTCCCCTAATCTTAGAAATGCTGTAGGAAAAATAGGAAGTGTGCTGGAACTCGGAACTTTGTTTAGCAACTAACAAAACACCCTTACCCCTGAGATCCACCCATTTCTTTCTTCTAAGAGTTACACATAGCACACAAGCACACCATATACCATTTTTATAATCGTGGTTTTTTTTCTCTTTCCTGTAGTAGTTCTATTTATGTTCTTGATATGAATACTTTTTTGTTGTTATATGTATCGCAGGTGTATTTTCCCAATCTGTGGTTTGTCCTTTAGCTTTGTATATGGGGGCTTCCAAAATTAGATTTCTAAGCTTTTCCATGCTACCCAGAGAGAGATCCATACAGCATTTTTCTGGGTTCCCAGCATAACTTAAAGGTAAACTTCACAATGTCCAGAGCTTTTGATGTCCTACAAATGAAGGAGGATGTCCTCAAATTCCTTGCACCAGGAACTCACTTAGGTGGCACCAACCTTGACTTCCAAATCAGACAGTTATCTAAAAAGGAAAAGTGATGGCATTACCTCTAAATCTGAAGAGAACCTGGGAGAAGCTTCTGCTGTCCGCTTCTGCCATTATTGCCATTGAAAACCTGGCTGATGTCAGTATCATAACCTCCAGGAAGACCAGCCAGAGAGCTGTGCCGAAGTCTGCTGCTGCCATGGGCGCCACTCCTACTGCTGGTCACCTCGCTCCTGGAACCTCACTCACCGGAGCCTGGCAGGCTTCTGGGAGCCACGACTCGTGGCGGTTCCCAACACCAGGCCTGACCACCGGCGTGAGAGGCATCTTCTGTGAACCTGCCTACCACTGCTCCGTGTAACACAAACCAGTCTCTGTGCCGTGTGTACACCACCATCTGTGCAACAACCGGGAGCTCGCTCTACGGGTCTGACGTGATTGATGGACGCTGACCCGGGAAGATCTGCGCATGCGTGGTTCCCTCTCCCGTGAGCACCTGCGGGAGTCCCGCCTACTCTCGACTTGTACGAAGATCCTCAACAGGTGGTGAAGGAAGGGCCGGCCTCAGCTGAGAAGGCTGTGACCAAGGAGGAATTCAGGGTGAACGGACTGCTCCAGCTCCTGAATTTACTGCTGCTCAACCCGAGGTGGCAGCCTGGTCTGAAGGCGGCAGGTGCCCTCTGTGCCTGCCCAGCAGTTCCCCACTGAGAACCACAGTGCACAGCGGTCACTGAAGACGCCACTGAAGATGGGCTGCAGCTGCCGCTGCTCAGGCCACGGAATGGGAGGAGCAACTGCTGAATGGTCTTCAGCTGTTCTTCTCCAGACTCTAACCCAGAAAATGGAAATAAAAGTGATGGAAAATAAACAGCCTCTAAAACAATTTCTAAATTATGCAGTGAATTCAACTACGTTAGAAACCAGCTTGGGTCACCAGTTGGCAGTAAGCTTCCACTTTTCATTTGCAGATGATACATAAAGGCATTCATGATAATGTCCATTTCATAAAAGAAATTCAACATTTATACAAATAATTTGCTAATTCTTATGATCTTAGCTACTTTTTAGTTTGTTTTTTCCACATTTAAAGAAAGCGATGTATCTTACTCGTATTTCACACGTGATATCTTGCTGCTCTATTAAATAAAAAAATGAACTTTTTATAAAATATAAAGACCTAAGTAGCTAGAGGTATCTCTCTTATTAATATGTAAATTGTAAAAGTTTTCTAATTTTTGGTTTCTTTCCACAGTACTTCATATGGAAATAGTAGCAAAATAAGTTCTTTTTCTTGTGACTTTGTTTTACCTCTTTAAAGAAATACTCTCTGAATTATTTGCTTTTTTCTCTATTCACAGATTGATGGGCTATCTTCTGAAGCATGTACTCAAGGCTGTATTTTTACTTGGGTTTTGCATACTGAGCATATATCTTCTGGTAAGTTGCACCTTTTGTTCTTTTTTTATGGCTTTTATGCATTGTTATTCCATTAGTACAAGGTTAGCTATTGCTACAGATGTCCCACAGAGAGAATATTTCAGTGACTTTCTTGACAATGCTGAAAAGTCTTTGTTTAGCATTCACTCTGCCTTCTAATTCTGTGCTGTTAATGTCACTTTCTGTGTTCCAGTTTAATTCAGGTTGAGTTATTCTTATTCTTTCAGTCTCTAATCGCTAGCTCTTATATCTTTCAATTATACAAATCTGAGCACAGCTTTGGTCTGGATTCACACAAGCTTGGTCTGTCACTTGAGTTCAGGTCCAAAGTAGTTTTTGATGTTTGCTACAACCATTACCTCATTGTCAACCCCAGATAAAGTTGTCAGAAATTTACTGCATAATTTGGTAGGGTTTTACTTAGAATAAAATGAATTTCATTTGGAATAGACTTATGGAAAAAACATGCCATTAAAAAAATTAATTTGACAGAAAGTAGAAGTATTAAAATAAGTCTACATATTAATAAAATTATTTAAATATAATAAGTATTTATTGGTACACTAACTTGAAATTTGTAAAAATATGCACTTCAAGGCTTCTATAATTTCCTAAAGTGAATAATAATAAAAGAATATTGAACAAAACTTCCTCAAAACAAATGCAGTGCAAATAAAGATGATTTATAAACAAATTTTTCTGATTATTAATTAAACTTTGATGTAACTATTAGTCTTTGATTTATATTACCATGTTTATTTGAAATTTAGCAAATGAGTCGCTTTAAAAAATGCATTTGGTAAAACCTAGAGCAATGACAAAAAGAAAAAAACAAAAACATAATTACTAAGCTAATAGTAACAAAAAAATTACCATGCTAAAAAAGTATTAAATTAACCCAAGTAAAGGCAGGAAAGGAGCAAAAACTGGATCAAAGAACAAAGGCAGAAATAGGAAATAAAGAGCAGCTGGTATATTTAAACTCAGTCATGGTGATAACAGTATTATATATAAAAGGTTTAAACTCAGGGAGCAAGGCAGACATTATCATAATGGGTAAAAAAAGGCTATAAGTTTTCTACATAAAAACCACTTTTAAAATGAATACGTTTAAATCTAAAAGGATTGAAAAAGGTACATTATATCAAACGCATTCATAGGATACCTAGAGAAGTAACATTAATATTAGACATGGTAGATTTTAGAATAAGAAATATTACCATGGATAAAGAGGAAAATGTTATGACAGAGGGGATGATTTAAAAGAAGGATATACCAATCTTGATTTTTATGCATCTAATAGATAAACTTTACATAAAGTAAAAATTAATAGAACTGATAGGATAACTAGAAAAAACTACAATTATAGATGAAGTTTACAGTCCTTCTCTCACCATCAGAAAATATTATACCACTACACTTAAATTGTATAATCTTACAAGAATATACCTTAATGTTCTCCTTCCTGTCCTTTGGACAATAGTTATTATATATTTTATGTCTACTTATGTTATAAACTACACATTTTGAATGTAATTTTTTCATATATTTGGAAGTTCTGCATAATTCTGTGAACTGATATTTTCTTAAATGGTTAATGGAGGATGTTACAAAACCATTCATCTGGAAAAGATCCATTCAAAGTACACGATAGACTAATGAATTTTAATGTAACAAATTACAAAAATACATGAATACGGTTTCAGTTTTCTTATTGACACTAACTTCTAAGAAGCTACCACTTACCAAGTTTTGACATTGTATCAAAGAAAAATATCTACAAATATCTGAAAAGACTTTTAAAATACTCCTAACTTTTCAAATTACTTGTCTGTGTAAAGACCAGATTCTCTTCATATACTTTTTTATTTTTTAATTTTTTTTTAAATTTTTGGCTGTGCTGGGTCTTTGTAGTTGCACGGTCTTTCTCTAGTTGTGGCGAGCAGGGGCTACTCTTCGTTGTGGTGTGTGGTCTTTTCATTGCGGTGGCTTCTCGTTGCAGAGCATGTGCTCTAGGCATGCGGGCTTCAGTAGTTGTGGCTCGCGGGCTCTGGAGTGCAGGCTCAGTAGCTGTGGCACACGAGCTTAGTTGCTCTGCGGCATGTGGGATCTTCCTGGACCAGGGCTCAAACCCGTGTCCCCTGCATTGGCAGGTGGATTCTTAACCACTGCGCCTCCAGGGAAGCCCTCTCTTCATATACTTGAACTTAAAAAAATACCATGGACTAAATGCAGAAAGAAATCTGAGAATCCAGTTATCTTATATTTATACAAACATTGCAGAAATTTTCAAAAATCTAAAACATTGGACCTCTCTCTCTTATGATTTTATATATACAGTTATCTTTAAATATTTGTTTACATTAGAGATAACAATAGATTGGATTTTACTGTTGTTTTCAATCAGTTAAATACATATTAATACTTTTTCAGTTTTTATTTTTTATTGTGGTAAGAACACTAACTTGAGATCTGTCCTCTTACTGAAGTTTTAAATGCACAACTCAGTATTGTTAAGTGTAGGTACTATGTTGTACAGCAGATCTCTGGAACTTGTTCTTCTTACCTAGATGCAACTTTATACCAGTTGAACAGAAACCCCCCATTTCTTCATCACCCCAGCCCCTGGCAACCATCATTCTACTCTCTGTTTCTATGAGTTTGACTATTTTAACTTCCTCTTATAAGTGGAACCATGCCAGTGGAATTCTGTGTCTGGCTTATCTCACTTATCATAATGTCTTTCAGGGTCGTTCATATTGTCATATAAGGCAGGATTTCCTTCTTTTTAAAGCTTAATAATATTTTCATTGTATGAAATATACCACATTTTCTTTATTCATCCATCAGTGGGCATTTAGGTTGTCTCCATACGTTGGCTATTATGAATAATACTGCAATGGACACAGGTGTGCAGATATCTCTTTGAGATCCCAATTTCAATTCTTTTGGTTATATAACCTGAAGTAAGGTTGATAGATCATATGATAGTTCTATTTTTAGTATTTTGAGAAACCTCCGTACTGTTTTCTGTAATGGCTGCACTAATTTACATTTCCACTAACAGTGCACAAGGGTTCCAATTTCTCCAAATCCTCTCCAACACATTAGCTTTCAGTTTTTTAATAATTGTCATCCTAACAGGTGTAAGGTGATATCTACGTAAATAAAAGCACTTTGGGGTCCTCAATTATTTTTATACTTATAAATGTGTCCTGAGACCAAAAATTTTGCGAACCACTGGTATAGATTCAAATTCGTCTTTGGTATTATATTTTTTCTGCTTAAAGTACATCCTTTAACATTTCTTATAGTACTGTTCTCCTGCCAATAAATTCTCTCGGTCTTTTGTATTATTTTTTTGTCTTCTTAAAGAGTGTTTATTTTGTCTTCATTTTCAAAGGTATTTTTCCTGAGTAGAATATTCTGCTTCCTTCAGTCTCTGGGTTTGAATCTGTACATGAATATACTGAAATTCCTAAAGCTAAGCAAAGAACATCTGGCAATGGAGAAAAAAAGAACAATTGTTGGCATACCGTTTGTTTTTTCTTCTGGCATTTAAAAAATGTCCCCTAGTGTCTTCTGACTGGAAGGTTTTCTGCCATTATCTCTTCAGTTTGTTTTGTTTTCTCTATCTCTGCCTGTTTGTTTATTTGTTTCCATTTCCTTTTCCCATCCATGTGGTACTAACTGCATATATGTTAGACAGCTTGATATTGTCCTAAATTACACAGAGGCTCTGTTAATTATTTTCAGTTTATTTTCTCTCTTTGCTTCATTTTGGATAGTTTCTATTGCTCTGTCCTAAGTTCAATGATATTTTGTTCTCCATTATCTAATCTGAACTAATCACATCCAGTGAATTTTTATTTTAGACATTATAGTTTTAATTCTTATGAATTCCATTTAGTTTTTTTTATATTTTGTTTCTCTCCTCATTATGTTGAGAATTTCCTTTAAATCATTGAGTATATTTATGATAGCTATTTTAAGCTGTCTGTGTACAAATTTTATCATCTTTCTCAATTTTAGGAATAATTCTATTAAATGACTTACTTCTGCTTTTTTTTGGTCTTAATTTGTTGCTTCTTTACATGAGTAGGACTTTTTATTTAATGTCAGACGTGGTGAATATTATGTTTTTGATTATTTGGATAATTTTGTATTCTTTTAAAGAGTGCCTAAGTTTGTTTTAGCAGGCATTCATGTTATTTGCAGATCAAGCAGATTCCTTGACACCCTTTTAAAAAGTTTGTTAATATGGATCTGGCGTACCTTCATTTTAGGGATAATTTAGCCCTGCTACAAAGATGTGACATTCTGAGAACACTGTTTATTTCCCCAAATGTTTACTGAGACCTTTGACTTTGGTCTATGGACCAAAAGTCTATGGTCTATGTATGTGCAGGTTAGTATTCGGCTAAAGTTTTTAGCAAAATTATATGTATATTTCTGGAGCTCTTGCTCTGCATAATACATCTTCTCTGGCACTTTGACCCACACATTCCAGCCACCTCTGCCTTCCCAGATTTCTATCTCTGCCTCGTCAATGCAGTATGCTGTGTTCTGCTTGCTCCTTCAGTAGAATCTAGGAAGTGTGCTCAGGCAGAAAGGGCAAAATTGTAGCATTCACCTAGCATGTTTTTCCCTTAGGAATCACAGTTTTTTGTTGCCAGTAATCTCATATATGTTTTTCAGTTTGTAAATAGTTTATGGTAAAGGACAAATCTGGTACCAGTTAATGGTCAGTTCATGGTAAAAAGCAGAAATCCTCCTTGTGTCACCATTTTCTTTCATTGCCATTTTCGCTAATTTACTTAAACTTAGAATTTTCTCTTTAATTGAATTCTAACCTCGTATTAATTTTCTATTTAGTCACATTGAGAAGAAGAGGGAAATAATGGATTGGGAAGTTTTGCTGCTTTATCTGAAATATCAATAGCTTAAACTAACAAGCATGCATTTTTCTCACATACAGAACTGCTAGTTAGTGAGACAGTTCTGCCTCAGGCTATAGGTTGACCTCTTCTAGCTTCAAATTTCCGTCAGGATTCAAATCTGCTCCATGTGACTCCACATTTTTTTTGGACTGGTGGCCATCTGAGACATGTTATTCTCATGGCAGGCTACAGAAGCATAAGAGCACAGGCCATCTTTCCCGGGCATATTTAACAAATCTTTTCTCATCATGCCTGATAGTATTTCACTGGCCCAAACATGTAACATGATAAATCCCAAAGTCAACTTGTAAAAAAGTGCATTGCTCCTACCATGAAGCCATGGAAAAGACAGTAAAATATGATGCTAAATAAGACTTGAGTGAAGAATTAGAGATAATATCTCCCAAGACATTAATGGGTCTCTCTGTCATTTAGTAACGTTAAGACAGCCAACACTCATACAATCTTGCTATAATATTTTTCTTCACTTAAATAATTTGCTTTAGAAAATTGAAAGGGCCTGAAAAGTGTATCGCCAATAACTTCATTTGATAAGTGGAGAAAATAATGTCCCAGAGTATTTAAGCACTTTTCTAAATTTGTATAGTAAGTCATTGATATCTGACGTGGAAGTAACTGTGAATAACTGTGAGTAACTGTTTGTGAATTCAGTGTTATGTTGACTCTCTCTTACGTTCCATGTGAACTTTCAATATTTCTTTAAATATTATTATTATAATAATCTCTAGGTCCATCCATGTATTGGGTTGGCCAAAAATGTCATTCAGGTTTTTCCGTAACATCTTAGGGCAAAACCTGAATGACCTTTTTGGCCAATCCAATAGCTGCAAATGGCATTACTTCATTCTTTCTTATGGCTGAGTAATATTCCATTGTGTATATACATATATATATATATATATATATATATATATATATATATATATATATATATATATATATATATATATATATATATATATATATATCTTCTTGCTCCATTCATCTGTCCATTCACCTGTTGATGGACATTTAGGTTGTTTCCATGTCTTGGCTATTGTAAATAGTGCTGCTATGAACACAGGGGTGAATGTATTTTTTTGAATTATAGTTTTGTCCAGATATATGTCCAGGACATGTCCAGGATATATGTCCAGATTAAAGCTATAAATTATATGGGATTGCTGGATCATATGGTAATTCTATTTTTAATTTTTTGAGGAACCTCCATACTGTTTTCCTGTGGCTGTAGCAATTTACATTCCCACCAACAGTGTAGGAGGGTTCCTTTTTCACCACACCCTCTCCAGCATTTATTATTTGTAGACTTTTATTGATGGCCATTCTGACTGGTGTGACATGGTACCTCACTGATGTTTTGATTTGCATTTCTCTAATAATTAGTGATGTTGAGTATCTTTTCATGTGCTTATTGGCCATCTGTATGTCTTCTTTGGAGAAATGTCTATTTAGGTCTTCTGCCCATTTTTTGATTGGGTGTTTTGGTTTTTTGTTATTGAGTTGTATGAGCCATTTGTATATTTTGGAAATTAAGCCCTTGTCATTCACATCATTTGCAAATATTTTCTCCCAGTCCATAGGCTGGCTTTTCATTTTGTTTATGGTTTTCTTTGCTGTGCAAAAGCTTATAGGTTTGATTAGGTCCTATTTGTTAATTTTTGTTTTTTGCTTTTATTTCTTTTGCCTTAGGAGACTGACCTAAGAAAATGTTTGTACAATTTATGTCAGAGAATGTTTTGCCTATGTTCTCTTCTAGGAGTTTTATGGTGTCATGTTTTATATTTGTCTTTAAGCCATTAAACATAGTTAATTTTTGTCATCTAAATAGCATGAGAAAAGGGATTTTTTTTAAATGTGGCAAATTTTTAAAAAATAAGTAAAATAGTTGTGTCCTAATTTATTTATTGTGTAAGTCCAGATTTTTACATATTGGTTTTTTAAAGAGGAACCAATTAACCAACGTAAAGAATTGTTGACTGACGTGAGCTGATGTAGGTTTGTAGATAAGCCTGAGCTACCTGTAAACATTTGCAAAAGAGATGTATTTTAAAGTAAATTCTAGACTTCTGAAGAAAAATTTTAAATAGGAGGCAGGGAGAAAAGATACATTATTTGTAACAGATTAAAGCTATAAATTATTTGGAAGATGAAATAGAGAAGTAGATAAGATTTAATAGGAAGATATACAGATACAGATATAAACTTCTATCTTTTAAAGATGGTGATCTGTATCTTACCTGTAAGCTAAAGAATTATGCAAATACTCATCAAAAAATTACCTATCATTGATAATATAGAAAACATATTATTTTATTTAGATATTTTCCCATATGAAAATATTTCTAGCTATTAGATTCTCCAGGCAAATTAATACAGTAGATTTTCTTTTAAGTATTTTACTATGTAATGTATATTTTTATAAATTTCAGGGACAAAACCATAACTCAATTGTTAAATATTTCACTGCAGTCTGATAAACTCTAGTGTCAGGCTCTCTGGAATCATAACAAATGCAAATATTTGTTAGAAAAGAATTTACAATACAGCCAATTCTATCTGTACAAGGAGAACATAACTCATGCCAACTCTAAAGACACCAATGCCACTCAGTAAGCTGGCCCTATGAGACTGAATTAAGCACTGTTTGTGCAGCAGGATGGGAGGAGCTGTGGTAAACACCACTCTGTTCAGGCTGTCTCCAGCTTCACCTGATGCAACCTTAATGACAATGTTGCATAGAAGCCAGAGAGAGGAATTTAGCAATAGCTTCAAGCTGTATATTCTTCCAAGTTGAGGGACCTATAGTTTCACATTAAAAGCTCTATCCTGAAACTCTACAAGTACAAAGTTCTCAGCCAAACACAAGAATTTGTGCAGGGCACTACCTGCGTGAGATGCTGTCTTAGTCTGTTCGGTCTTCTATTAACAAAGTACCATAGATTGATCGGCTTATAAACAACAGAAATTTATTTCTGACTGTCGTGGGGGCCAAAAGATAGAAATCAGTTTAGCGTGTTTGATTTCTGGTGAGAGCCTTCTTCAAGGTTGCAGACTTCTGACTTCTCCCCATATCTTTACATGGCAGAAAAAGAAAACTAGCTAGCTCTCTTCCTTCTTCTTAAAAGGGCACTAATCCCATTCATGAGGGCTCCACTCTCATGACTAATCACCTCCCAAAGCCCCACCTCCAAATACCATTACATTGGGATTAAGGTTTCAAAAACTGAATTTTTTTAGGGGGCAGGCACAAACAAATACATTAAGGTGGAGTCAGTAATGTCCTTTTATGTAATTTGTAGTAAGAAAAGGACACCTTTTAAAATTTTTTCAAGTTACAAAAATTGTTCAAGTTACAAAAATTCTGAATATACATTCATGTAGATGACTAGAAGTTTATTCTACTGCATGTCTCTTCCTTTATTTCTTAAAATCCCTTCAAAGTTTCACAAGTGATATCTGAAGCTCTTTATATTTAATTTTTTTTTAAATATCACATTTCTCCAAATGACTCTCCTTATTAAAGAAAACAAAACAAAACAAAACAACTGTCTTTGCCAACATGGTGCCATTTCTTAAATCTCCAAAACTCTGGTGTTAAATGTTTATGGATGCTTTTTGGCAATAGAGGTAAAATATAAAGAGAAACTTACACTTTCCTAAAAGTGGTTTCTCTTGAATTTCAGGGTATCCATCTAGATCCTGGAAATATTGTACGTGTCAGGGATCCAGCTCAGCCTACTAAAAGAATCTTTTGGCCTCTTCACACAGTAAAATCCATAAATAACTCCACTGGCTTAAGAATATAGGGATAGTTCCTCCCACCCTAAGGTTTAAGACCTCTTTTTCCACTGACAGTGGAATACCGATTGCCTACACAGGAAAATTCCCCTAAAGATGTAATGCTGTTCTAAGGCCCAGAATTGACATTTATAATAATCAATGATGTGTTACCAAAATCTGTGGGAATTAACAGTCATTTGGGGAGTTGGGAGGCTTTAACTAAAGTTTTATCCAATTTACATTATTGAACAGAGCATTTCTATGTTGGTATGTGGTACCTAACTTAATTTTATGTTGACATCCCAGTTTTTATTTATTTTACAAAATTATTGAGTATCACATTTTACTTCATTATCAGGAAGAGACGATTCTACAAAAGTGTCTATCATTATGCCTATGGAAACTGAAAATTGCCAAAACTATTAAGGATCAGGTTTGCAAAAGAATAAAATGAAAATAAAAGTCATTCCTTATCTGCCACAGGAAGGCAATGACACGCAGATTTGCCATATTGCATTTGAGTCTCTGTGTGGCCTTATTTCCCCAAGCATGCCAAAATTTTTTGCATTTATTCATTTTCGCTGGTTGAACAAGACCGATTTTTACCTACAACATAAAAACATTAATGTTTCAGTTTCTACCAGACAAGAAAATTTGATAACTGATTAAGCCTCTGACTCAAATTTAGTACCCCTTCCCTGTCAGTGCTCAGACTTAGTTGGCCAAGTTTTCTTTGTTTTCACAAAACAACAATACCTATATGGTATATTGTAAATGCAACATATAGAAAATATTATATATCATATATATTGTATATATGTATTGTCTATATAATGTGCATAGTCTTTATACATTTATTCTACATATGTCTATATTCAGTATAAAGTATGTACTTAATATATATATATATATATTTTCTGTGTGCACATACACATTCCACACACATATAATTATTATATAAATAAATTATAATATTCAAACCATAAAAGTACAATTTCAAAGTCCTTGAATTTTACAGATGAGAAGACCTTGCCCAGTCTCCTTAGAGTAGAGATAAAGAATAATTATCTCTAATTATTTCTATTTCTACTTTTGGGAAATAGAAATTATTGTTTAAAGTAGAAATTATTGTTTAAAATAGAAATTATTGTTTAAAGTTAATACCGAGAGAAGCCGAAAACTTAAGTCCTGATTCCAGTTTAATGTTCTTGCTACCTCATCATCCTGTTTCATCCAAGAGATTCCAATAAGCCATTCCTGGAAATTCCAAACACAGATGCTTAAACTAAACAATTTGTCTATTGGCTATAATTTAAAAGCCATCACTTGCTTGAGGTATCACCTAAAACAGATTACTTTATATTGAAGCTACATAGAAAATAATGCATACTATAAAAATTGTTTATAGGTTGTTATATTACACCAAATAAAATATGTGTGAGAATATTAAATACTTAATTGCTTTTGTGTTTTTAATCATTTTGGCTTTTGAAATATAAATGCATCACTTCACCGCAACTACAATTCTTTGCCAGGCTGAAAATACACAGTTTAGTGAACATCCTGATGATGAAAATGTACTTCAGAATACTTTCTTTTAGCACGTAATTTTTGAGTACCTGGTCCTTTCCAGGTCCTTATAAAATGTCAAAATATAACAAAATTAATATTTCCAATATTTCTCTAAAATTATCACTACCATAATGTTCAAGTGCATTGTGTTCATTAGTTTGTAGAAAATGACACTATATATAGCCTGATGTTTTCCCCTCAGTGACTAGGGAGAACTAAATTTATTAATAAAAATAAATTAAGCCTTTTAAAGTGCAAAAAATTCTTGAGAAATTTAAATCAAATTTTCTAAAATATGATCTATAAAAGAGAATTCTGATATTTATATATATCAGAATATCAAAACCTTACACATATAGTACCATTATAAAATGTAGACAATTTTTAGCAAAACACATGCAGAACTCTTTTATTCAATCTTTTTTATTTAATTTAATTAATTTATTTTTGGCTGCGTAGGGTTTTCGTTGTTGCACACAGGCTTTCTCTAGTTGCGGCCAGCAGGGGCTACTCTTCACTGCGTTGCACAGGCTTCTCATTGCAGTGGCTTCTCTTTGTTGTGGAGCACGGGCTCTAGGCATGTGCGGGCTTCAGTAATTGTGGCACGTGGGCTCTGTAGTTGTGGCTCAGGGGCGCTAGAGCGCAGGCTCAGTAGTTGTGGCGCATGGGCTTAGTTGCTCCGCGGCACGCGAGATCTTCCCAGACCAGGGATCGAACCCGTGTCCTGTGAATTGGCAGGCGGATTCTTAATCACTGCGCCACCAGGGAAGTCCCTCTTTTATTCAATCTTGTTTTTTTAACATGGACATATTATTTTATATTCACTTTACATACAAGTAAATATCAAAATAGAAGGAATGATATAGAAAAAAAATGATATTCTTTTTAGCCCCTGTGGAGGATAGCAGAAAAATAAGGCCTTTGAAAATCTCAACAATTTTCACAGTATTGTTTATTATAATCCCTAATATCTTACTTCTTTTCTCTATAAACCTGATATATCTTTGTAAAGTAGTATTATTCCTTATAACCAAAAAAACACATATTTTTAGATCTCATTCAGCAATATTTGTTATTCACTATCAGAATATGATTAGCATTCTTAACATTTATTATCTTACCTCAGATCTGTATAAATTAAACACTTATTCATGGGACCCTAAATATTTTTTCACAATATTTTGACTGTTTTAAATGACTTTTAATCTAAGTCTCCTAAATTGTCATAAAAATTAGGCTGATTCGCTGTCCCTCTGAGACTATGATATAAAAGCCCATCCATCGCGGTGTATCTAATTAAGAAACTAAGTTAAGAGGTGTTTGAACAAGATATTTGAAAATCTCAGGGGACCAGACAATTGAATTGGTATTTCAGACATATCAAATTAGTTAATGATTTGGGAATCTTTATTCTGCAAGAGTATGTAAATTAAAAAAGAATAATGAAATTCATTAAAGCTTGGTATCAGGGAGAAGGAGGACCCTGTGCACCACTGCATGTAATTATAAGTACCTGCTTCATTCAGATAGGACAGGAGACCAGGGAAACAAAAAAAGCAATTTGAACAGATTAATTTTCATATTGGACATAGATAATTACAATTATTTTTCTTTATATTTTAGGGTATCTTTCTCATAATTGACAAATCCATATTTGGTAACCAGGCTTGTTTTCCATTTTCAATTCACCATATGAACTTGTAAGATAAATGTCTTGCCATTCAAAATGACAATAGATATTGAATTTTCTCTTGAAATTTAACAAAGTATTTTATTTATCCTGTCATCCTATTTTGATACCAAAAGAGGCAGAAGAATAAAACTATACTGCTTCATCCAAACGCTTAGAATGAATGGAGTATTAAATCTCACCCAATAGATGACTAGACTAGAATATGTATTCAAAATGTAAACAAAACCTTTTCTTATGTTCTAAAGCCATATCCTCATGGTTCTTTTAAAGCATCTAAATAAGAATGCAACCAGTGATAATATTCTTTTGTTAAATAAAATAAAAATAATAATTTCTTCTATTTTGTATCACTTCTAGTTTGTCCATCAAAAAAAACACATTCATTTTTGTATGTATCATTTTAAAAACTTAAACTCTGATAAAATATAAAGTGTTTTCAAAACTTGGATGCTTGTAGAATATGCCCTTTTTATAAAAAATAGTATACTTTTACTAGATTTTTATGTATAAGAATATTGTAGAAATATAAAAACCAAATCTTGGTTTGAACCATGATATTCCACAAAAAGTTATAATATTCCAGGGGACTATAGAATATTAACACATTCCTTCCCAATGCCTCCCTCCCCCACTCTCCTCCCTTGCTATTCCCTCCAATCCACTAACCTCTATGGTACATATTTGTTTTTTATGAGATTTTTGCCTTTAGTTTTCAACCTCAGAAGCATAGAAAATTGTAAGCATTTGCAAAATGATATTTGTTGTGTCCACATCATCAAATTGATATATATCCAGTTGATATATATCAAAATCAGAACAGGTGAGAATAGAGTGGTTAAAGTATTCATTCTCAATGAAATGAATCTCATTAAGATGGAACAACACATTAACAGTAAAACAGGAAACACATATTCCTAAAGTAAGAGTAGTATTTACAAAGAAAAAAAATCCTAAAATAAAAATAAAGAATGTGAAGAAAGGATTATGAGTAAGGATATCCATTGCACTATTATTCTCAGTAGTAAGGGAGATGACAAAACAATAGGGAAAATGGTTAAATATACAATGGCAAATCCATCTAGTGCAACATGCATTGATTAAACAGGCATAGGAAGAATACTTAATGACAATATAAAATGCTTATAATTTTTTTCTAATGTTTTTATTGGAGCATAATTGCTTTACAATGGTGTGTTAGTTTCTGCTTTATAACAAAGTGAATCAGTTATACATATACATATATCCCCATATTTCTTCCCTCTTGCGTCTCCCTCCCTCCCACTCTCCCTATCCCACCCTTCTAGCTGGTCACAAAGCACTGAGCTGATCTCCCTGTGCTATGTGACTGCTTCCCACTAGCTATCTATTTTACATTTGGTAGTGTATATATGTCCATATATACACTACCACTCTCTCACTTTGTCCCAGCTTACCCTTCCCCCTCCCCGTGTCCTCAAGTCCATTCTCTAGTAGGTCTGCGTCTTTATTCCTGTCTTGCCCCTAGGTTCTTCATGACCATTTTTTTTTAGATTCCATATATATGTGTTAGCATATGGTATTTGTTTTTCTCTTTCTGACTTACTTCGCTCTGTATGACAGACTCCAGGTCCATCCACCTCACTACAAATAAGTCAATTTCTTTTTTTTTAATGGCTGAGTAATATTCCATTGTATATATGTGCCACATCTTCTTTATCCTAAAATGCTCATAATTTAATACTATGAGTGAAAAAAGCATAATTTGAGATAAAAGATATATTGTACAGTGTGATACCAAAATCATTTTTAAAATTTTATAATTATATATATACATAGGAAAAAGACTGAAGTAAAACATACCACTATATTGATAAATTGAACACTGTAAGTCAAAATTAACAGTGATATTAATTTTATTCTTTAGTGATTCCCATATTTCCATATTGTTTTAAATGGACTTGTATTATTTTATCAGAAAAATCAATAATAAAAGGGTAATTTCTGTAAGATTCTTTTTTCCATTTGAAAAATATGTTTAAAAAACTAGAAAATTGCCTTTTAATAATATTGGTCGTGTAAAGCATCATGTTAAAACAAATTCATTTTCCCCAATGTGTGAGGAGGATGTTTTATTGCACAAGGAAATCCACAGTTATAGATTAGTGATATATATGTATATATATATATGTATTTAATTTTCTGGTTCTTAATATTTGGTAAAATTGTACTTAACATTTACATTTCCTGAAAAACTCCTGGCATAATACTTCACCATTATTGTAGATATTGTGGTTATCATCAAGTTCCACTTCATCTAATCTAGTTTTGACCCTTCCCAGGTTCCTTAATGGTCTAAGACATTCAAGGTAATGTCATTCCCCTGGTCAAAGTGATCATGTAAAAAAAGACTCCTAATTTAAGTCAATGAGAACCTGGAATTCTTCAGCTGGAATAATTGATTCAGCCATGTCCATATAGTATAAATTAGCCCAGTAAGAGCAAAGATTAGGGTAATGGTCCTATGGCTTGGAAGGATGCTCCCCCTTTCCGTCTAGAAGTATGCAGGAAATCTAGTCATCATGGTTTCAGTTCCCAAGAGCAAATCAAAGGAATAAGGCAGCTCACAAAGAACAGCAGTTATGAAAGTGTCCTACCACTTAACTGATTCATGCCTGAAACGCACCTTACTTAAGAGTATTTCAACTACGTGAGCCAATAATAAATATTTATTAAGGTTATTTAACTTTTGTGTTACATATAATCATCAGCGTGACACCTGAAATAATATCACAAATTTAATTTTATAGTAAAGTTCTTAAACCCTGCATCCAGTTATATTAAAACTATGGTTCAGATCATGTGCTCTGTCTTTAAAATTATATAGGATTTTTTTTTTTTTTTACTGTAACACAAGAAACTAGTAATATCAGTATGACCATATTCTGCCACACTAACATTGTAAATTCTGCCTCATTTGAAGTACGTAAATGTCAGTGTGGTTTTCAACAGGGACATGGTTACTTTTTACAGGCAGAATTCTGTAATATATTCTTTTAAAAATAACATTATAATATAATTCATTTGGAAGGACATACTTAGTGGATAGGTTGTTAATTGCAAGGATGATATTTTATTTGGGGGAGTTAACTTACATACTTATCTCTTTATATTTTAGTAGTGAGACACTCATAAACTTTCAAATGCAATCTTTTTATTTCCTTTAAAAATGAAATTTCCTTGCAATGATATGTTTCTGATATAACTCAGTGGTGTGTATGTTTGTGTATATTGAGTTAAAATTTTTTTCATGCATAAAGCATAGTGAAGGTATATTTTTTTACATGGAACACCATGGACAGTCGCCCATGCCTTCAATGGTTTCTGAAGTGTAGCATGCCAAAATATTACAGTGAGTCTAACACAGCGATGTTAAATGTTCTTACGAAACATGTTTGCTTTTTTGAATGACTTTGAAGGATCACTCTAAGATCTTAGATCAAAATTTACTAAAATAATATATGATTTACAAAGAAGTGTGCCATTTCAAATCTGATTGTCTTACAAAGAAGTCACATTAATTAAAGTAGCAGAATGATTTTGAAAGGCAGGACTAAATGTCCATAATATACCAACAGTGTTAAGCATTGCTTCATTGTAGAAAATGAGGACATAGAATAGCCATTACCTAATTCTACCTGAGGCCAACTTCCTGGTGAAGCGGTGTTGGGTGTGAACCACTGGACTTTTAAAACCCAAATGGGTGATTTTTCCTTATTTACCTGTTTAATGATAAATTCACAGATCTGCTGTTTGGATATAGTAAAATATATCTTTAATTTTAATATCAACCTTTTTACAATGGGAATTTCACATAAGTATCAAATGAAACTAGGTTTTAATTCAGAAATAAATGATGTTTCCAAGATGAATAAGCCAAGTAAGCACAGATTTTAGGACCTAAAATTTCTACATAGGTTAATTGTATTCCAGGTAGTAGTCACCAGGGATATGGTGATCCAAATGAGAAGAGAATAATATAGAGTACTACATAATAATTTTTAATTTATTCAAAGATGTGGATTAGGGCCTGAAGTTAAGAGTCAAAAGATGTTAAGTGTGGCCTTGACATCTGGAAAAATCAGGTGGGCTCCAAATGGCCAAACCACCAGTTTCCCTCCTCAATCCCCTCTCTGACTGCTTGGAGAAGAAACTTTAGCCAAACACCCGTCCTTTATTATGGGGACCAGGCACAGATTCTGCTTATCCTTGAGTAGTGGGTGTAAGTTCCCTCCCAGCACACAGAATTGTTCAAATAAGCCAGAATGATTGGCAACCAAGGGTCCCTCCATCCTCTTGTTACTACAAAGCCTGCCTTCTACAGTCTCTGCTTCTTTACTCTGCTCTGAGTTGAAACCCCATATGGCCCTGCATGGCATGCAGGGTCCTCCTCCCCCAGACTGTGAGTGTATGTGACTAATAAACTGTCATCTGTCTCGTGTCTTGTGCGTGTGTTAAGTGCTCTACCGTCTTGGACTATTTGAGTCAAAGACTCCTCCCTCACCCATGGCGTGAACAGCTGGCTTTCAGAACAAAGGATTCAGGATCTTAAAATATTAGCTCTCATTCAAACCATGAGGCTGCTTCCAAAAATTTTAAAAGCACTACCTCAAACATTTTTAATGTTTCTTAAATGAATTTTATTGCCTGTGCAGATCACCACTTGGAATTTTCTAGTTTTCATGGTCTTTTTTATGCCTTCTCCCTGCACTCACACTCCATGCATTGCTAATTTAGAGCGCCAATGTTCTGATTACAAAGCTGGATGGAAATCTCTGCCATTCAGTCGTGACAAGTAAGTATTTTGGATCTGATTGGCTTGATTATCATGCACTTTACATTCAGGGAAATGTATGTATTTGTGTATTGTGTATGATAGTAGACTGATGGTGTGCCAGCATCAGATGCCTGCGGCATTGCTCATGTTACCCTGAAGACACAAGAATACGTGTTTACCCTTCCAAGATATTATTTTCTTTGCATTTCCCTGAACAGGTGATTTTTTTGTCAAAGAGGGCACTACCACCATGAAATGAGGTAATATGATAAACCTTTGTAAAAAGAATCTCTTTATTGGACAAGGTTAGCAAACTAATGCTGTCAGAGATTGTATTACACTATCCCCGTGTATGCCTGTAGTGCAATTTTCAGAAAAGATCACTTCAGAGAAGTAAAGAAGAAATTGCTGTATTCTCTCTCTAAAATCCTTTCAAAATAGATTTGACAGTTGAGTGATTACATTTCTAATGGAGACTGTGATAGAATATGGGAGATTAAAGTCTCAGCAGCTTCATGCATAAGGCACTGAACAAAAGGGGTCAACAGAAACATGGAGCCCCCAAAATCAAACCCAGATAACTAATCAACTTAACGCTGCCCTCAATACATAGAGATTAAGATCTGTGCCTCCACAGTCTTTGTTGTTCGGGTTTCAAAACCCTATAGTTTGTCCTCCTACAAAGATCTTATCAATTTGTTCAAGAACTTTGAGCCTAAGATTAGTAACATCTGAATGTAGGAAGGGATACCTGTAGAAATGAAACTCTCCGATTCTCTTTAAACTTCCAAAAGAGCTGCTGGAGGGAAGTGTGTGAGGAATAGTATCTGTCTAGTTATTGTTTCATTTAAACTTTAGGATTTAGAACCTCAAAGGGGATAACTAAAGAGAGAAATGATGAAATATCCAATACTGATACTGTGTTCTATTGGAATTTGCACATGCATGGGCTCATTCCCACATTTAATTTATAGAATTATTTGCGTTCAAAATGACAGGAAGCATATATCCCATAGGAGTTATAAGACATACCATAAATTAATTATCTTCTGAAAAGATAGATCAAAGATTCAATTTCCTATCTAAAGTTTTATCTTTCAGCTAATTAGCTATCACACAAGAAATACTAACAAATGGAATTTAAAGAAACATAGATGTAAAGCAAAACTACCTCAAAATAATAAAAAAATATTGCAATCTGTTCATTGTGGTCAGAGTTCAGATATTTTTATGTTCATTTCAGTATTTTGATTGCCAGAATACTGAAGAAGTAGAGCTGTAATTCTTTCTATTGCTTTTATGTCCTCCCACCCACTTCTACACAGTGTTCCTTCTGAGATTGCAGCCGAAGGCAGGCACTCCCAATCTTACCTTTCCTTGTAGGTATTAACCAAATACAGAATATCAGCCCTCCTCTTCTTATCTCTACTAAAAAAAAATGGTAAATCTTCCCTCTATTACAGCAGTATTTTAAACAAAGAGCATACTTCAGAATCACATGAAACATTTATTTGTTTGTTTGTCTATAAATTAGAGTGCCCAAGAACTACCTCAGATCTACCTGATCAGTACCTTGGCTGGAGTGGGGCCCAGCAGGTGGATTTTTCAACAATCCCTGATTAAGAAATTATGCTCTAGAGAGCAGAGGTAATTACATGCTCTTCTTGGCTGCTGGGGTTTTCCTGCAGCTGTTGTCTCTGTTGCTGCTAGCTCTGCTGCCTGAGCATCTCTTTTAATAACAAGTGTGGCAGGGCCACGGCTGGCACAGGTAGAGACCAATGCCAGCAGCACCCTGGAGCTGGGGTCTTTATTGATGCTGTTCCTCTTCTCACACCATTAATTCTGACCTGAAGCCAAAGAAAGAATCCTTTTTAAAGGTGGAGTCATTTTCAAAATCAAAGGGTATTAAACTCTCAGTCATAATTTAGAGCCTGAAATCACAGCGAATAAAACTCCACATCACACTTATTAATAACTACTTGCTTGTAGTTAGTCATGAATTGGGTCTACTCAAAAGAACAGGAAAGGAGACAGACTTTTCCCGCAAGTGTGCAATGAACAGTGAATGGTGAAGCCAGGAGTCATGACGACAGTCAACAGTGCAGCTTGTGTGACGCAAACCAAAATGGGTAAGACTGAGTCTATTAGTGGTAGCTGGTTACTGTAATTGACACTTGTATTTGCGATCACCTCTTGAATAGTGTTTCCATAACGGGGAAGATTTCCATGAGTCCCGTCGTTCACAAATAGAAACCAGGATTTGAATTCTCAGACTCCCTAGCGTATAAAAGGTGGATGTGTGACCTATACTCTGCCAGTCCGACACACAGAGATTTGATTCACAGCAGGTGACCGGTGGTGAGGACTTTGGACAGCAACTCCAGTGTTGCTTGTAGAGTTTGTAACAAAGTATTGGAAGAACATTGGGAGTTGTGTGATTGATTGATTTTCTGAGGCAGAAGTGGTATTGGTGCCGGGCAGTGGTTTCACACAGGTGAACACATTTCATTTAATGCTTAATGATGGAAAGTGCGGCACCAGCACTTTCTTCAAGAGGCCAGTTCTCTTGAGACTTGAGGATGTGTTTCTAGAGGAGAAGAATCGAGATTACTCCTGTGTACTTTCTATATACCAAGCTTTTCTAATATTTTTTAACAAATGCAATTTTTGCATAAATGAGGCAAAGTGAATTTTCTGGTTGCAACTAAGGCCTCAGAGCATACATAGATGGACTGTAAGTGGTTGCAGGCAGCTTACCTCCAATACATGGGGAAATTGTATTTTGTTATCTGGCAGGACAATCCTGAAGACAATAAGAATTCAGCTAGCATGAAGCTTTATCACACGGCACCCAGTGACAAAATAAATACATGCATTTCCTGTAACTGCTTTGAATAAAATACTTGTTGCAAGCAGGCTTATTGGGGGACCAACACACTATTCAGATACATTGTATAAGAATAAGGGATTGGTTTCATGCTTTTAATTGTGCAGGAAGGCTTAGAGAAAAGAAATGGTATACTCAAAATCCTAAATTCTCAGAATATGGCATCGTCTGAGAACCATGAAATTTGTATCAGCATTCTAAAGAATCTCTTAATATTTGCTCCCAGAACATAAATGGAGCCGAAAAGCAAACTCAAAATTTGATTCTTTCAATTGCTGGATTTTGATTTTAAAAATTTTTTAAATTTTAAAATGTTTACTTTATATTGGAGTATAGTTGATTAACAATGTTGTGTTAGTTTCAGGTCTACAGCAAAGTGATTCAGTTATACATATACATATATTCTTTTTCAAATTCTTTTCCCATTGAGGTTATTACAGTATATTGAGTAGAGTTCCCTGTGCTATACAGTAGGTCATTGTTGATTATTTTATATATAGTAGTTTGTATCTGCTAATCTCAAACTCCTAATTTATCCCTCCCCCCTACCATTTCCCTTTGGTAACCATAAGTTTGTTTTCTAAGTCTGTGAGTCAGTTTCTGTTTTGTAAATAAGTTCATTTGTATCATATTTTTAGATTCCACATATAAGTGATAATCATATGATATTTGTCTTTCTCTGTCGGACTTACTTCACTTGGTATGATAATCTCTAGTCCATCCATGTTGCTGAAAATGGCATTATTTCATTCTTTTTTGTGACTAATAGTCCACTGTATATATGTATCACATCTTCCTTATCTATTCATCTGTCGATGGACATTTAGGTTACTTCATATCTTGGCTATTGTAAATAGTGCTTCAGTGAACATTGGGGTGCATATATCTTTTCGAATTATGGTTTTCTCCAGATATCTGCCCAGGATTGGGATTGCTGGGTCATATGGTAGTTCTATTTTTAGTTTTTTAAGGAACCCCCATACTTTTCTCCATAGTGGCTGTACCAATTTACATTCCCACCAACAGTGTAGGAGGGCTCCCTTTCCTCCACACCCTCTCCAGCATTTATTGTTTGAAGACTTTTTGATGCTGACCATTCTGACTGGTGTGAGGTGATATCTCATTGTAGTTTTGATTTGCATTTCTCTAATAATCAGCAATGTTGAACATCTTTTCATGTGCTTTTTGGCCATCTGTATGTCTTCTTTGGAGAAATGCCTATTTAAAAAATGGAGCTGGAGGGATCAGATTCCCTGACTTCAGACTATACTACAGAGCTACAGTAATCAAAATAGTATGGTACTGGCACAAAAACAGAAATATAGATCAATGGAACAGGATGGAAAGCCCAGAAATAAACCCACGCACCTGTGGTCAGTTAATCTACAAAAAAGGAGGCAAGAATATACAATGGAGAAAAGACAGTCTCTTTAATAAGTGTTGCTGGGAAAACTGGACAGCTACATGTAAAAGAATGAAATTAGAACATGGTCTAACACCATACCAAAAAAATAAACTCAAAATGGATTAAAGACCTAAATGTAAGACCAGATACTATAAAACTCTTAGAGGAAAACATAGACAAAACATTATTTGACATAAATCACAGCAATATCTTTTTTGATCCACCTCCTAGAGTAATGAAAATAAAAACAAAAATTAGCAAATGGGACCTAATGAAACTTAAAAGCTTTTGCACAGCAAAGGAAACCATAAACAAAACAAACAGACAACCCACAGATTGGGAGAAAATATTTGCAAACAATGTGACTGATAAGGGTAAGATTCAAAGTATACAAACAGCTCATGCAGCTCAATATCAAAAAACAAACAACACAATCAGAAAATGGGCAGAAGATCGATTTATTATTTTTTTATCAAGGTATAGTTAATTTACAATATTATATTAGTTTCAAGTATATAGCAAAGTGTTATATATTTGTGTAAATATATATATATATTCTTTCTCAGATTCTTTTCCATTATAGGTAATTACAAGATATTGAGTGTAGTCCCCTACCTATACCATAGGTTCTTGTTGTTTACCTATTTTATATATAATAGTGTGTATACATCCATTTATTTTTTACTTAAATATTTACCAGATTCCTTAAGGGAAAGTTAGAGCACTTTTGAAGAGGAACATAACTCTATGGACTTTTTGGAATGGAATGAAGATGTATGGGAAGATTCAGATGACTCAAATTTCGCTGGATCCACAGGTTTCACTAGGCATCCCATGCTAGCCTCCTCCTCTGCACAATGAAGATGTCCTGCCTTGTTTTAAGACCCTGAAAGAAAGCCTGCCTGAGACAGTCACCTGGGAAGAGGAATTCAATTTTTCTTATGTTCCACCGTCACCACATCCCCTTGCTAGACTTATAAAGTCAAATCCCAGCATGAACTTGGTGTGAGGGAGGGAGCACTTTAAAAAGCAAATAAGAAAATGTTTTCACAGTGATTACACAGTTGCAAGATTTTTCTAATTGGTTAGCTGTAGATCTGTGTGGCAGTATATTCTGAGGATGCTAGACCCAAGAGTGAGAAACAATGTTTAGATATGATTGATTTTATTGAAATGGTTGCAACTACTGAGATTCTATTGATAAATTCAGTGTGTTAATGCAAAGGTCTGGATGTAACTGATTGAGCAGTAACTTGACTGAAAGCTGAATTCATTTGTGACTATGTTAAATGAAACTAAAATGCCAGATATTCCTTCATGTGAAGTGGAGAATTAGAAATATTAGAATGGATGTATTATGTATAAATTTCTCTGTTAACACAGGAAGCCACAGAAAACACTTTTTAAAAAAAAAAATTGAGAAATACATCAAAGAAGGAAATACCAGTATCTCAGAAATACTGCGGTGGCTATTCTGTTTAAGCAAGGAAGGTAGATGGATGATGAGATTTCCACTAAAAAGGATCCTTGAGAACAATTGTTAGATTTTAATTTCAGAGGTAAAGTGTGGTTAGTCATAGTAATAAGTAGCAGGGATCTTTGGAAGTGCCTACTTGGTCAAGGAGTCTCTAGGATAAAGATAGGTGGTCAGACACTAAACTGTTAAGCAAGCAGAAGAAAATGAATAATAACAATTAGTGCAGAAATAAATGAAATTAAAAGACAGGAAATCAATAGAGAAAATAAATGAAACCAAAAGTAAGTTCTTTGAAAAGATCAGTAAGATTTATCATAATCTATCCAGGCTAAGCAAGGAAAAAAGAAAGAAGAAACAGATTCCTAATATCATAAATGAAAGAGGATGAATAATCATCACTTATCTCTTTGATATCAAAAATATAATAAAGGAAAATTATGAAAACTTGATGTCCACAAATTTGATAATTTAGAGGAAATAGAGCAATTCTCTGATAGATATAAACAACAAAAACTCACACAGAGAAATATATAATCTGTCTATGTCTATATCTATTAAAGAAATTGAGATAATAATTAATAACTTCCAAAAGAGAAAGCACCAGGTACAGATGGTTTTCCTGGTGAATTTTACCAAATATATAAAAAAAGATGATACCAACTCTCTACAGTTTTACCCGGATAATAGAAGCAAATAACCACTTTTTAACTTGTTAGGTCAGCATAACCCAATAACAAAATGAGGTAACAACATTATCAGAAAGGAGAACTGTAGAACAGCATTTCTCAAAAAAACATAGAAGCAAAAATCCTCAACAAAATATTAACAAATCTAATGCAAAAATGCATAAAAAGAATTATGTACTCTGACCAATTGGGATTTATTCAAGGTATACAAGGCTGATTGAATATTTGAAGATCAATTAATGTAACCCACAACATCATGAGGCTAAAAAAAAGAAAAATAATATGATCATATAAATGGATGCCAAAAAGTTATTCTACAAAATCCAACACCCATTCTTGATAAAAATGCTCAGCAACCTACACATAGAAAGAAAAAATCTTAATCTGATAAAGGTTGTCTACCAACCACCTATAGCCAACATCATCAACATCATCCTTAATGATGAGCAATTGGATGCTTTCTCACTAAATCTGAGAACAAGGAAAGGATGTCTTCTCCCACCACTCTTAATCACCATTATAAAGGAAATTTGAACTAATGAATTAAGGTAAGAAAAAGAAAGAAAGAAGAGATATACATATTTCGAAATGAGAAACAAACTATTTGTTCACATATGACATGATTGTCTATGTACAAAATCTCAAGGAATAGACAAAAAACTGAAATTTAATAAGCAAATACAGCAAAGTCACAGAATATAACATTAATATATAAAAGTCAATTGCTTTGTCAATATACCAGCAATGAACAATTGGAATTTGAAATTAAAAACACAATACTGTTTACATTAGCACCAAAAAATGAAATACTGTAGTATAAATCTAGCAAAGGATGTTTAGGATCTATATGCAGTCAACTATAAGACTCTGATGAAAAAAAATCAAAGAATACCTAAATAAATAGATATTTCATGTTCATGGATTGGAAGACTAAATATTGTCAAGATGTCAATTCTTTCCAAATTTTCCTATGTATTTAATGAAGTCCATATCAAAATACCAGTACACTATTTTGAGAATTTTGACAAACTGATTCTAAAGTATATATGGAAAGTCAAAAGGCCCAGAATAGCCAACATAATATTGAAGAACAAGGTTGGATGAATAACACTACCTGACTTCAAGACTTATTACAAAGCTACTTTCATCAAGACAGCATGTATTGGTGAGAGAATAGACACATCAATCAATGGAACAGAATACAGAGCCTGAAATAGACCCAGACAAAATTAGCCAACCAATTAGAGTTGCAAAGGCCATTCAGTGGATAAAGGATAGTCTTCTCAATAAATGGTAGTGTAAAAATTGGATGTGCATATGCCAAAAAATGAAAATAAACAGGAATATAAAAATAGACATTACGCATCTCAAAAAAGTTAACACAAAATTAATCATTGACCTGAATGTAAAATGCAAATCTATAAAATTTCTAGAAGATAACATAGGATGAAATCTAGGGGTGCTTTGATTTGGCAATGAGTTTCTAGATACAACACCAAAACCATAATCCATGAAGAAAAACAAAGTGATAAGTTGAATTTATTAAAATTAAAAACTACTCTGTAAAAGACACTGCTAAGAGCCACTTTGGAAGGCGGCTTTGCTATATTTTACAAAACATATCATATTCTTACTGTATAATATAGTAATCGTGTTCCTTGATATTCACCCAACTGAGTTGAAATTTTATGTCACCACAAAATCCTATGCACAAGTATTTATAGAAGCTTTATTCATAATTGCAAAAAATTGGAAGTAAAACACCTTCAATAAGTGAATGGTTAAACAGACAGTATGTCCATACATTGCAATATTATCCAGAGATAAATGGAAATTAACTATCTCACCATGAAAACACATAGAAGAACCTTAAGTGTATAGGGCTAAGTGAAAGAAGACAGTCTGGAAAGGGTACATACTGTGTGATTCCAACTATATAACATTCTGTGAAAACTAAAACTACAGAGGCAGTAAAAGTATCAGTGCTCGCCAGGGGTTTAGCATAGCAGGGGAAAGGGGAAAGCGGAAGAATAGATGAAGCACCGGAAAGTTTTAGGCCAGTGAAAATATTCTATACAATACTGTAATGGTAGACATTTCTTATATGTCAAAACCCATATAACTGTATGATACAAAGAGTGAGCACTAGTGTTACTGTAGACTTTGGTTAATAACAAAATATCAGTATTGGTTTATTCATGGTAACAAATGTACTACACCAGTGTGTGCAAAAGAGGTATATGGGAATTCTCTGTATTTTCTGTTCAGTTTTTCTGTAAGCTTAAAACTGCTCTAAAAAATGCTCTATTAAAAGAACTATCAAGAACAAAAATATATGGAGAAACCTTAAGTGTATACTGATAAATAGAAGACACCCATCTAAAAAGTCTACATAGTGTATGATTGTTGAAGGAGATCATGGAGAAGATATGACCTCCAGTTGACCCTTGAGCTGGAGCTAGGTATTTGGAGACTCCCCACCCACCCCCCTGTCTTTGGAAGGTGTGTTTTGTTCACCTTCCCTGTTCTCAGAAGCCGTCTCAAGGATACAGTCTCCAGATAAAAATGTGGTGTTGAGACTATCTGGATGGTATATGTGACTGAACCGGGTAAAGGTCTTTATATAAATATTTAAGATTTGGTGGGTGGGTGTGGGAATCTATTCCAGTTGTGGCCTGCCAAGACAAGCCTTCTATGTAAGTTCCCTTGCTTATTAAACCTGCCACCTACCAATCTGAAGTGACCTGCCTCTTTCTTTGGTCTTGCCTTGCCCTGCGTGTACAGGGCCCAGTTACAGATTACACCCAGGAAGCTTCCAAGGAGGTTGTGACCCAACAGTGATTCTGGAACAATCGAAACTATAGATATAGAAAAAATATCAGTGGTTGCCAGGGCTTTAGAGAATGGTGGGAAAGATGAATAGTTGACGCACAAAGGATTTTTAGGCTACTGAAACCATTCTTGATGATATTGTAATGGTGAAATATGGCATTATGCATTTGTCAAACACAGAAGTTTATCGCACAAAGAGTGAAACTTTTAAATGCAAATTTAAAAGAATCATTTAGGAGTTCAGGGACTCCCAGTAAAGAATATAGAGTTTGACAAGAGAATTTAGCTGTATTACAAATGTATAAAACAAACTTACTGAAGGAGGTGGGAGAAAAGGTGCTGATTTCAGTAATCTTGGAAATGAATTGAGCCTGTAAGTTAAAAGCAAAAGAAACTGAACATAAGCACTTTACTCTAGCTGATAAAGTAGTCTGAGGGCATATGGGTTAACAATTTCGATACCATGTATCTACACCAGGTTTGAAAAATTAAGTAAATTGATGACACACAATAGGAACCAGATTTCTTACTTTTTGAGTGAGCGTTTATGAATAAGCAAGGGGAGGAGGCTAGAATAATCCAAGTGGTAATGGGCTAAAGTTGGAGACATCACTGTGAACTCATGTTTAATTTAATAGAGACACAGATAGTTGGATTTAGATGTTTATAGATATGTGTATATACGTAAGTTAGTATACACACATATTTCCTTGCTCAGGCAGCTAAAAGGGCCTAAAAGAAATCAAAACCTAGCAGGACACGGTGAGGATCCTGGGTCCAAATCCTTTTGGCGTCAGCCATTTCTTGTTTGTAGAAAATAGGCTTCATACAGCCTCCATGATCTTCCCTGGGTTCCAAAGGGCAGGTTCAAGCAGTTGCTAGCCAGGGAAAGGAGGGAATGCAGAAACAAAGGAGGGGCAATCAAGAAGCAATAGTACGTGGTATATATGTATATATGTATATATGTACCATGTACTACTGTTTCTTGATTGTTCCTCTTTTGTTTTTGGAATATTACTCAGCCATAAAAAGGAACAAAATTGGGTCATTTGTAGAGATGTGGATGGACCTAGAAACTGTCATACAGAGTGAAGTAAGTCAGAAAGAGAAAAACAAATGCTGTATATTAGCACATATATGTGGAATCTAGAAAAATGGTAGAGATGAACCGGCTTGCAAGGCAGAAATAGAGACACAGATGTAAAGAACAAACGTATGGACACCAAGGGGGGGAAGGGGAGAGTGGGATGAACTGGGAGATTCAGATTGACATATATACACTAATATGTATAAAATAGATAACTAATGAGAACCTGCTGTATAGCACAGGGAACTACTTCACCTCGCTGTACAGTAGAAACTAACACAACATTGTAAAACAACTATACCCCAATTAAAAATAAAAGAAGCAAACAAACAATAGTACAGCCTCGGGGCAAGGGTCCTGGGTCCTCCAGAAGGAATATAGATAACAATATTTTTGAGTTCTTCTGCAGGAACTAAGGCCCCCACCCAGGTGGAGGGATGGTAACTTCAAGCTGAACACAAGATTTGTGGAGCACCACCCTGTTACCTCATCACCAGCCAATTAGAAGCAAGTCACACACCCTGTAGCCCTCACCCCAAATTTTGCCTTTAAAAACTTCTCCCTGAAAATCATCAGGGACTTCTGGTTTTCTGAGCACAAGACACCCATTCTCCTTGCTTGGCCCTGCAATAAATCTTTCTCTGCTCCAAACTCTGACGTTTCAGTTTGTTTGACCTCACTGTGCGTTGGGCACACAAACTTGTGTCCAGTAACAAAAAGACCCCAGTAGCAATGAGCACACCTATGATGAAAGTTGGGTAAACAAATAAGGTCTTTACAAGATACTCTCTAATGTTTGTTTTTAGTTTGTTTTAAGATTTCAATATTTATTGAAGTAAAGTCTAGGAAATGATGTTGAAAACTTGGCCTCTGTGCACTGGTGCTGAATCGAATCTTGGAGACAGAGTTTGGGGTAAAGTAGAGAAGAATAGCTTTATTGCTTTGCTGGGCAAAGGGGGACACAGCAGGCTCATGCCTCTCCAAACTGTGTCCCAACCTGGAGGCATTTGCTGAGGAGTTTTATAAGCAAGGGTTCAAGGGTGGGACTGCTGGTAAGGATCAAGTATATGCAGGGCCTCCACTCCTTTTATTTGGCCTCAGGTGGTCTCCTGATGAGCTTCTCTGGTTCCTTTAATCTGGCCTCAGGTGGTCTCCTGATGAGCATCTCTGGTTCCTTTAATCTGGCCTCAGGTGATCTGATGAGCTTCTCTGGTTATCAAACTGTGACCTTCTCTGGAATGAAGAATGCTAACATCTTCCATTTGTTGGGGGTTTTAGTTCTGTAAAGGAGCTCAAAGATATTGCTCTGTGTATCCCTTGAGGCAGAACCAGGACCCTGCCCCAAGGCTGCACTATTGTTTCTTGGCTACTGCTCCCTTTTCTCTGCATCCCCTCCCTTCCTTGAGTAGCAACTGTTTGAAAGGCTTCCATGCCCAGGAGCCCCACAGGTCCTGCTTGGTTTCAATGGTGCCTTCATCTTGGGACACCTATATATGGTTTTCCAGGTGGCTTGGCTTTTCACAGCACATTGACTGGCTGTGAAGGCACACAGAGAGTGACGATTCCAAGAAAGCCAGCTGGAAGTTGTGTGGCCTTTTCTGACCTATCATTGAGAGTCAGAGTGTTAAAACCACACAACACACATGGGACTCGAACACAGCCAAAACCCAGATTGGGACTTGAACCCGTGGGCTGGGACTTGAACCCACTTTCTTTTTTTTTTATAAATTTATTTATTTTTGACTGTGTTGGGTCTTTGTTGCTCTGTGCAGGCTTTTCTCTAGTTGCAGCGAGCGGGGGCTACTCTTCATTGTGGTACGTGGGCTTCTCATTGTGGTGGCTTCTCTTGCTGTGGAGCACGGGCTTCAGTAGTTGCAGCACACGGGCTCAGTAGTTGTGGCCACGGGCTTAGTTGCTCTGCGGCATGTGGGATCTTCCCCAGCCAGGGCTCGAACCTGTGCCCCCTGCATTAGCAAGTGGATTCTTAACCACTGTACCACCAGGGAAACCCGAACCCACTTTCTTTTAATTGAGATCACACACCTGGTCTCAGGAATTAATGAAGCTCAGGTTCTTTATGTTTCAGTGCTGAAGAAATCCAGCAAGAGGCAAAGTGATAGGTAAAATGTGGATTTATTTAGAGAGATACACATTCCATAGACAGAATGGGGTCTGCCTCAAAAGGCAAGAGGGGTCCTGGGAGAAACACACTCCACTGACAGAATGTGGGCCGTCTCAGAAGGCTAGATGCCCCAGAATATGGAGTGGTTAGTCTTTATGGACTGGGTAATTTCATAGGCTAGTAAGTGGGAGGGTTATTCCAACTATTTTGGGAAAGAGGTGAGGATTCCCAGAAACTGGGCCACCGCCCACTTTTATGGTCAGCCTTGTAATTGTCATGGTGCCTGTGGGTGTGTCATTTAACATATGCTAATGTATTATAATGAGCATACAATGAGGCTCAAGGTCTACCGGAAGTCAAATCTTCTGCCATCTTGGACCTAGTTGGTTCAAACCAGTTTATGCTGTATTCTTAATGGCTATGTCATTCTTTTAAAGATTGTGCCTTGCCCCCTTCCCTCCTGTTTCAGTATGTCTTTGGCTGCATTCTTTTGATTACAAGCAAGTCAGCTTAGATTCAAGGAGAGGGGACACAGATATCACCTCCAAGCCTTGTTAGTGGTAATGTTTTCCACAATCAACTGATAAATTAAATCAATAAAATCTCCTTTAACCATCTTCAATTCAAATGTAAACATTTTAATACCTTCAATTAGAAAAGACATAAATAAATTTGTATGAAAAGCACCAATAGCTAATATTCCTAAACTGAAGTTTAAAGGAGAATTTAAGACTAGTAAAAAGTCTTCCTTTTCTTTTTATGTTATTCTTCTGGGAACTTTTTCAAGAGTAACCTTGCTTCATTCCTGCTCTTAAGCAGCTCTCTAAACTTTGATCCAGTACTTTCTATTAACTCAAAATCTGTGGATCCATCTCAACAGTAGGATGGTCTCTGAAATGGCTTATGAACGGCCCCAATTCCTTGAACGTTAATAATCTCTCTACTTAGGGTCTCCATTAATAGTCTTTCTACCAGAGACATGCCTTTCCAATTACAGACTTGAAAAGCTCCAATAACGGTTTCAGGAGCTAAAAGTCAGGTGAGAAGAAATATATCATCATGCGATTGCTGCCTTGAAATCGCCCAGTAGAATACAAGGTTTCTAAGAAATTGTCTGAAGTTAATTGCACATTTTTATTCCCCTTACAAAGAGAGGTAGCAATACCTACAGTAGGTTAATACTTCCACTTGAGAGCTAAATAAAAGAAAAATCTTTTTGAACTTGGCAAGGCCTAGCAATTAATTTTGTCTGTTAAGATGTAAATTAAATGTACAGCTACTAGTTTGGCTTTGAAAGCAAAAAGCTAGTCATTCTTAAACAGCAGTAGGGTGCCCATGAAACACCAGACAAAGTGGAATTTCTTCAATAAATGAATTAAAATTCATCTTTAGCTCCTAAATCTTATCAACACTTCAAAGTCCAATTTAAAACTTTATAACGCCCTCCACATTAACTCCAGCTGGTCGTGATTTAGCTTCATCTACCTTCATTCTGCAATACATATATCTCGCTGTCACACAGGGACATTGTGGACATTGCATGTCTTCTTCAACACTTAAACTCACCGTATAGCTTTCCCAATTTTGTAAGGCATAAAATTCAGTTGAGTGAGAAAAAAAAAGGATTTTTAAAATGCATTTGAAAGGAATAGTGTTGCAGTTGGTGTAGTCTTTAAAAAGAGGCAACAGGCTCAAAATGGAATAATTTGCTCCCCACATCAGCAAACTAAGACTTAATTGCAGTTCTAACCCCTCTCAGAAATGTGACATTTAAAACTATCAATCTGAAATTTCCTGATCACCACTAGTGAGGTAATCTGCATGATAAAGATCCCTGCCATTCCTTTCCCCCAAATGAAGATGACCTGGCCTGAAATAATCTTTTCTTTTCTGTTGCTAATACCTTCTTGGCCCACACTTTTTCTGCCTGTAAAATCTTCCATTTTGTACAATCCCTTGGAGTGCCTTTCTGTTAGGGGAAACACTGACTGAAGCTGCCCGCCCTGGCTAGGCAAGATAGTAGTCACTTGCACAAGTCATCTTACAACAGGAGGTCCTTGTAAGGAATGCGGAACTAACAAGCTACCAACTGGAAGAATTCGGGAAAGGTCAAAAGGAGAGAGGAGATGCCAGTCCATATGGCCTACCAACCCCCCAGAATCCTTGCTGGAATCCATCTTGGCTGAGTGATGCGAGTGCCACCTGGAAGGACCCTGAGTCAGAATGATTGACCAGAGACAACCCGGAAACTAATCCCAATTACCCAATCACTGTAAAACCCAAGACTGCGAGCCACATGGCATAGCAGTCCTCCTGGGTTCCCTTACCCTCCTGCTCTCCACCCAGGTGCCCCTTCTCAATCAAGTCTCTTGCTTTGTCAGCATATGTGTCTCCTCGGACAATTCATTTCCGAGTGTTAAAGAGCCCACTCTCGGGCCCTGGAAGGGGTCTCCCCTTCCTGCAACATTTCTATTTACTATATGGATGCTGTCTGATTCATAAATTGTTTAATAAAGCCAATTAGATCTTCAGATTTACTCAGTTGAATTTTAACAACAGAAAAGTACCTGTATTTGTTAAATAATGTTGTAATAAAGAACATGGAAAGACCATGCTTATCTGTCTCTCTCTCTCTCCTGCATGTACACCCATACTCTTGCATCTATATACAATTTGTATCTACATTTGCTACTGAATGCCCCTCCCCCTCCCCAAACCATATATTGAAGCCTTAATCCCCAATGTGATGGTATTTGGAGGTGGGGCCTTTTGGAGGTAATTAGGTCATGAGGGTGGAGCCCTCATGACAGAATTAACGTCCTTCTAAAAAGAGAAGACACAAGAGCTCTCTCTCTGCCATGTGAGTGCACAGCAAGAAGACAGCCATCTGCAAACCAGTAAGAGAGACCTCACCAGACATGAGATCTGCCAGCACCTTGATCTTGGACTTTTTAGCCTCCAGAACTGTGAGAAATAAATCGTTGTTGAAACCATCCAGTCTATGGTATTCTTTTAAAGATAGATTTTATTCATTTTATTTTATTTATTTATTTTTGGCTGCGTTGGGTCTTTGTTGCTGCGTGCAGGCTTTCTGTAGTTGCGGCAAGTGGGGGCTTATCTTCGTTGTGGTGTGCGGGCTTCTCATTGCAGTGGCTTCTCTTGTTGTGGAGCATGGGCTCTAGGCATGTGGGCTTCAGTAGTTGTGGCACGCAGGCTCAGTAGTTGTGGCTCGAGGGCTCTAGGGTGCAGGTTCAGTAGTTGTGGCGCACAGACTTAGTTGCTCCACGGCATGTAGGATCTTCCCAGACGAGGGATTGAACCCATGTCCCCTGCATTAGCAGGAGGATTCTTAACCACTGCACCACCAAGGAAGCCCCAATCTATGGTATTCTGTTAGAGGAGTCCACACTGACTCAGACAACATCTGTATTGATAAACATATACTTTACAACTTTTCCACTTAATCTCTATAAAAATATAGAATATCATAGAATGATTTCTATAAGCAAATGAGTAAAAATGTAGCTGTAGCACTAATTGAACTACTTTAAAAGATTTACATTTAATATAAACAAAGGGTATCATATTTTGCTTTGTAAGAAACAGACTAAGGCAAAAATTGGCTCTCAGAGAGTGAGATATCCCAGTGAGTTCATTTAGAACATGTTGGTGATAAAGATGCTTCCTTTTGCAACTTGTCTTTCATGTGATAAAGATTTTACTGATATTTCCTTTCAAGATTTCATGAAGCTAAAGTGATTTTGAGAGAAATACTGTTCTTATTTTTTTATTTTTTAATTATTATTATTTTTTTTTACGGAAATCCTCTGCCACCAGACTTCCTTGCTGTTTCCCAGTTTCATTTGTTGGTCTGCCCATCTCAACGTTTCCTTTGCTCCTATCATAGCTATTTTTTTGGATATTTTCCTTTTCTTTGAAGCTAAGTGACAATATCTTTGATGAAAATTAGTGTTGTATGTCACAGGCCCAGAGTAGGATTTTCTCAGAGGTTCTACACGCATCAGGTCAATGATAAAATCTTGCAGAATTTTAAAATTCTATTTATTGATAAATGCTGTACACAGTTTAAAAATCAATAAACTCAATACATGAACTGCTACAAAATGTTGTAATATTTAAAACATATGATAAATAACTGGAATTATAATTTAAAGTATTGGGTTGTCCAACATCTTACGGAAAAACCTGAACGAACACTTTGGCCAACCGAATAGTTAATAATAGTTTCCTGTTATATGTTCATTAACTAATCTATTCAGCACAAATTTTCCAGTTTTCCCAGGGCTCAGAATACTTAATAGAGTATGATCTTAAAATACGTTATTTTATAATTAAATTTAGTGTCAGCTCCATATTTAACAAAATTATTATAAATATATCAGATTCTTGCTCTTTCATTTAGTTTTTGTGCTATAATAGAAAACATTCAAAACCATTTTTTTTAAATCAGACAATTCCAACTCTAATTTCAGCCCTGTAATTTACTGTGAGACATTAGTTCATTGCTTAATATTTCTGACTTGGTTCCTTGGTTTAAAATATTAGGATAATAATATTTACCTAATTTACCATTAACCAGATATACCATTAACACACACACACACACACACACACACACACATATGTTCAGACATGTGTTCACCCTTTCTCTCTCCAGATCTTAAATATTAGACACTCTTCTCCTTCATCTCTCATAGTAAATACAATGGATTCATGATCATTTCTGGGATACTTTCTTTAATATCCCTTGCATCTTCTTTCTTTTTACTTGTTTCTTAAAACAGTTGAGTGATCCCTCTTTTACCCTCTCTCTCTCTATTTTTCATCTATTTTTAAATTTTACATTTATTTTCCTTAAAAACCTATACTATAACGAAACTCTTTATAAATTCCTTATGCCAGAGTATTTTCATTTTACTCTACTTCAAGTAAATTACATCTATAACCTTCCTTAATCTCTATCTGTATCACATTGTTGCTTTAATTCCTATAGTAGTTTATCACATTAGTAAAGTCTATTGAAAAATGATAGGATTTTGTGTTAGAAGACAACAATTCTATGTGAGACAATATTTTTTTAAGCCTAAGTTTGCCCTTAAGTATATAAGGGATAATAATGTCTACATCAAAATGCTTTAAAATTATATAAACATATATGGGAACTATTTTTAAAAATTAAATGATAGATATATATATGCATATATGTAATAATAAACACTTCAATCTGGCTAAATTCCTTCTTGTATTGTCAATTTAGGATTATTTTCCTTCATGCTCTAGCTACGTGTTGGAAATTAGCCCCAAGCAAATTCCACATACATTATTTGCTTTTATAATCTGAAATTATAAATCTCTACTACTCATTCATATACGATGTACTAAGATCTCATTATTAGTAAATGACACATTTTCCTGGCTCTTTGCCTCAATTTATCAGTGCAAACTCTTCAACATTCCCAGTATCTCAAAAGTGTGAATTAATTTGCCCAGCGGGATGTTTTACCTATGTTCACGAACAATTTTCCTATCAAGAGCCACTGACAGTGTGTGTGATTCTGCCTGGCATCATTGCTTTTCCTGACACTCTTCCAGCTGAGGTTCCATTCTTTCCTATTTCAAAGAGCGGTTTCCATGGGGCCCTCCAACGACAGAGTTAAGCGCTGTCTGTTGAGCATTCACTCTCTCTTCCTTTAGAAAAATACCATCATGTTTGCCTTGGAGAACAACCCTTCTCTGAGTCCATGTGAATTTTACCCCCACCTCCAGAGGTGGGCAAATGGCCAAGTCTGGCCACAGAACACCACAAACCAGCCAAAGTGATATGTTAATTTACAGGAATGTGTCTTTAGAGTTAGTTCAGTCCTAATCCTGGAGCTTTTACTGGAAAGTGTAGAGAGATACACCCTCATTTCACCTGGTCTTGAATGTGAGAAAACAATACTCTGAATCTACTCCTGGTGACAGTTAAGTGAAGCCAGCTTTGAGGAAAGCAGAGTCAAGAGATGGACAGAGACCAATTCTTTATAATATTGCTTGGTTCTGCAAAACAAATGGTGTATGAAAGCTTTTCAGCTACTATAGTTTTCAATTATATGAACCAAGTCTTTCTTTTTTTCTGCTTAAAGATAATTTGAGTTTCCTGTAACTTAAAACTAAAATAATCCTAAAACTCAGTTACTATATTGCAATTGTTGTACCATTCATCACATTCTGAGGATATCTTAAGGAAAAACAATTCTTTCCATGTTGTTTAACTCTCAGAGTATGGTTTGTACTCTAAATTTATAGACTCAGATAAAGTAGTTCTTTCAGTTCTCTTTTTCAGTGCCTTCTATGTCAAGGACTCAGATATATCCAACAGCTAGATAGTTTTGAATTCTTTCTCTGTACTGACAAGGAGGTTCGGGGGCAGGTTCAATGTGGTATTTCATTCCTTCAGCTGAGTCCTCTCTTAAGGGCTCCTCACATGTACTGCAAATCTTCTTCTGTTGGCTCTCCTCATAAGTTTGTACAGTTTATACTAGATACTGAGTTTTTATTTAATTTTTAATCAGCCAACTCCTCAGCCTCTGTACTTTGCTAGACATATTTAAATCTCTCTTGTACATTTAAGCTATGTTTGTTTCCCTCTGTGTTCTTGCCGATGTGTTTTCCTGCTGCTAAAAAAGTCTTCCATTTTCCATACTGCTCTGTATAGTAAAGTAACAAATTAAATCTAAAGTAATTAAAATTAAATAAAATTTAAAGTTCAGTTCTTCAGCTCCACTAGTCCCATTTCGGGTGCTCAGTAACCACATGGGGCTAGTAGCTACTGTTTCAGACAACACAGATATAAAACACTTCTATCACTAAAGAAAGGCCGATTGGACAAAGCTATTCTAGACTGTGTCTCAGAACTTGGTTTCAAAAAAAAAAAGCACATTTTAAAAATGTAAATTTCCAAGTTGCATCTCAAATCCACTGGGTGTGGGTAGGTATTCTGAGGGTCTTCATTGTTTTTAAAGAAAGATAAGTTGCTAAGGATTTGAGACCACCTCTGCTGAGCCTCTGTCAGGAATGATGCCAATGATTTAGTATAACCCATCCCACCTCAGATTTTTCCTCCTCTGAAAATAAACTACCTGGCTGCAATTTGTTATTTAGTGATTTCTAGTGTTTCCCGTTCTCTTCTTCCAGTACTTAATTTAAGCTTGATACTACACAAAGATTAAAATCTAAACATCATCAACTTGTATTTTATGTGTGATATATATATATATATATAGAGAGAGAGAGAGAGAGAGAGAGAGAGATTTATTTTAGTCTGAAATCTGCAGGGCAGGCTGACATGCTGAAGACCCAGGAAAGAGATGATGTGACAGCTCAAGTCCAAAGGCAGTCAGGAGGCAGATTTTCTTCTTCTTCAGGGGACCTCAGTCTTTTTTCTTAAGGCTTTCAACTGATTTGTTGAGGCCCACCCATGTTATGGAGGATAGTCTGATCTACTCAAAATCTATGGACATAAATGTTAATCATATGTCAAAACTACCTCATTCTGTTCCATTTTTCTGAAGAACCCTAATACGATATCCTTGGTAACTCCCTATTTATTTCATTAGCAGTAAAATATATAAATACTTGAGGACAGGGATCAAGTAAAACCTTAACAAATATAGAAGACAAACCCATATAACATGTAGCTAATGTTAGCTAACAGGCAGTCAGGATCAAGGAGGGAATTCGCTGGCGGTCCAGTGGTTAGGAGTCGGCACTTTCGCTTCCAGGGCCCAGGTTCGATCCCTAGTCAGGGAACTAAGATTCCCGCAAGCCCCGTGGCATGGCCAAAAATAAAAAAAAATTTTAAAAAGAAGGAAATCCTTCCATTTGCCACATCATGAGTGAACCTGGAGGGCATTATGCTAAGTGAAATAAGCTACACAGAGAAAGACAAACACTGCATGGTGTCATTTATATGTGGAATAATTTTTGAAAAGTCAAACTCATAGAAAGAGAGTAGAAAAGTGGTTGCCAGGGGCTGGGAGGTGGGGGAAATAGGGAGAGGTTGATAAAAAGGTACAAACTTTCAGCTATGAGATGAGTAAGTCTGAGGGTCTAATGTATAACATGGCAACTATAGTTGATAACATTGTACTGTATAATTGAAATTTGCTAAGAGAGTAGAACTTGAGCGTTCTCACCAAAAGAAAAAAAAAAAGGTAAATATGAGAAGTGATGGATATGTTAGTTAACTTGGTGGGAATCCTTTTGTAATATATACATATATCAAATCATCAAATTGTACACTTTTAATATTATATTACAATTTTATTTTTCAATTATACCTCAATAAAGCTGAAAAAGAGAAAAAAAGGATCAAATTCAGGACATTTAAAAAGATCTTTCATTTTCACTTTTTTCTAAGAACTTCTAATAGAAAATTAATCCACATACTCCTATTAAAATACAACATGTACTCTAAATGCAGCATGAATATGTCAGTAACAACATGTATACAAAATGTATAAGGTTGGTGGAGAAGAAAACCCATTCCTAAAAATGAAAAATGAATTCCATGAATTCATATAAGTGGTACAAGCACAATTTTCCATCCTTGATCAGTTCCCTTGGATTATCTGAAGCACCTCATTGTCTGCCAGCTGTCAGATGTATTTTTAATTAGGCACTAATGAAGTAATATATGTATGTAAACCATTTAAACCTTGTTCCAGTTTGCAAGGACATCTGTGAGGTGAAAAGTGAGAAACCTTGATCTTTGCCAGACGTTACAAATTATAAAACTATAAAACATGAAACTCAGGTACTCAGAATGACTCAATTTAAAACAGGGGAGGGTTCTATTAAGAAGGTTAGAAAGGACATTTTGCTCAACTTAGTTGAAATAAGAGGTTTCTTCTCCAGTTTTTCTCTGCAGCTATATTTTTGGGCTGCTTTATTGCTCTGTATAACATACAACAGTCTCTATGTGTTCTAATATGCTTGAAAGTTATACTTTAAAAAGAATTTTGGGAAAAAAGTGATTTTTTTGGTTCAATTTATTTCAACGAATGTTGCTCTATAATTGTAGATAACATTAACACTTTGGCTCAGATAAGACGGAATCTATCACACAAATTACCTTGCATGCAGCAGGTTCCGAACAATGTTTTTTGACTCAATTTTAACTAGAAGATCACTCACAAGTCCTGAGAAACTGTGGTATGAAAAGACCTTCCTTTAGTCATCTGTAGGAGTTAATTCAGCTATGGTCTTTTTGTTCCCCAGAGGGAGTTTCAGTGTAAATGAAGTCAGTGTTAAAGGTAGACAATAAGGCGTGTTACTTTTCTTTAAATCACTCTCTTTTGTGATTCAATTCATGGCCCTTGCCAGTAAGTATTAGTTTATCTATCTATCTATTTATTTATTATAAATTTATTTATTTGTTTTTGGCTGTGTTGGGTCTTCGTTGCTGCCCGTGGGCTTTCTCTTGTTGCGGCGAGCGGGGGCTACTCTTTGTTGCAGTGCGTGGGCTTCTCATTGAGGTGGCTTCTCTTGTTGCGGAGCACGGGATCTCAGCGCTCGGGCTTCACACGGCCCGTTGTGGTTTGCGGGCTTCAGTAGTTGCGGCTTGTGGGCTCTAGAGGGCAGGCTCAGTAGTTGTGGCGCACGAGCTTAGCTGCTCCGAGGCATGTGGGATCTTCCTGGCCCAGGGCTCGAACCCGTGTGCCCTGCATTGACAGGCGGATTCTTAACCACTGCGCCACCAGGGAAGCCCCCCTATTTATTTTTAAGTAACTAATGGTAACCAATTCACTTTTTCGTTTGCTTTTCACTGTCTATAAAGTATTGCATCCACATGTATGGCCATGTAACCAGTTGCCTATGACTGAAGGAGACCAGCAACTGTGTGTGGTCTCTATGACATCAGAACATTGCCAGCCTCTGACTGGTTCATTTTTGGGGTCCAGTGAGCCCAATGGTCAGTTAACAATGCACCTTTAGAAAGAGATGCACATTTAACTCATACTAAACTTGAGTGAATAATCTTGCCAATTAAGAATCATCATTTTATGATGCAAAATTCAATGGTGGCACCCTTGGCTGCTTATTATAACCATTTGGAAAGCTTTATACAGGTATCAACACCAGGACCCATCCCATACCACTGTAAGCTGTTTCTGGGCAGGGACCCAGGCATGTTAGTTTTAAAAGCACCTGTGGTGTCCCAGATGCACAATGGTATTAAGAACCCCTGGAAGATAATATTTGAAAGCCATGATGGAGGACTCGGGAGAAAAGACTGATGTCCCTCAAAGAAGAAGGAATTCTGCCTCCAGGCTGCTTTCACACTCGAACTTCAATATCAACCCTTCCCTGGTCTCCAGCCTGCCAAGTCAGGTGTGGATGTTAACTCCATGCTGTCACTAGCTGTATCAGCCTTTGGTTTGCCCTTCACACCAAAGTGTGATTGTAAAAAAGAAAATTTTAAAAGTGATAACTTGAATTTTAAGTACAGAATAAATATTGTTGCAGATTGGAAGGAATAGGTTCTGGTCTACCTGAAGGCCACCTTTAGCTGATGGTTCTGTAAATACAAGCAATTAAATCTCAAATATAGCTGTGTATTGAATCATCCAGTACACTTGGTAAACATATTCGCAGCACAGAGTTTCAGAATCAGCAGTTTGGGAAGTGTCCAGGAATCTCAATTTATACAAATATCACAGACAGTTCTCATGCAAGTGGTCTATGAGATCATTGAAAAACACAAAAGGATTCAATTAGTTCATTCATAATGGAATATTTGGGTGCACAGTAAGCAAGAAGTGCTTTAAAAATAATATATTCAAGATATTAAAAATATGCTGTAAAAATGAAAAAGTCTAAGGAAAAGACCTCCCAATTCCCAAGATTTTATTAAACCATGCTCTTTTTGCTTCCCTTCTGTCTTCTAAACTTTTCCTCTGATCTCCTTTTTCCTACTCGCTTTTCCTTTCCTTTCTCTCTCCTGTCTCATCTCACTTCTTCTTTTGTTCTCCTCTCTGTATCTAATATGCTCTCTCTTTTTCTTAATCTCCAAGGCTGTCTGCATCTTTATGTAAGAAATTTATAAACAGAAATCTCAATTAAATAGAGTTGGAATACTAGAAGGGGGAGGTCTCATGCCCTGTGATGATAGCAAAGCCCAACAGGAAGAAGAAACACTTCTCTTCTTTACTAGCAAGGACTCAGCCAGTGAAAAGCCATGGACTCTTTGTTTACTACAGAGTAAACAACTTCCTTTGTTTACTCCCAACTTCCTTTCCCCTCTAGAAAAGCATTCTCCTTCCCTTGCTGTGGAGGGACTTGCACTTGACTCACCATGTTTTCAGACCCTGAATGGCAAATCTCTGCTGAAGCCAAATAAACCCAACTTTGCTGGAGAAATATCTGGCAGTTTATTTGTTTTAGATCAACATCTGTTTCTATCTGTTAGTCTCCTTTTACCAGTGTGCTTAATTCTGTCTCACCAGACACAGAAGAGGAAGTAGGAGATGTGATGAAGTAAGAGGTTGGAGAGTTGCTAGAAAGGGGTCGCAGACCAAGAAATCCAGGAAGCCTCCAGAAGTTAGAACAGGCAAGGAAACAAATTCTCACCTAGAGTTTCCAGAAGGAACCAACCCTGCTGACACATAACTTTAGACCAGTGAAACCAATTTCAGATTTCCAGCTTCCAGAATTGTAAGATAATAAATTTATACTATTTTAAAAAGTTTAAGGTAATTTGTTGCAGTAGCCCATAGGACATAATACAGGATACATTTATCTCTTACTCCCACTTTAGTGCTTTTCTCATTAATTCATAACAATTATAGCACATTATTCAAGTGTTCTGTGATTTTTAGGATTTGAAAAAAATTTATTTATAAAATAACTTAAGAGTAAATTATTATTAATAACAGTGGAATTTCACAAAGCAATGTGTTGACTTTGTAATTCAAGAAAAGCCCAAGAGGACTGCCGCAGCAACAGTCAGCTCTACCCACCACCAGAGCCTCCCATCAAGCCTCTTAGATAGCCTCAACCACCAGAGGGCAGACAGCAGAAGCAAGAAAAACTACAATCCTGCAGCCTGTGGACCAAAAACCACAGTTATAGAAAGATGGAGAAGATGAAAAGGCAGAGGGCTATGTACCAGATGAAGGAACAAGAAAAAACCCCAGAAAAACAACTAAATGAAGTGGAGATAGGCAACCTTCCAGAAAAAGAATTCAGAATAATGATAGTGAAGATGATCCAGGACCTCGGAATAAGAATGGAGGCAAAGATTGAGAAGATGCAAGAAATGATTAACAAAGACCTAGAAGAATTAAAGAACAAACAAACAGAGATGACCAATACAATAACTGAAATGAAAACTACACTAGAAGGAATCAATAGCAGAATAACTGAGGCAGAAGAACGGAGAAGTGACCTGGAAGACAGAATGGTGGAATTCACTGCTGCAGAACAGACTAAAGAAAAAAGAATGAAAAGAAATGAAGACAGCCTAAGAGACCTCTGGGACAACATTAAACGCAACAACATTCGCATTATAGGGGTCCCAGAAGGAGAAGAGAGAGAGAAAGGACCAGAGAAAATATTTGAAGAGATTATAGTCGAAAACTTCCCTAACATGGGAAAGGAAATAGCCACCCAAGTCCAGGAAGCTCAGAGAGTCCCATACAGAATAAACCCAAGGAGAAACACGCCGAGACACATAGTAATCAAAGTGGCAAAAATTAAAGACAAAGAAAAATTATTGAAAGCAGCAAGGGAAAAATGACAAATAACATACAAGGGAACTCCCATAAGGTTAACAGCTGATTTCTCAGCAGAAACTCTGCAAGCCAGAAGGGAGTGGCATGATATACTTAAAGTGATGAAAGGGAAGAACCTACAACCAAGATTACTCTACCCGGCAAGGATCTCATTTAGATTTGATGGAGAAATCAAAAGCTTTACAGACAAGCAAAAGCTAAGAGAATTCAGCACCACCAAACCAGCTCTACAACAAATGCTAAAGGAACTTCTCTAAGTGGGAAACACAAGAGAAGAAAAGGACCTACAAAAACAAACCCAAAACAATTAAGAAAATGGTCATAGGAACATACATATTGATAATTACCTTAAACGTGAATGGATTAAATGCTCCAACCAAAAGACATAGACTGGCTGAATGGATACAAAAACAAGACCCATATATATGCTGTCTACAAGAGACCCACTTTAGACCTAGGGACACATACAGACTGAAAGTGAGGGGATGGAAAAAGATATTCCATGCAAATGGAAATCAAAAGAAAGCTGGAGTAGCTATATTCATATCAGATAAAATAGACTTTAAAATAAAGAATGTTACAAGAGACAAGGAAGGACCCTACATAATGATCCAGGGATCAATCCAAGAAGAAGATATAACAATTATAAATATATATGCACCCAACATAGGAGCACCTCAATACATAAGGCAACTGTTAACAGCTATAAAAGAGGAAATCGACAGTAACACAATAATAGTAGGGGACTTTAACACCTCACTTACACCAATGGACAGATCATCCAAAATGAAAATAAATAAGGAAACAGAAGCTTTAAATGACACAATAGACCAGATAGATTTAATAGATATATATAGGACATTCCATCCAAAAACAGCAGATTACACGTTCTTCTCAAGTGTGCACGGAACATTCTCCAGGATAGATCACATCTTGGGTCACAAATCAAGCCTCAGTAAATTTAAGAAAATTGAAATCATATCAAGCATCTTTTCTGACCACAACGCTATGAGATTAGAAATGAATTACAGGGAAAAAAACGTAAAAAAGACAAACACATGGAGGCTAAACAATACGTTACTAAATAACCAAGAGATCACTGAAGAAATCAAAGAGGAAATCAAAAAATACCTAGAGACAAATGACAATGAAAACAGGACAACCCAAAACCTATGGGATGCAGCAAAAGCAGTTCTAAGAGGGAAGTTTATAGCTATACAAGCCTACCTCAAGAAACAAGAAAAATCTCAAGTAAACAATCTAACCTTACACCTAAAGAAACTAGAGAAAGAAGAACAAACAAATCCCAAAGTTAGCAGAAGGAAAGAAATCATAAAGATCAGAGCAGAATTAAATGAAATAGAAACAAAGAAAACAATAGCAAAGATCAATAAAACTAAAAGTTGGTTCTTTGAGAAGATAAACAAAATTGATAAGCCATTAGCCAGACTCATCAAGAAAAAGAGGGAGAGGACTCAAAGCAATAAAATCAGAAATGAAAAAGGAGAAGTTACAACAGACACCGCAGAAATACAAAGCATCCTAAGAGACTACTACAAGCAACTTTATGCCAATAAAATGGACAACCTGGAAGAAATGGACAAATTCTTAGAAAGGTATAACCTTCCAAGACTGAACCAGGAAGAAACAGAAAATATGAACAGACCAATCACAAGTAATGAAATTGAAACTGTGATTAAAAATCTTCCAACAATCAAAAGTCCAGGACCAGATGGCTTCACAGGTGAATTCTATCAAACATTTAGAGAAGAGCTAACACCCATCCTTCTCAAACTCTTCCAAAAGATTGCAGAGGAAGGAACACTCCCAAACTCATTCTATGAGGCCACCATCACCCTGATACCAAAACCAGACAAAGACACTACAAAAAAAGAAAATTACAGACCAATATCACTGATGAATATAGATGCAAAAATCCTCAACAAAATACTAGCAAACAGAATCCAACAACACATTAAAAGGATCATACACCACGATCAAGTGGGATTTATCCCAGGGATGCAAGGATTCTTCAATATACGCAAATCAATCAATGTGATACACCATATTAACAAATTGAAGAATAAAAACCATATGATCATCTCAATAGATGCAGAAAAAGCTTTTGACAAAATTCAACACCCATTTCTGATAAAAACTCTCCAGAAAGTGGGCATAGAGGGAACCTACCTCAACATAATAAAGGCCATATATGACAAACCCACAGCAAACATCATTCTCAATGGTGAAAAACTGAAAGCATTTCCTCTAAGATCAGGAACGAGACAAGGATGTCCACTCTCACCACTATTATTCAACATAGTTCTGGAAGTCCTAGCCACGGCAATCAGAGAAGAAAAAGAAATACAAGGAATACAAATTGGAAAAGAAGAAGTAAAACTGTCACTGTTTGCGGATGACATGATACTATACATAGAGAATCCTAAAACTGCCACCAGAAAACTGCTAGAGCTAATTAATGAATATGGTAAAGTTGCAGGATACAAAATTAATGCACAGAAATCTCTTGCATTCCTATACACTAATGATGAAAAATCTGAAAGAGAAATTATGGAAACACTCCCATTTACCATTGCAACAAAAAGAATAAAATACCTAGGAATAAACCTACCTAGGGAGACAAAAGACCTGTATGCAGAAAACTATAAGACACTGATGAAAGAAATTAAAGATGATACCAACAGATGGAGAGATATACCATGTTCTTGGATTGGAAGAATCAACATTGTGAAAATGAGTATACTACCCAAAGCAATCTACAGATTCAATGCAATCCCTATCAAATTACCAATGGCATTTTTTACGGAGCTAGAACAAATCATCTTAAAATTTGTATGGAGACACAAAAGACCCCGAATAGCCAAAGCAGTCTTGAGGGAAAAAAATGGAGCTGGAGGAATCAGACTCCCTGATTTCAGACTATACTACAAAGCTACAGTAATCAAGACAATATGGTACTGGCACAAAAACAGAAACATAGATCAATGGAACAAGATAGAAAGCCCAGAGATTAACCCACGCACTTATGGTCAACTAATCTATGACAAAGGAGGCAAAGATATACAATGGAGAAAAGACAGTCTCTTCAATAAGTGGTGCTGGGAAAACTGGACAGCTACATGTAAAAGAATGAAATTAGAATACTCCATAACACCATACACAAAAATAAACTCAAAATGGATTAGAGACCTAAATATAAGACTGGACACTATAAAACTCTTAGAGGAAAACATAGGAAGAACACTCTTTCACATAAATCACAGCAAGATCTTTTTTGATCCACCTCCTAGAGTAATGGAAATAAAAACAAAAATAAACAAGTGGGACCTAATGAAACTTCAAAGCTTTTGCACAGCAAAGGAAACCATAAACAAGACGAAAAGACAACCCTCAGAATGGGAGAAAATATTTGCAAACGAATCAACGGACAAAGGATTAATCTCCAAAATATATAAACAGCTCATTCAGCTCAATATTAAAGAAACAAACACCCCAATCCAAAAATGGGCAGAAGACCTAAATAGACATTTCTCCAAAGAAGACATACAGACGGCCACGAAGCACATGAAAAGATGCTCAACATCACTAATTATTAGAGAAATGCAAATCAAAACTACAATGAGGTATCACCTCACTCCTGTTAGAATGGGCATCATCAGAAAATCTACAAACAACAAATGCTGGAGAGGGTGTGGAGAAAAGGGAACCCCTTGCACTGTTGGTGGGAATGTAAATTGATACAGCCACTATGGAGAACAATATGGAGGTTCCTTAAAAAACTAAAAATAGAATTACCATATGACCCAGCAATCCCACTACTGGGCATATACCCAGAGAAAACCGTAATTCAAAAAGACACATGCACCCGAATGTTCATTGCAGCACTATTTACAATAGCCAGGTCATGGAAGCAACCTAAATGCCCATCAACAGATGAATGGATAAAGAAGTTGTGGTACATATGTACAATGGAATATTACTCAGCCATAAAAAGGAACGAAATTGAGTCATTTGTTGAGACGTGGATGGATCTAGAGACTGTCATACAGAGTGAAGTAAGTCAGAAAGAGAGAAACAAATATCGTATATTAATGCATGTATGTGGAACCTAGAAAAATGGTACAGATGAGCCAGTTTGCAGGGCAGAAGTTGAGACACAGATGTAGAGAATGGACATATGGACACCAAGGGGGAAAACTGCGGTGGGGTGGGGTGGTGGTGTGCTGAATTGGGCGATTGGGATTGAAATGTATACACTGATGTGTATAAAATTGATGCCTAAGAAGAACCTGCAGTATAAAAAAACAAACAAAACAACTAATACTAAACTTTCATTGGGCTATTTGTATGGAAATATGTTAATATAAATGTTTCAGACATTACATGAAAAAAAAAAAAAAGCCCAAGAGTAAATATTGCTTTAACATGAGGACAAAGCAAACTGATAGCTGCCATATATGCTATTATCTTATATATATATACATATGTAGCTGATGTTATCTACAACACAAAGAAAAATTTAGGCAGTGAATAATTGGAAGTATTTATTTATTTGATAGTGAACCCGAATTGGTGTACATAACTTGTATAAAGTTGAATCAACTCATGGGTCAATTCACTATTTCATCCAAAATATGTAATTCAACATTTATGACACATTGAAAATCAATTAAATCTTGGCATGTTTTAGGAAATTTCGAAGTAGATGCTCTAACATACAACAAAACTCTTTTACAAAATCCTCCTCAACATATATTGATCCATAGCTCCTCACATCAGTTGCAAAGACTTCCTTGATCTGTCAGTTTATAATTTTAAAATTTCCCTAATTTTCTGTCAAACCCAGTTCATGATGACACTTGCATTTCTCCTCCATCCATCCTCATCATCCTTTTCTATCGGTTTTTCTTCCACTACTAACTCTCTACCCTTTCTGCTCTACAGCCCACACCCTCTTTTTTATAACCTGTCTATAAGACCACTGTTCACAACAGGCACAAGGAGAAGCTAGAGGAGCAGAATTATCTTTAGTGTTTTTGTGGGAGAGGATATTTGTGAATATGGAAACATTTACACATTTTCCATATCATGTGCTTTACAGGTCATCTTTGAAATAAAGAACACAATTAAAAATAAATTGTTAAATGTAAAAATAGATTGTTAAATGTAAAAATAAATTTAAAATGATGAATTGTAGATAATATATTCATGAATATATAGAAATATTTAGAATCTACTTTAAAAAATAGTATAATAACAGTGTATGCTTCCATGGTTCAAGAACAACTGGTTGAATATTAAATAATTCAACTCACACAGCTCCAGTAAACACTTTTCCTAGATTAAATAAATTGATCAGAAGTAGGCTTATTTTATTAGTGAGACAAAATAAGTTGTTTTTCCTTCCAAATGCTGTCCACTGTAAACAAGTGGGTAGACTATAATGAAGCTAAGTTTTAATTTTTAATACATTATCAGTATCAAGATTTATTTACGAGTGAAGTTTATCTAAAGAAATGAAGACACTGAGTAATTTACATATTTTTCCTCAGTGCATGGTAGAATCAAAACTTACTTTAAAATATTTTAAAATATATATAAATATTCATATATATAAATATTTAAATATAATTGTCATATGTCTATAGTTATAGATAATATAGTGTATTTTAAGAGTTGAAGAAACAATAAAGGACAAAGGTAGGAATTAGAAATACTAACAAGTTAAGAACAATGATTGTCATGTAACATGCATTTATTGAGCACCACGTACAAGGATTCTGAGCAATACAAAATTATTATGTTACATCTCTCCTTAAGGATCTGATAACCTAGCCAGGTAAACACACATATGTGTAACTTACAATGTAAAGCAGTCTTTCCTACCTGCTAGAGTAACAGGGACAAAGATTGCTCTGGAAACACAGAATTAACATGACTAATTCCACTTGGGGAAAACACTCCAAATATGTATACATTAAGGCTCTTGATTCATCCTGTAGATGTTGAAGACCAGGGCAGTAGAGACACAGGTGATGGCATAGAGGTAGAGATAAGAGCATGAATGAATAGTTAATGGTAATTGTGAATATGGAAGTGCCACACAGCCTCACTGAAAGGCATGTGCTGTAGAGATTTAGGGATTTATGCTGGGGAAGAGACGCAGCTGAAAAAATTAATCAGGTTAGTGCCTGCTAGGTCTTGATTTAATTCTGAAATTATGGACATGGCATGATTATGTCTTTATTTTAGGCAGTGAACCAAAGACTAGCAATATTGATATCACTTAGGTGACTGCTGCTATAGATACAGTAAGAATTAACAACAGCCTAATCCAGCCTGCTACAGATGAGAACAACTTGTTTGCTATAATGTTCTTATATTCTGTACTGTGTAACCATTTTGTAATTATTTTCTATGTTCTTATATTACATAAAAAAGATATAAAATAATTGTATTGCTTTTTAGAAACCTAAAATATAATTGATCCTCATTATTTGTAGATTTGTGAATTTGCCTATTCACTGACATATATCTGTAACCCCTAAATCAACACTTGTGATGCTTTCCTTGTCGTTTGCGGACACGTGCAGAGGAGCACAAAATTGGAGTGGCCCAATGCACACGTTCCTAAAATATAATTGATCCTCATTATTTGTAGATTTGTGAATTTGCCTACTCACTGAAATGTATCTGTAACCCCTAAATCAACACTTGTGATGCGTTCCTTGTCATTTGCGGACACATGCAGAGCAGCACAAAATTGGAGTGGCCCAATGCACACGTTCCTAAAATATAATTGATCCTCATTATTTGTAGATTTGTGAATTTGCCTACTCACTGAAATGTATCTGTAACCCCTAAATCAACACTTGTGATGCTTTCCTTGTCATTTGCGGACACGTGCAGAGCAGCACAAAATTGGAGTGGCCCAATGCACACGTTCCCAGCTGAGGTTGAACAAGGTGGCTCTCAGCCTTCTTGTTTCAGTCCTCGTACTGTAAACAAGTGACTTCATGATTTACTTAGTGCCATGTTTTTCACATTTTTGTGCTTCTTCTTGGTTATTTTGCTGTTTAAAATGGCCTCCAAGCGTAGTGCTGAAGTGCTGCATAGTGTTCCTAACTATAAGAAGGCTGTGATGTACATTACAGAGAAAAACCATGCATTAGGTAAACCTCTTTCCCTTATGAGTTGTGGTGTTGCTGACCATGAGTTCAATGTTAATAAATCAACATTATATATTATATCAGGTGTCTTTAAACAGACACACATAAGACAAGGCTATGTATTGACTAGTTGTCCACAAGGTGACCAGAGGCTTGAAGGAACCTAACCGTGTTTTTCCCCCATAAGCAATGGTTCAGTATTTGCTAATTCAGTGTTTGTGATGAATTTATAGAACATAGATACCCAGAAAAATGAGAATTGACTGTATTTACTGATGAAGTGATGGAGCGATCTGGAGTTTACTTAAAAATAAGTCACAGAAGCACAGGGAATTGGGTTGGGGCATAGACGAAATACACGGATGAGTTGAAAATTGCTGAAGCTGCAATTAGCTGCTTGTTAAACTATTTTCTCTATTTTTGTAAATGTTTGGCGTTTCCATAATAAAAAGCTGTTTTCAAAATCCAAAAAAAAAAAGAAACCTATACAATATAATTAAACCTGAAGCAAGTAGCATTTAACATTATATGTAATTACCATTTTTCCCAGTCTATTTAGGGATTAACAATCTAACTCCCCAATTAGTACTCATTATAAGATAATTAGAAACATTTGGAGTTTTGATAGTCAAACATATGTTGTCAATCATGGTTGTCTAAAAATAATAGAAAAATAAATATCAAATTAAAAAACTATAGATCGTAAGCATTGTATCTGGTTTGAGGAATAATTACTGTGTTCTGTCATTTTAAAAAAAGAGCTCCAAAAAGTATTATTACTTGTTTTTCAAAGCAGCATCAAAACATTTCTGCCAAAATAAAGCATAGTACCCATTTAACTAATTTAAGTGACTAAAGCAAGTTAACAGGCTGATACTAAAGCAAAACTAATTTACTAATTTCCCTAAAAATAATAAGTTATAATTGCAGTATGCTACTAAGCTCAATATAACCTTTGTCTTTTTTCATAAAAATATTTTTGTGACAAAAATATATTCAATGATAAATCTTACACCCTCTCTTCTTACCAAAAGAGATCAGCTGCTTTCCACCCTCATTCCTTGCTCTTGGCCTTGATCTGATCTAAGAACTGTACTTCAGAATTTGGTAATGGGAAGAGAAGAGTACTTGAGGAGACGCAGAGTGTTAAAACACAGAGATAGGGAAGACAATCAAGAGATTAAATAGTCATACATAATAAAATGTTTAAATTATACTTTGGGGCATTAGTTAAGAATGTTTTTTATTATGTATTATATAGGTAGATATTATATGTTTCTACATATACATTGTAATAAAAACTTTTCTTTAAAGTTTAAATAACATATGCATTATAAAGAGCCTCTCTGGATTGAATAGAATCAATGCAGTTTGGATAAAAAAAGAATTCAAAAGTGAAACAATGAAAACAATATTTTCTCTCTCTTATTTTCTTCATTTATGTAAAGCATGTTCCAAACTAGAGTTAATAATATTTACATAGAATTATATGATTATAGCATTGTATGAGAGAATCTAAAACATTCTATTGAAGAAAAGAATGTGAAAAAATATTATTGGCTTTTTGAATATTGCCAATTTTTCTTCTCTGTCCATACCTATTATATGAATGTTATCAATCTCCCCACACTGACTCTACTTTTAATCTTCATATAAATGAAGATTATTTTAAAAGTGAAATAAGAATCGAGTATATTGAAATCCAATGGAGAAGCTTTTATCTAAGAAATTATTCCAAATATGTAGGTATGTATAAGAACAAAAGGCAGAACCAATAGCTTGTTAAGATACTCATGTCCACATTGAAGATTTGCTTGTGGAAGTATTTACTAAACTTTCTATTGACAAACTCATCACATTATTAAAAATTACTGCAAACAATTGTCATATGGATATAGATAAGCCTAGTCTAGATAAGCTACTGGTAACACCAAGGTAGTTAATTGTCTTGGTGCTTGAATTAATATGACATGTAGCCAATCTGATGGGCTGCAAAAGATGTAGTCGTTACAATGCACAGCTCCCCTCCCCAAGGGGTTACCACTGGGAAGTCAGTTCACCAGTTCTGTGTACATTCAGCCTGTGTCTCTTTACTTTCTATATAAAACATGACTTAATAAAAAGCTGCATTTGAAAAAGTAATCTTCAGAGTATCTGGTGACATTTAAAGTAGAAGTTATGGCTCAAAATACTGCTGGACGGCAGTTTCAATAATGCATGCAATATTCCTATGGTTTGTGATGATTTTTACTATGCTGTAATAGGAAAGCTCTAGTTCGGTTAGCACTTATAAATCTGTTGGTTATTTTAATCAATCTTGGGCCTACAATTAACAAAGAGTGCAATGTGTTTGGTGATATAACCTTAACAGTAGAATATATAACTCCATGCAGACAGTCAGATATATCTTGAAGTAGAAAATTAAAGTTTGGAAGCAACATATTTATTTATGGAAAGGAAATTTGGTAAATACATGGCCCATCTTTCTGTATTCAGGTTTTATCAGACAGTTTGAGCTTAGGAAAACCTCCATCTGTTTTGTTATTTTTGTTGCTGCTTCCATTCTTTGTACAAGGAATAAATATAGTCCTGAAGTATACTGGGAAAAAGCTTAAGTAATGGGAAATAATCTCTAGTTACTGCTTCATTGTTAATTAGCATGTGACCTTGGGCAATCACTTCATCTATTTATAGTTCAGTTTCCATACCTTTCTTAACAGGAGGTGATATTACATAATTTATAAAGTTTTCTCCAGTTTTGAATTGCTAGGAATGTATTTTTACACTGATTCTATGATTCTATTTGATACCCTAAACTTTGGGCTGGAAAACAGATTATCATAGACCTGTGAAGGGCAAATAGAAGAGACAGGTCAAATTGATTCTTATTTTACCTACTAATGGAAAATTTACTGATTTTGAGTTAATGGGTCCAATCATTAAAATACAGCATAACGCTCTCTCTCAAATGCTAATAGTTAGAAGCATTTTCCATGAGTCCTTTATGATCTCAAATATCTATTGTCTAATGACCCTGTCAAAGCTGTGTAGCAAATACATTAACCAGTAGAGGTGATAATTAGTGATTCAGGACTCCAGAGGAGAGGACCCAAAAGGGTCTTTGATTCCTCCTGAATGTTATGATTCAGTACTGCATTTGCCAATTGTGGGACATAAATTCTGTGAATTCTGGATGGTCTGAGGTAACACATGGATAGATCATTAAAAATTATTAAAAAAAGAGAAAGACATAAGAAAGAGACCTAAGGAGAAAGATACTCCTTTATCAATTCCATTAATTCTTTTCTGATGAACTCAAATATAAAAGTCCCATCTGGAGCTGATACGTTTTTAACATTTCTCTATCACATGTTAATCTCTATTTTTAACAAAGATTCTCTTGGGCTCCAAACATTTGGCAGCCAGCATTATTTTCTTGTCATTAAATTTATTGTTACAATTACAGTCTATTTATATAAGAGGATATTTTTTCAGTTTATGAGAATGATAACATTTCATTTCAAAATAAATTGATTTAATTAAAATACTAAAATACAGTAGTAAATAGAACAAGGTATGTACAGAAATAGTAAATAATATAGTTCATAAGTGGATAAGACAAAAACAATTTGGATGGCATTATGTAAAAGATGTAACTTTATGAACCACAAATTTTATGGAAAAACCACAAACTTTGAAATGAAAGAGACTAAAGGTAAATCACCCCTTCTCCTCCTAATGCAGATAACTTTGAACACTTTGTTGAAACTTTCTAAGCCTCAGTTTCCTCACTTATTTAAAGACAATGTTATCAGTTTTTGAGTTGTTGTGAGGATAAAAGTAGATGTAAGGTAAAGCATCTGCATATTGAAGGTGCTGAAATACGTCAGTTTTCTCTCCCGTATTAGACGGGAATGGATGTGCTTTCCTTGATTCACTAAGATGAACCAATACAGAGTTAAACAATTTAAATAGCAGGAGAACTAGATAAAGCCCAAAGAAATTAAAACATTAATTTATCCTTCCTTTGACTTCTTGATTATTTAGTAGTAAGTAAGAAAATAAGTATACGGATGAAGAATAAAGGGTAAACATAAGAAAGCAGTGCATATTTAATAAGAATATATTAACAGATTCCTACCTCATAAGGCATTTGAACAGCAGAGAAAATCAAGAATATTTGTGCATAGAATTTAAATTTCACACTGACATCTTATTGTCAGTGACAAATGTAAGTGTAAAAATGCCAAAGTAAAAATGAACATAACAAACACACTGCTGTAGTATAAAGTTAATACTGTAAGGAGAACAATGAAAATAACAGGTTATATGACTAGGGGAGAGAGGGAAGATTAGGCATATATAGCAAAACATTAAATAAGAGAGTTTTGACTTTTGGTCAACAAATTTAAAATATTTACCTGGATTACTAAACACGGAAATCTGTCTTCCAAATGTTCAGTCTTAGAATAGTAGGTGGTAGATAATCTAAATGGTTGATCACCGTTGACCACCACATTTTCCCCTGATACTAATATTTTAGTGATTTCATTTGTCCTCAACATTTCTATTAAAGACAGACAAGAGGAAGACAAGAGGATGAGCTTTCATGAGGTTTGCAGATAACCTTTGGATTGCCTTCATTCATCCTACTGGCTGCATATTATTAGAGCTAACATGTTAAATATATTGTTTTCTCTGTGAGGATGGATTTTTCATAATTTTGTCTTCATAATTATTTTTCTTTGAATATATTTTTATTGTAAATTTTTTTTAATTAATTCATTTATTTATTTATTTTTGGCTGTGTTGGGTCTTCGTTTCTGTGCGAGGGCTTTCTCTAGTTGTGGCAAGCGGGGGCCACTCTTCATCGCGGTGCGCGGGCCTCTCACTGTTGCGGCCTCTCTTATTGCGGAGCACAGGCTCCAGACACGCAGGCTCAGTAGTTATGGTTCACGGGCCTAGTTGCTCCGCGGCATGTGGGATCTTCCCAGACCAGGGCTCGAACCAGTGTCCCCTGCATTAGTAGGCAGATTCTCAACCACTGCGCCACCATTGTAAATTTTTTTAAATCTAAGTTTAAAAGTCTCAATTAGTTTTCTATTTTCTTCTCTGTTGTTAATACAGATGTTCAAAAATAAAAACAATAAATTGGTCCCGTAATGGGCATCTAGGGTGTGCTGCTCACCTTTGTATATTCAGAAGCTCAGTTCTATCAGTTTTATAATGTTGATCAGTCTCTGGGGGACTGAGAAACACTAGTCAAATCCATAAGAGTGTGATTGACAAACCAGAAGCCAACTCACTAACTTTATTTTCTTAATTGAAGTATAGTTGATTTACAGTGTTGTGTTAATTTCTCCTGTACAACAAAGTGATTCAGTTATATATATATATATGTGTGTGTGTGTGTGTGTGTGTGTGTATGTGTATATTATATATATACATTCATTTTTATATTCTTTTCCATTATATATTCCAGTATTCCAAGGATACTGAATATAGTTCCCTGTGCTATACAGTAGGGCCTCGTTGTTTATCCTTTCTATATATACTAGTTTGTATCTGCTAATCCCAAACTCCAACTCCATCCCTTCCCCACCCCCTCACCCTTGGCAACCACAAGTCTGTTCTCTATGTCTGTGAGTCTGTTTTGGTTTTGTAGATAACCAACTTATTAACTTTAAATAAAAGCTATCTTTACATCAATCTACCCCTGGGAATTGTTAAGGACACTCCTTTTAATTATCAGTGTACCAGTACCTCAGAGTACATTAGAATTCACCAGTTGCTTTAGTAAGTAAAAAATGTAGCAAAGGATATTTAATGTATCAAAGAATATTTTACCCAAGGTATGAAAATGTCTGATTAGCTCGTTGCTTCCTCAGAGAAGGGACTACAACTCTAGCAGCCAAAATGATATAAAATCCATCAAATATAGTCTCCTTTTTCCTCTTTGACTGTGTTACAAAAACTTGCCAAATTCTCCTAATGATATTCTTTTACAATTCACAAAATTGAATTTATCACTCATGCCCAAATTATTACAAAAATATCTGAAGTTACGGCACACCCTACAATATTGATTTGAAATAATATAATGGTCCCAAGAGCAATATATTTTTTAATTATTTCAAAAATAAACCACTTATACATATAGCTCACCTCAAGCATTGTGAACCAATATTTACCTTTTCTTTAAGTTTTTAAAAGACTTTATTATTTTCAGAGCAGTTTTAGGTTTACAATAGAAAGTTGAGAGGAATGTACAGAGATTTCTTATATATCCCTTACTCCCAAGTCTTCTTCATCATCAACATCACTCACCAGAACTCTACATTTTTACCAAGGATGAACCTACACTAACACATCATAGTCACCCAAAGTCCATAGTTTACCTAAGGCTTCTTTGCGTTGCACATTCAATGGGTTTGAACAAATGTAGAATGACATATACACCATTATAGTATCACGTAGACTATTTTTACTGCCCTAAAAATCCTCTGCATTCTGCCTATTCATCTCCCCCACCAGCTCTGGCAATCCCTGATCTTTTTACTCTCTCCATAGTTTTGCCTTTTCCAGAATGTCGTATAGTTGGAATTGTACAGTATGTAGCCTTCTCAGATTAGCTTCTTTCACTTAGTAATATGTATTTAAGATTCGGCCATAACTTTTCTTTTTTTAGCTCTGACTAATACCCCATTGTCTGAATGTACCACAGTTTATCTGTTCACCTACTGAAGAACATCTTAGTTGCTTCCAAGTTTTCATAATTATGAATAAAGCTATTAATAATATGTGTGCAGGTTTTCAAGTGGACATGTTTTCATTTCCTTTGGGTAAATACCAAGGAGCACAATGTCTGGAACATATGGTAGGAGTATGTTTAGTTTCATAAGAAGCCTCCAAATTTTCTTCCAAAGTGTCTGTACCATTCTGTACCCACCCACAATGAATGAGAGTTCCTGTTGCTCCACATCCTCACCAGCATTTGATGCTGTCAGTGTTCTGGATTTTGGTCATTCTAATAGGTGTGTAGTGGTATCTCTTTGTTGTTTTAATTTGCCTGTCTCTGATGACGTATGATGTGGAACATATTTTCATATATGCTTTAATTTTTAAAAATAATCTTATCGCAATCTTATTCTTATTGGAGGAGGTCATCAAGAGGACATAACTGCCAGTTGACCTGATAACTGGACCTGGGTGACGAGAGGCTCCTCATCTCTTCCCCTGTCCTTGGTATGTACAGTCCGTTTACTGTTCCCACAGTGGGAGCTGTTCCAAGGACACAGCCTTGAGAGAGGAATGTGTTGGTGAGACCACCTGGATGGTATATGTGACTAAACCCAGTTAAGGTCACTACATAAACTTTTAAGATTTGGTGGGCAGGTGTGAAGATCTACTTGTCTTGCAGTGCCCAAGACAAGCCTTCTAAGTAAGTCCCCTTGCTTATTAAACCTGCCACCTACCAATCTGGAGTGGTCTGCCTCTTTCTTCAGTCTCTCCCTGTTCTTCATGTAGGAGGGGTGGTTTCATATTACACCCTGGAAGCTCCTGAGCTTGATTGATGAGCCAGCCAGGAGACCAAAGAAATAGACCTTGGGAAAGAGGCATCCCTGGGAGAAATCTCAAGCTGGCCATGGACCTCTGTGTAAGGAGGGATGGCCCATAGGTTAGATGCTTGAGTACAGGGATGCCCCGAAAGTGCTGGCTGCTTTGATGCCTTTGTTTGAGCACCTCCACATAGTGCACTGCGGCAAAGAAGGAAAACGCATGGCCATGAAGTGGGCGGGCCTCTACTGTGGGCATTTCGCTGGACACTGAGGCCCAACTAGGCTGAAGCTCTGGTTAGAGAGTTGGAAGAAAAGCTGAGGTTAAAGAAGGACATGCAGTTGTCCACTACTCTGCTAGCTGCGGGGCCAGCAGACAAGGTGGGAGAGCAGGACGATAAGTTGAAGACCTTAGCGTGCCATTTTGCAAAGCTAGGAGGGCACAAGCTGCCATGAATTAAGGTCCGAGCATTTATGACAAAGCCTGATTGGGACCGTAGGAGGCAGATTCCCTGGGAAAGTCAGGAGAGTGAAGAGGAGGATGCTGTGATTGATGAGGAAGCAGACTGAATGCCCTATGCCTAGTAAGAAGAAAAGGAAAAGCACGGCAACGACAACCCCAGCCAGTGGGGCAGCCCGTTCAGGAAATGTTCATGATGAGAGAATACACTCCCAATGAGCTTATTGGAGTTGGTGCCGAGGTCCAGCAAAAGGCCAGGTAAAGTATCGAGGAATGGTTAGTGTGGCTACGGGATGTGGGAGGTGATGGCATTTCTCTGACTGGGGAGGAGAGAATGTGCAACATCATCACACACTCTGCCCTCTGACAGCACTGCTTGGCGCTCCAGGGGTTCAAGGTACTCACTCCCTTAGACACTGGATTATTCTAGCCTGCAGGGAGGATTGACCCAATGAGGGGGACCTCCCTGGGCATATGGGACCCTGGAAGTCTATAGAGGAGGTACAACAAATTCTTTGGGATCAATCTATACCCCTGTTTGTGAAGGCCCTGATTGGGCCACGTCCACTGCAGGAATGAAAGTCACTCCCAGCACCTGGTATGGGCCACTGATATCCATGCTAAGTCCAGTTGTGGGACAAGACATTTATGATGTTGGGCAATTCATTGCTGATGGGAAAACTGACAAATCCTGGGAATGGGTACAGTCTCTGGGAAAGACCTAAGATAGAGGGAGAACTCAGAAGGAGTGACTGCAAGTTGACCTGAGAACCAGACCTGGGTAATGGAAGGCTCCTCACCCCTCCCCATCCTTGGAATGTACACTCTGCCCACCGTTCACACAGTGGGAGCTGTTCCAGGAACACAGCCTTCAGAGAGTAAGGTGTTGCTAAGACCATCTGGATAATGTACATGATTGAACCCAGTTAAGGCCTTTTAAGATTCTAGTGGACAGATACAGAGATTTATTAGACTTGTGGCCACTCAAGACAAGCCTTGTAAGTAAGTTCCCTTGCTTATTAAACTTGTCACCTAGAGTCTGGAGTTACCACCTCTGTCCTCCATCTTTTCCTGACTTCCATGTATGGGGACTAGTTTGGAACCAACAATTCTTCTTTTTTTTTCTTTGAAGTATAGTTCAATTGAAGTAGAGTTGATTAACAATGTTGTGTTAATTACTGCTGTACAGCAAAGTGATTCAGTTATACATATATATATATATATATTCTTTTTAAAATATTCTTTTCCATTATGGTTTATCACAGGATATTGAATATAGTTCTCTGTGCTATGCAGTAGGACCTTGTTGTTTATCCATCCTATAGATAATAGCTCACGTCTGCTAACCCCAACCTCCCACTCCCGCTCCCTCTCCCAGCCCCCTCCCCCTTGGCAACCACCAGTCTGTTCTCTATCTCTGTAATTCTGTTTCGTTTCATAAATAGGTTCATTTGTGTCATATTTTAGATTCCACATATAAGTGATATCATATGGTATTTGTCTTTCCCTTTCTGACTAAATTCACTTGGTATGATGATCTCTAGGTCCATCCATGTTGCTGCAAATGGCATTATTTCGTTCTTTTTTATGGCTGAGTAGTATTCCATTGTATATAGGCACCACATCTTCTTTATCCATTCATCTGTCGATGGACATTTAAGTTGTTTCCATGTCTTGGCTATTGTTAATAGTGCTGCTATGAACATAGGGGTGCATGTAGTTTTTGAATTATAGTTTTGTCTGGATATTTGCCCAGGAGTGGGATTGCTGGATCATATGGTAATTCTGTTTTTAGTTTTCTGAGGAAGCTGCATACTGTTTTCCACAGTGGCTGTACCAACTTACATTCCCACCAACAGTGTAGGAGGATTCCCTTTTCTCTGTACCCTTTCCAGCATTTATTGTTTGTAGACATTTTAATGATGGCCATTCTGACTGGTGTGAGGTGATACCTCATTTAGGTTTGATTTGCATTTCTCTAATAATTAGTGATGTTGAGCATCTTTTCATGTACCTATTGGCTATCTATATTTCTTCCTTGGAGAAATGCCTATTTAGGTCTTCTGCCCTTTTTTGGATTGGTTTGTTTGTTTTTGTTGTTGAGTTGTATGAGTTTTTTGTATATTTTGGAAATTAAGCCCTTGTCAGTCATATCATTTGAAAATATTTTCTCCCACTCTGTAGGTTGTCTTTTCATTTTGTTTATGATTTCTTTGCTATGCAAAAACTTATAAGTTTGATAAGGTCCCATTTGTTTATTTATTTATTTTTATTTCTATTTCCTTGGGAGGCTGACCTAAGAAAACATTGGTATGATTTATGTCAGAGAATGTTTTGCCTACATTCTCTTCTAGGAGTTTTATGGTGTCATGTCTTATGTTTAAGTCTTGAAACCATTTTGAGTTTATTTTTGTGTATGGTGAGAGGGTTTGTTCTAACTTCATTGATTTACATTTGGCTGTCCAACTTTCCCAGTGCCACTTGCTGAAGAGACTATCTTTTCCCCATTGTATAGTCTTGCCTCCTTTGTTGAAGATTAATTGACTGTAGGTGTGTGGGTTTATTTCTGGACTCTCTATTCTGTTCCATTGATCCATATGTCTATTTTTGTGCCAATACCATGCTGTTTTGATTACTGTAGCTTTGTAGTATTGTCTGACGCCTAGCAGGTTATGCTTCCTGCTTTGTTCTTTTTCCTCAGGATTGCTTTGGCAATTCTGGGTCTTTTATGGTTCCATATAAATTTTAGGATTATTTGTTCTAGTTCTGTGAAAAATGTTGTGGGTAATTTGATAGTGATCACATTAAACCTGTAGATTGCTTTGGGTAGTATGGCCATTTTAAAAATATTAATTTTTCCAATCCAAGAGCATGGGATATCTTTCCATTTCTTTGAATCATCTTCAGTTTCCTTTATTAAAGTTTTATAGTTATCAGCGTGTAAGCCTTTCACCTCCTTGGTGAGGTTTATTCCTAAGTATTTTATTTTGGGGGTTGTGATTTTAAAAGGTATTGTTTTATTACATTCCATTTCTGATATTTCATTATTAGTATAAAGAAATACAACTGATTTCTGTTTGTTAATCTTGTATCCTGCTACCTTGCTGAATTCATTTATCATGGAACCAACAATTCTTGAAACCTGGAGAAATAACCTATGTGGAAACTACGCAAACCTAAATATGACCTATATTTAATATGTAGTGTGCAGATGACTATTTCAAATTGAATTTTATTATTGATTATGCTTTTGGAGTATTACAGATTCAGAGTATTTATGTCTATTCAGTAAAATGATAGATGAGTAACGCCATGTGAAACCTAAATCTTATTAAAAATAAATAAAAAGCCTACAATATATGTCTGTGGTATTAAAACCAAAGCCCATGTGAAACTATGTTTCCTAAGTGCAATGATTTTTATTGTAAACAATGTTCCATATTCAGAGTTCTTGAATTCTCCAATGTCTGGTCAGTTATAAACTGGAGCTCCTATTGACAGAGAGTTTCTATACAGGTATTGGGTTGTAACTTCCAAAATCCTAGATACCTAGTAAACACAATTGAAAGTCCAAATACCAATTGTCCACAAGTAAATGAATGTCACTGTTGCTCCATCTACAAAGCCTGTTTGTGACAGAACCAGTTATGCACGTGGACTGGGGAAAGAAATCATGGGAGAGAGAGAGAGAGAGGGAGAGAGGAAAGATTAAAAAAGTTTACAGCATAATTAGGATACCATATGTTTTCTTGCTGCCCTATTTTTTCTTGCACTTTAAAATATTCTCCTGAGTTCAATTATCCTAACCTACGCTCACAGCAGGTTGAATTTGAAGAACATTTATAAAAAGAGAATGAGCTTCATCCAATCTCATAGCACAGAAAGGTGAAAAAAAGTTAGCCAAGAAATACTGATATCATTGGGGAAATATAAAAACAGAAATATGATTTTGTTTTATTAAATAAATACATTATTTGTAAAGTTTATTATAATGCAGATTCAAGGCATTATTTTTATAAGAATAAACATTAATATACAGCTTTTCAGCACTAATTTTTATCCTTAAACTCTAATAGCTTCACTACATGTAAAATGTTGGAATTACGGTAACTACAATTTGATCAAATGTGTAGGTTTTCTCTATACAAGGGAGGTCATATAAAGTTAACACTACAGTGAAACCTCCAGAACACTGCTAACAACAAAAATAACTTGACATGAAACAAATATATTTGGAACCATTCCAAAACTGATTTGTAATTTAAACAAATATAAATACTATTCACTTTGAGAGATGATTCTTTATTTTTCCAATATCCATCTTTGCTAATTACTGTAAATTTAATAGCTTCAAATATCATCTTTCAGTAGAATGCCAGTCCTGTATTTCCAATTACCTATTAATATTTCCACTCAAATGCTTGGTTGAGTCCTCAGACTTCAGACATTCAATACTAATGTGATCTTTCATTTCAACAAGTTCTCTTATCACACAACACTGTAATTTTCATTAATATTATACACATTTCCCGGTGCTGGAGATTTCTTCTCCTTATTCCACATATCTAATTGTCATGAAGTCTTATTAAATAAATATCCGTTAGGATCCCTCAAAAATCATATTTCTTCAACTTTAATTACACTCGTGTAAGCTATTACAATGTCTTACCTACAAGACCAACTTCATAGTACTTCCATTTTCTTCAGTGTTCCTCATGTTTGGGGGTATTTTTTGTTTTAGTAAGTTAAAAACTGGGTTATAATTCAATTCTCCAATCCATCATTTATAGATCTCTATAATGTACCTACATGCTAGCATAAAATATTTATCTCATTGTCTCATATGAGCCTTATACCTGAGCAAGTATTTTCTCTTTACTACCCCCCTGTCTTCCACCCTCAAGAGCACCCCTGCCCCATCTCCTTCACCCACTTTTCATTCTATCCCCACACTCATCATCATGAAAGTCATCGCCCATGCTACTCCTTTCCCTTTTTTCATACTCTTCAGCTACAAATATTACATCCATTCTCCAAAGCCAGATCAGATTCCATTTCTTTTTAAAGAGTTTCCTATTTCATTCATTCACTCATGCATTCGTTTGTTTATGCAGTCAGCACATACTAATTGAGCGCGAAACTCTGGTGACCCAGACTGATCTGCTGCTGTCATGAGTGTGCTGACCATTGAAGATTAAAATCTTCCCTTTCCAACTTCCTTTGCCCACACTGATTTCTCTCTGCTGCACACTATTCACTGTACATATGCATTGTACATATTCTATAGTTTAGGGTTAAAGCTCTTCTATAAGCTTGGAATCTAGGTGCTGGAAGAGGCCACGTGACTTACATCTTCTGTATGCACCAAATTGCCCAGAGCCTAGTATACTGCTAATACACGGTAGTGTCACAAATACTTCCTAATTAATTACTGGATTAGAGTGCAAAAAAAAGTTTAATAACTTTACTTGTATGTTTTAATGAATCATAAGGACAGCAGTCTAGTGTATCTTTGATGTGTTAGTTCAAATATTAGCACCTCTACTTTTTATGAGTTTAATATATCAGGGAAAAACAATGACCATCATTTAAAACAGCAATGCAATATAGCTATGACAGTAAAATTCCAACTCTGGCAAGATAATTTTCTTCTCCAGTTTTCTTTAATGTCCACCTCCTCCAGTTTTAAATTCACAAAGGCAAAAGCATTATTAGAGTAAATTTCCTTAAGTATCAAGTAATCTGTATTTTGTAAAAATGATTATTGCAGAGAGAGAAAGGAAAAAAAAAGAATATTTCAGCCATCAAAGTCTCATCCAGGGACAGGTTAGAGAAACTGAAGATCATAACAGATGTTTTCAGCTATCTAGTTAGCTAGGGCTATGATGCAAATAATTGTTACTGCCATTATCTTTGAAACCAGATGTCTGATGTCCCTATGAGAGACAACAAAATAATAATAATGTATAGATAATTTTCAAGCCTTTTGCTGAGTTACAACTTAATATTGATTTTTGCCTGTATAACTGCTGACAGGCACATGAAAATGTTAACACCAGAAACTCTTTTTTTTTCTAATTTTCATGACAACATCATTTACAATTATGACCTAATTTATTATTAGTAATGACTTTTACTGTCACAATATGCTAATAAGATTACAGAAACAGGAATAGGGAAACAAAGATCTCTCCAGTAATTCTCTGTCAACTGATTTGAGCTTGAGAAACTGTTAAATTAATTGCATGGCATGTTTATCCAGAATTTCCTCTGTGGAGGCAGCTTAGTGCCTGGCAGCATTTTGGTTACCCTGATTTTGCTGCTAGGCTCAGAAGAAGAATAAGGCATTTTAGTGGGGTTTCTTCCAGGGCTCAATTCATTTTGAACTTGGCACACTGCCTTCTAACCAGCAAGTTAACTGGCCAGAATTGAACAGAGCAGGGTTACCTGCCAAAGGACAAAGGGTTCCAATGACATAAAGGCATTTGGAAATGCTTGACCCAAAATATTATCAAATGAAGTCAATCCGGAAGACAAACCTGAATGTCAAAGTTTGCAAGCAATATGTTGGTTTGCTTTACATGACATATTTAATTATAATCTACATATGCAGATTAGTTCTTGTTTGTTTTAAAAGTTGATTCTATTTTAAATACAGTAACCCTTAAAGGAAAACAATAAAGTGAAACAGTCACCAATCTCTATATGTAAGACTACATTTTTGTGTTGCTTTTGTTTATTTTACGCGTGCTTGTAAAGGCACAGAATTTCCAAAATTATTTTTAAATTCATTAAGCATAAAGGATATATGAAAACAAAATTGGTACAATATCAAAAGTGGTATAGCAAATGAGGTATGACTTATGTAGGTTTTATTTGTTAGACATGGGAAGTGCAACCTGGGAAAACTCAGATATATGTCAAGATAGAAATTCAGAATTTGAAGGAAATCTATAAATCATCTAATGCAAACTTCAGATAATTTATGACTTTAAAAGACAAGGTATTGGCAAGCAGTATTTCTGTCGCTACTTGAACTCCTTCACTGATAAGGAACTCATTGCCTTAGTGAACCCACTCTATCTTCGGACTTCAATTTTTGGAAAAGCTTTTTTAATGTGTATTATTTATCACTTTTTTCCCCACATTTCTCAGACAATTTCTCTACCTGAAAAACAGTAACTCTTCTTATAGTGATTCTTGTGTACCAATTTTCAGATTTCATCTAGTGAGTATTAAAAATATCAGAATAAGAGTAAAATAAGTCCCTGAAAGAATGGATGGTTTAAAAAAATCTAATTAGTTTACCAAAAACTTATGAGTCTCACTTAGAACCTGGGATGCTTTACCACATTTTGCAGATGAGAATGGGCTCCATCACTAAGTATGTGTGCAAATAAGTAAGCATCCGTCCCTGCAGTGTTCTAGAGTGGCTACAATGCAGCAGGAAAAGCATCACCTTGGTGCTCGAGAAACTGGGCTTTAGTTCTATTTCTGCCATTAGTTCTGTCATTAGTTCTAATATAAGTTATTAGCTAATAATATGATTTTGGACAAATAACTTCATTTCTTTGAAACCTGGTTTTCTTACTTGAAAAGACTTCATAACCAATAAGATTTTTTTATGGAAACAGTATTATGCTATTCAGAAAAAAACAATGCCTAATGATACTACCACAAAGCATTTGAAACTGGATATACCTGTTTTGCTAAATCACAGAATTCACTCTAAGGTGAAACTTTACAGCAAGCTTCATGAATACATTTTTTTTTTTTTTTTTTTATATCTATCTGTATGCTGGTACCACACTATTGATCACTGTAGCTTTGTAATAGGCATGTCATCATGACCTGAGTCCTCCAACTTTGTTCTGGCTTGTTTTGGCTGTATCTGTCTTTTTTTTTTTTTTTTAAATGAAAGCTTATTTATTTATTTATTTATTTATTTATTTATTTATTTATTTTTGGCTGTGTTGGGTCTTCGTTTCTGTGCACGGGCTTTCTCTAGTTGCGGCGAGCGGGGGCCACTCTTCATCGCGGTGCGCGGGCCTCTCACTGTTGTGGCCTCTCTTGTTGCAGAGCACAAGCTCCAGACGCGCAGGCTCAGTAGTTGTGGCTCACGGGCCCAGTTGCTCTGCGGCATGTGGGATCCTCCCAGACCAGGGCTCGAACCCGTGTCCCCTGCATTGGCAGGCAGATTCTCAACGACTGCGCCACCACGGAAGCCCCATGAATACATTTTTTTAAAGGAGCCTCAGGTCAATATTATAATTAGGACCCAGTAATAGAAAAATGTTCTCTAAATATTTTAGAAGCATATTTGATATTAGTATCTGCGTTCATAGTAAAGATTCACTAAGATTGAAGAACAAATATAACTGAGTATTCAGCACAATGCAGTAGTCAAAATACAGTATGTGAAAGTCAGAAGATCTTCCCTCAGATCTTCCTGTTATCAGAGAAATACCCTGGGTCTATTAAACTTAGGTCCTATGAATGGAAGAGTTAGAAAATCTTGAAAGGAAAGTGTGGACATTCAGTTTATAATAAAGTGTTACATAATGGATTATTTCAAAGAATCCAAGGGAATTTCCTTTTATGAGACCTGCCTGAAATAACCTTACCTTCCAGTTTATAGTAGCAAACATTCAATACCTGATTTTAATGTATATATAAAATGTATATGTGTATATATATATACACACACACACACTCCCATACCTTATATATGTGTGTGTCTATATGTATATGTATATATATACATAATTACTCAAATGTATATGTCTCCCTTTACATATTACATTGTTGTAATACATATACATGTAACTTTCTCCATTATATTAATATATTCAAATTAAATGATCTAAATAATGAAAGATATATAATTATGAAACAATTCACTTTACTAATACTATTTTAATGAAAGTGTATGGAATAATTATCATAGATGATGAAAATTAGGCTCAATCCAAGAAAATCCTGGAGGGATGGAAAGTGAAAACAATTAGTTACATCCCTGGCTGGATGAGGAGGCATCTGTGTATCTAGAATGAGGCATTAGTTGGATCTATATCTGATGCTTATTGCTCAGTCATGCTATCACTTCTCCAAAACATGCACACATTGCCCCAAGCTACATAAAGTATTATGATTACTTGTCTTTAATGTATTTAAGACAAAAAACCCCACAAACTTGTGGCAGCTGTTGTCATGCTGGTGTGAAGTTCCTCAGGAGTCTTCAAGAAATTAAGTAGTTAATTTGATAAAAATCTGTTCAGAGGGTATCTGTATAAATATATTTATACATCCTAATTTAATTCCCAGACCACACACAATGAAACCCCAGTGCTTTTTCCCATAGGACAAGAACATAGAAGATTTTAAAAGATATAGTAATGTGATAGCTTCTTCTAATAAATGTTAGAAGAGAAAAGCTTGGCCGGTTGGATATTTTCCAAACTCATTTATACTCAATTAAGAATTTTATTTTTAATCTACAGAACCATTCAAATCAGTAATTAGAAAGCATGCTTGAACAACAACAACAAAAGCCCACTTGCATATTGCTGTGAGACTAACAAGGAAGGAAGGAAGCATTCTTTTTTCCAGCTGGATACCATCTCTTTCTGCCTGCCTTAGAACATGTTGAACAGAAATGCATCATAAGGATCTGCTAATACCTATCCCATCAAAACACTTCCAGTAAGAAAAAACACTGTGGTTGTTTAGCACTGTGAAGCAATAAGGAAAATGTGTTATACAAAGAAGGATATACAAATGTTGCTTCTTAGGAAGACTCTTTTTTATTTTTGTATTTTTATTTATTTATATATTTATTTATTTTAACATTTTTATTGGAGTATAATTGCTTTACAATGGTGTGTTAGTTTCTGCTTTATAACAAAGTGAATCAGTTATACATATACATATATCCCTGTATCTCTTCCCTGTTGCATCTCCCTCCCTCCCACCCTCCCTATCCCACCCCTCTAGGTGGTCACAAAGCACCGAGCTTATCTCCCTGTGCTATGCAGCTGCTTCCCACTAGCTATCTATTTTACATTTGGTAGTGTATATATGTCCATGCCACTCTCTCACTTTGTGCCAGCTTACCCTTCCCCCTCCCCATATCCTCAAGTCCATTCTCTAGTAGGTCTGCATCTTTATTCCCGTCTTGCCCCTAGGTTCTTCATGACAATTTTTTTTTTTTTTAGATTCCATATATATGTGTTAGCATACTGTATTTGCTTTTCTCTTTCTGACTTACTTCACTCTGTATGACAGACTCTAACTCCATCCACCTCACTACAAATAACTCAATTTCATTTCTTTCTTATGGCTGAGTAATATTCCATTGTATATATGTGCCACATCTTCTTTATCCATTCATCTGTTGATGGACACTTAGGTTGCTTCCATGTCCTGGCTACTGTAAATAGAGCTGCAGTGAACACTGGGCTACATGACTCTTTTTGAATTATGGTTTTCTCAGGGTATATGCCCAGTAGTGGAATTCCTGGGTCATATGGTAGTTCTATTTTTAGTTTTTTAAGGAATCTGCATACTGTTCTCCATAGTGGCTGTATCAATTTACATTCCCACCAACAGTGCAAGAGGGTTCCCTTTTCTCCACACCCTCTCCAGCATTTATTGTTTGTAGATTTTTTGATGATGGCCATTCTGACCAGTGTGAGATGATATCTCATTGTAGTTTTGATTTGCATTTCTCTAATGATTAATGATGTTGAGCATTCTTTCATGTGTTTGTTGGCAATCTGTATATCTTCTTTGGAGAAATGTCTATTTAGGTTTTCTGCCCCTTTTTGGATTGGATTGTTTGCTTTTTTTCATATTGAGCTGCTTGTAAATTTTGGAGATTAATCCCTTCTCAGTTGCTTCATTTGCAAATATTTTCTCCCATTCTGAGGGTTGTCTTTTTGTCTTGTTTATGGTTTCCTTTGCTGTGCAAAAGCTTTTAAGTTTCATTAGGTCCCATTTGTTTATTTTTGTTTTTATTTCCATTTCTCTAGGAGCTGGGTCAAAAAGGATCTTGCTGTGATTTATGTCATAGAGTGTTCTGCCTATGTTTTCCTCTAAGAGTTTGATAGTGTCTGACCTTACATTTAGGTCTTTAATCCATTTTGAGTTTATTTTTGTGTATGGTGTTAGGAATGTTCTAGTTTCATTCTTTTACATGTAGCTGTCCAGTTTTCCCAGCACCACTTATTGAAGAGGCTGTCTTTTCTCCACTGTATATTCTTGCCTCCTTTATCAAAGATAAGGTGACCATATGGGTGTGGGTTTATCTCTAGGCTTTCTATCCTGTTCCATTGATCTATATTTCTGTTTTTGTGCCAGTACCATACTGTCTTGATTACTGTAGCTTTGTAGCATAGTCTGAAGTCAGGGAGCCTGATTCCTCCAGCTCCGTTTTTCTTTCTCAAGATTGCTTTGACTATTCGGGGTCTTTTGTGTTTCCATACAAATTGTGAAATTTTTTGTTCTAGTTCTGTGAAAAATGCCATTGGTAGTTTGATAGGGATTGCATTGAATCTGTAGGTTGCTTTGGGCAGTATAGTCATTTTCACAATGTTGATTCTTCCAATCCAAGAACATGGTATATCTCTCCATCTGTTTGTATCATCTTTAATTTCTTTCAGCAGTGTCTTATAATACTCTTCATAACAGGTCTTTTGTCTCCTTAGGTAGGTTTATTCCTAGATATTTTAATCTTTTTGTTGCAATGGTAAATGGGAGTGTTTTCTTAATTTCACTTTTAGATTTTTCATCATTAGTGTATATGAATGCAAGAGATTTCTGTGCATTAATTTTTTATCCTGCTACTTTACCAAATTCATTGATTAGCTCTAGTAGTTTTCTGGTAACATCTTTAGGATTCTCTATGTATAGTATCATCTCATCTGCAACAGTGACAGCTTTACTTCTTCTTTTCCAGTTTGGATTCCTTTTATTTCTTTTTCTTCTCTGATTGCTGTGGCTAAAACTTCCAAAACTATGTTGAATAATAGTGATAAGAGTGGGCAACCTTGTCTTGTTCCTGATCTTAGTGGAAATGGTTTCAGTTTTTCACCATTGAGGACAATGTTCGCTGTGGGTTTGTCACCTATGGCCTTTATTATGTTGAGGTAAGTTCCCTCTATGCCTACTTTCTGGAGGGTTTTTATCATAAATGGGTGTTGAATTTTGTTGAAAGCTTTCTCTGCATCTATTGAGATGATCTTATGGTTTTTCTCCTTCAATTTGTTAATAAGGTGTATCACATTGATTTGTGTATATGGAAGAATCCTTGCATTCCTGGGATAACCCCACTTGAATATGGTGTATGATCCTCTTAATGTGCTGCTGGATTCTGTTTGCTAGTATTTTGTTGAGGACATTTCTATCTATGTTCATCAGTGATACTGGCCTGTAGTTTTCTTTCTTTGTGACATCTTTGTCTGGTTTTGGTGTCAGGGTGATGGTGGCCTCGTAGAATGAGTTTGGGAGTGTTCCTCCCTCTGCTATATTTTGGAAGAGTTTGAGAAGGATAGGTGTTAGCTCTTCTCTAAATGTTTGATAGAATTCGCCTGTGAAGCCATCTGTTCCTAGGCTTTTGTTTGTTGGAAGATTTTTAATCACAATTTCAATTTCAGTGCTTGTGATTGGTCTGTTCATACTTTCTATTTCTTCCTGGTTCAGTCTGAGAAGGTTGTGCATTTCTAATAATTTGTCCATTTCTTCCTGGATGTCCATTTTATTGGCATAGAGTTGCTTGTAGTAATGTCTCATGATCCTTTGTATTTCTGCAGTGTCAGTTTTTACTTCTCCTTTTTCATTTATAATTCTATTGATTTGAGTCTTCTCCTTTTTTTTCTTGATAAGTCTGGCTAATGGTTTATCAATTTTGTTTATCTTCTCAAAGAACCAGCTTTTAGTTTTATTGATCTTTGCTATTGTTTGCTTCATTTCTTTTTCATTTATTTCTGATATGATCTTTATGATTTCTTTCCTTCTGCTAACTTTCGGGTTTTTTTGTTCTTCTTTCTCTAATTGCTTTAAGTGTAAGGTTAGGTTGTTTATTTGAGATTTTTCTTGTTTCTTAAGGTAGGATTGTATTGCTATAAACTTCCCTCTTAGAACTACTTTTGCTGCATCCCATAGGTTTTGGGTCGTCGTGATTTCATTGTCATTTGTTTCTAGGTATTTTTTGATTTCCTCTTTGATTTCTTCAGTGATCTCTTGGTTATTTAGTAGTGTATTGTTTAGCCTCCATGTGTTTGTATTTTTTACAGATTTTTTCCTATAATTGATATGTAGTCTCATAGCGTTGTGGTCGGAAAAGATACTTGATACGATTTCCATTTTCTTAAATTTACCAAGGCTTCAATTTTGACCCAAGATATGATCTATCCTGGAGAATGTTCCATGAGCACTTGAGAAGAACGTGTATTTTGTTGTTTTAGGATGGAATGTCCTATACATATCAATGAAGTCCATCTTGTTTAATGTATCCTTAAAGCTTGTGTTTCCTTATTTATTTTCATTTTGGATAACCTGTCCATTGGTGAAAGTGGGGTGTTAAGGTCCCCTACTATGATTGTGTTACTGTCAATTTCGCCTTTATGGCTGTTAGTATTTGCCTTATGTGTTGAGGTGCTCCTATGTTAGGTGCATAAATATTTACAATTTTTATATCTTCTCCTTGGATTGATCCCTTAATCATTATGTAGTGCCCTTCTTTGTCTCTTTTAATGGTCTTTGTTTTAAAGTCTAGTTGTCTGATATGAGAATTGCTACTCCAGCTTTCTTTTGATTTCCATTTGCATGGAATATCTTTTTCCATTCCCTCACTTTCCGTCTGTATGTGACCCTAGGTCTGAAGTGGGTCTCTTGTAGATAGCATATATATGGGTCTTGTTTTTGTATCCATTCATCCAGTCTGTCTTTTGGTTGGAGCATTTAATCCATTTACATTTAAGGTAGTTATCAATATGTATGTTCCTACTACCATTTTCTTAATTGTTTTGGGTTTGTTATTGTAGGTCTTTTCATTTTCTTGTGTTTCCTGCCTAGAGAAGTTCTTTTAGCATTTGTTGTAAAGGTGGTTTGGTGGTGCTGAATTCTCTTAGTTTTTGCTTGTCTGTAAAGTTTTTAATTTCTCTGTCAAATCTGAATGAGATCCTTGCTAGGTAGAGTAATCTTGGTTGTAGGTTTTTCCGCTTCATCACTTTAAATATGTCCTGCCACTCCCTTCTGGCTCACAGAGTTTCTGCTGAAAGATCAGCTGTTAACCTTATGGGGATTCCCTTGTGTGTTATTTGTTGTTTTTCTCTTGCTGCTTTTAATATCATTTCTTTGTATTTAAGTTTTGATAGTTTGATTAATATGTGTTTTGGCATGTTTCTCCTTGGATTTATCCTTTATGGGACTCCTTGTTCTTCCTGGACTTGATTAACTATTTCCTTTCCCATATTAGGGAAGTTTTCAACTATAATCTCTTCAAATATTTTCTCAGTCCCTTTCTTTTTCTCTTCGTCCTCTGGGACCCCTATTATTCGAATGTTGGTGCATTTCATGTTGTCCCAGAGGTCTCTGAGACTGTCCTCAATTCTTTTCATTCTTTTTTATTCTGCTCTGCAGTAGTTATTTCCACTATTTTATCTTCCACGTCACTTATCCTTTCTTCTGCCTCAGTTATTCTGCTATTGATCCTTTCTAGAGAATTTTTAATTTCATTTTTTGTGTTGTTCACTGTTTGTTTGCTCTTTAGTTCTTATAGGTTCTTGTTAAACGTTTCTTGTATTTTCTCCATTCTATTTCCAAGATTTTGGATCATCTTTACTATCATTATTCTGAATTCTCTTTCAGGTTTACTGCCTATTTCCTCTTCATTTGTTAGGTCTGGTGGGTTTTTACCTTGCTCCTTCATCTGCTGTGTGTTTCTCTGTCTTCTCATTTTGCTTAGCTTACTGTGTTTGGGGTCTCCTTTTCGCAGGCTGCATGTTCGTAGTTCCCATTGTTTTTGGTGTCTGCCCCCAGTGGCTAAGGTTGGTTCAGTGGGTTGTGTAGGCTTCCTGGTGGAGGGGACTAGTGCCTGTGTTCTGGTGGATGAGGCTGGATCTTGTCTTTCTGGTGTGCCGGTCCACCTCTGGTGGTGTGTTTTGGGATGTCTGTGGTCTTATTATGATTTTAGGCAGCCTCTCTGGTAATGTATGGGATTGTGTTCCTGCCTTGCTAGTTGTTTGGCATAGGGTGTCCAGCACTGTAGCTTGCTGGTCGTTGAGTGCAGCTGGGTCTTGGCATTGAGATGGAGATCTCTGGGAGATTTTCGCCGTTTGATATTACGTGGAGCTGGGAGGTCTCTTGTGGACCAGTGTCCTGAACTTGGCTCTCCCACCTCAGAGGGACAGCTCTGATGCCTGGCTGGAGCACCAAGAGCCTGTCATCCACACAGCTCAGAATAAAAGGGAGAAAAAAAAAAGAAAGAAAGAAGATAACACAACATAAAATAAAATAATTAAAATAAAAAATAAAAATAATTATTAAAAAAATTTTAAAAAGTAATAAAAAAAAAGAAAGAAGAGAGCAATGAAACCAAAAAACAAATCCACCAATGATAACAAGCACTAAAAAGTATACTAAAAAAAACCCAAAAAACAAAAAACAAGCAAAAAAAACCAGACAGACAGAACCCTAGGTGAAATGGTAAAAGCAAAGCTATACAGACAAAATAACACAGAAGCATACGCATACACACTCACAAAAAGAGAAAAACGGAAAAAAATATATATATTGTTGCTCCCAAAGTCCACCTCCTCAATTTGGGATGATTCATTGTCTATTCAGGTATTCCACAGATGCAGGTACATCCAGTTGATTGTGGAGATTTAATCCGCTGCTCCTGAGGCTGCTGGGAGAGATTTCCCTTTCTCTTCTTTGTTCGCACAGCTCCTGGGATTCAGCTTTTGGGGTTGGACCCGCCTGTGCATGTAGGTCGCCTGAGGGCATCTATTCTTCGCTCAGACGGGACGGGGTTAAAAGAGCAGCTGATTCAGGGGCTCTGGCTCACTCAGGCCGCAGGGAGAGAGGGGTACGGAGTTCGGGGCTAGCCTGCAGCGGCAGAGGCCGGCGTGACGTTGCACCAGCATGAGGTGTGCCGTGCGTTCTCCTGGGGAAGGTGTCCCTGGATCACGGGACCCTGGCAGTGGCAGGCTGCACAGGCTCCCAGGAAGGGAGGTGTGGATAGCATCCTGTGCTTGCTTCTTGGTGGCTGCAGCAGCAGCCTTAGCGTCTCATGCCCGTCTCTGGGGTCTGTGCTGATAGCTGCGGCTCGTGCCCGTCTCTGGAGCTCCTTTAAGTGGCGCTCTTAATCCCTTCTCCTCACCCACCAGGAAACAAAAAGGCAAGAAAAAGTCTCTTGCCTCTTTGGCAGCTCCAGACTTTTTCCCGGACTCCCTCCTGGCTAGCCATGGCACACTAGCCCCCTTCAAGCTGTGTTCACACAGCCAACCCCAGTCCTCTCCCTGGGATCTGACCTCCAAAGCCTGAGCCTCAGCTCCCAGCCCCCACCCGCCCCGGCGGGTGAGCAGACAAGCCTCTCGGGCTGGTGAGTGCTTGTCGGCACCGCTCCTCTGTGTGGGAATCTCTCCGCTTTGCTCTCCGCACCCCTGTGGCTGCGCTCTCCTCCATGGCTCCGAAGCTTCCCCCCTCTGCCACCCGCAGTCTCCGCCCATGAAGGGCCTTCCTAGTGTGTGGAAACCTTTCCTCCTTCCCAGCTCCCTCCCACTGGTGCAGGTCCCGTCCCTATTCTTTGTCTCTGTTTTTTCTTTTTTCTTTTGCCCTACCCTGGTACATGGGGAGTTTCTTGCCTTTTGGGAGGTCTGAGGTCTTCTGCCAGCGTTCAGTAGGTGTTCTGTAGGAGTTGCTCCACACGTAGATGTATTTCCGATGTATTTGTGGGGAGGAAGGTGATCTCCACGCCCTACTCCTCCGCAATCTTGAAGCTCCTCCCAGGAAGACTCTTTTCAATCACACTTTACGTATATGGAAAAGAAAGCAAATCTCATATTTAGGACATTTGTTCCCTCAAAAGAAGCCAAATCATTCTTTCACAGTAGAGTAAAAGAATCTCAGTCTTTCAGTTTAGAACTCTCTGAAAGCCATACATCAAGATAGAACTACTGTAATTATTGGAATTTAACTTCAGTGCTATATTCTGAATTTTTTATTCAAACTATCCACATTTTATAGTCTATTTCTCATTTTCTACTGGGATCTCACTATAGAACAGATGCATTAGTAAGAACTGTTGGGTTTTTTGTTTTTTCAAAGCAATAAAAGAGTTGGAAGAATCAAGTGATTGTAGTTGAGAATTCTCTGGTGTCAACCCCCTGATACTTGACTTGGTTTGCTAAGTTGTTAAACAGAGTCAGAAAAAAGTAAGTAGCTTCTCCTTCTGCTAAACATATTTATGTCCTTGTTTGGCTAAGACTCTTAAGAAAAAGAGTCACACAGCAGTGGTGTGAAAATTTCATCTTCAATTCTTATCACAACAAATAAACTAGAAGCAAAATAGACCACAAGTACTCTGAAACCATGGATGACATGACAAAGAAGTGTGATCTGTATTCAACAGTGAATTGTGAAGACAAGCTATAAACAAGGTATTTGTGGCTGAGATGTTCAATGAAATAATAGATAAGAATTTTCTCTTTAAAGTCAACCTGTATTTACCAAATGTACTTCACTGCATTAAGCTAAAACCATAATAAATAAATATTAAGTGTGTTACCAACTATGGCACAAATATGCATGAATCTGTGATTGGCAAAAATGCCAAATATTAGGACCTAGTTTTATAAATGTGTGAAATCAATATGATTCTGAGTTTCTTCTGAGTACAAAATTTTTCAAATTTTCTATATAGTTCAGATTTATTCTGCTTCTAAAACTTCATGTATAGCTCAGTGCAACATAATTAAGAAAAAAATTTTAATATGATCATGTCCAAAGCAGGTATGACCAGAAAGTCTGATTATTCTGATTTACATAATATCCTAGGCCCATCTAAACAAATTATGAAAACAAAATAAAACTTCGGAAGTTTCACAACTGTCCTAGCTCAATCTACTAAAATCCTTTGGATTAAAAATATTTTATTTGATCCAAATGTGCTAATTAATCAAATACAGTTCTTAAATATAGTCTATAAGGCAGAGGGCACTGTGGTCTAATCTTAACACTTTTTTTTTCATACTCTCTTGATGTCTTCTAGTGTTGTACTGAAGTGATTAACCAGAGTGATCTACACAGATAAAGAGTGTGTGTGTTCTAATAAAAGGATTTTGATTAAAACTTGCTGGCTTCTTCTAATACAGGGAGGGGTTAAATGACAAAAACCTTTTGAACTTGAGAAACCATTTAGCATTTAGTCAACTAAATTATTTTTAGGCTTTGTGCTCCATTATACATTCATAGAATGGATTCCTTTTTTTTCCTAGCTGTACTGCATTGGTAATGACTAAGGAAACAGTAGAGGTGTTTTTTTTTCCTCTTCGATTGGGGTGATTCTGTTTTCATACAGATAAATCAAAACTGTCATCACCTCATCTTGATACCACAAAGAGTACTGCTTTCAGGTCTATGGAAATGATTTGTTTTCTTGTGTAAAATCCAAATGACCAGAACATAGTAAAGAGGAGGAAATGTAAGAGTTCTATGTTGTGCAATGAATTCCCTCATGTTTTATAATAATAATTGTAAATATTTATCAAGTGCTTACAATGTTTTAGGTACTAAGTCCTTTGGAATTATTCTACTGTTAAAACTCACAACAATCCTATGACATAAAAAATTATGATCATTTCAAGTTTACTTCAAGGAATTTGAGGCTTAGAGAGAATAAGCAAATTGCCTCTGTTCACGTAGCTAATAAGCACAGTTCCAAGATTCAAATGCATGCAGTCAAACCTTGGCAGCTATGCTTTTAATCAATACACAGGCTGCCTTCACACTGAATCTGACAGAATGTTCAGCTGAATCCGTATGTCCTCAGAGTTGTGTAAGTTAAAAGTAACTGAAAAACTTATATTCTTTTATTTTCTTTCTTTCTTTCTTTCTTTCTTTCTTTCTTTCTTTCTTTCTTTCTTTCTTTCTTTCTTTCTTTCTTTCTTTCTTTCTTTCACAGCAGGTTCTTATTAGTTATCTGTTTTATACATATTAGTGTTTATATGTCAATCCCAGTCTCCCAATTCATCCCACCACCACCCACCATCATCCCGCCTCCACACAGTTGCCCCCCTTGGTGTCCATACGTTTGTTCTCTACATGTGTGTCTCTACTTCTACCTTGCAAATCAGTTCAACTGTACCATTTTTCTAGATCCCACATATATGTGTTAATATACAATATTTGTTTTTCTCTTTCTGACTTACTTCACTCTGTATGACAGTCTCTAGGTCCATCCACATCTCTACAAATGACCCAGTTTTGTTCATTTTTATGGCTGAGTAATATTCCATTGTATATATGTACCACATCTTCTTTATCCGTTCATCTGTCGATGGGCATTTAGGTTGCTTCCATGAACTGGCTATTGTAAATAGTGCTGCAATGAACATTGGGGTGCATGTGTCTTTTTGAATTATGGTTTTCTCTGGGTATATGCCCAGTAGTAGGATTGCTGGGTCTAGATTCTTTTAAATTGTAAGGAAAATAATTAAGAATTGAACAGCAGCAAGATTACATTATGGGTGAACTCTGTATAGGTTTATTGAATAATTAAGGCATATATAGCAGTACACAAAACCTTATCTTGCTTGTTCTGTTTCTGCCACATTAAAAGTCTTGTGTTATGAGAGTCCAAGTCTCAGGCTTGAATGAGGTTGTCATTCTTTTCGGTTTCAGGCTTGTGTCAGAGTCCTGTCTGCAGAAGTGTTGGCCTCTGGGGACTCCTTCCACATTTGCTTAAATTGAATCTCTGCCATGAAAAACATTCTGTCCTCTTCACAGATGCCACGGTTATTCTGTTGCCTTTACTTTATATTCTCCTATCTGTCTCTGTCTCTTCGCATTTTCATTATATGGATGAATTGTGAAGACCAATTTCTGTTTAGGCAGAAAAACATACACTTTTTCTTTCTACATATTTGTGTTTTACATAACGTATTGCAATCATCTGTTTGGGCTTAATTTCTCTGAGTTACCTGCCATGCTTTTTACTGTCCTTCCTCGACGCATTAAATTTTATATTGGTTTCTCGAATTGAACTTAGTGGCCTCTGCTTTGCTAAGAGGAGTTCACAGATGTCTTTGACACTGTCTGTTCACATTCCTGGAGGAGGTTTGCTACAAATGCTGGCCTGGTATGGGGGCAATTCACAGGGCCATCATGCTCACCCCTGGAGTTTTGTCCTTTGGGACTCACTCAACTCCAGCTGGCTGCCTGGCTGAGACAGGCCCTGGGCCAGTGTTGACCACACCAGCCTGAGACGGTCAGAATGTAATACCTATATCTTCTCTCTCAGAAAGACTAAAGAGACCATACTGTTGATGTACATCTCGGTCTTTGGAGCAAGCTCTCTTTGTATTTTCACTTGCTCAAAGGTATCTAAAATTGCTTTTCCTTAGTATTGGAGTAGAAAAATGAAGGCATGTAGATGGATTTAGAAGGAATAGAGTCCAAGCCGACTGTTTATATTTTGAAGTTTGGCTATGTCTTCTTTGACAGAAAAAAAAAAAATCATTTATGGCTCATTATAGCTCACTCACATTCTACTTTGACAATTGAGAAAAAACTCTAATAATTAAAAAAAAAAAAACTTCACCTTTTGCCCTCCATTTTCATCCCTGAATTTCTCTAAAGGATAACCTGTTTTAGGTGATCTTGCTTTTTTGCCACAATTATGTATGTCATGATATCTGCCATCTACTTGAAAACCCTTGAGCATCAGAACTGCAACGTACATGTGTTAGTTAATTTAAACTATGTTAAACTAATTGGTTGCTCTACTAAGGAATGCATGCTCCAGGAATGATCAGAAAGGCTACATTCTGATCTTATCTAAATCTCTGAGTAATCTTACACTTTTGCAAATTATCATATTGAAGGTCTGAAATGGGTTTCCACTGGTGAAATCTGGGTCTTCTGAACATGATCACTATATTAGATTTAAGATATTGGTAGAACTGAGGATATTTAAGATTGTAATTTGGCAAAAACACTTCAGCTATAATACATACCTGATCCTTAGGTGATCAAGGTAAGAACTGAGGGAACCCTGTAACCTTTATTTTTAAAGATGGCACCTGAGCCCTGATTCTTAAGCAGTCCTGAGTCCAGGCATGTAAGGTAGAATTTCTGGTTGCCAGATGCAGCTATAAGGATGAACAAATATTTTTTCTGGAATACCATGCCGACAGTCTTCAGCGAACCTTATATGCAAAAAAGTGGCTGGTTCATGGAAAAATGCGGAAAGCTGAGACACCACCAAATTTATAGAACCAGTTGAATAAAGTGTTTTAAATTTGCTAGGTAATAAATATTTATTTAATAGATGTTGTATACATGGTAGAATTTGGACTGAGACTTGGTTTTATGATAAGCTGGTAGTGAAGGTATGGAAAAATAGCTAAATCTCATTCCACTCAAAGATTTCAGAGGCTGTCATTATTACCAAAAAGAATCAGAGTTATGTGTAATCAAATTGGCATGGGTCAGATAGCAATTTTTGTCTATATTCCGTTTTATCCTGTTTTTTGTCCACAAATTATCTTCAGCTCTCCTTATACTTTCTACTTCTCTTCACTGTTTTAATTCTGATTATTTTAAATGTATTTTTCTAAGACATTAACAAAAAGAATTATTTCTCTAGTTACTGAAAAGCCTGCCTTCCCTTCCTTCCCAGCAGCAATTTGTAAGACTTTTCACTTAATCTTTGCACTTCCTTATCTCCATTTCACTTTGCATCTTAATGTCTCTGATACTTCCCAAATCAGATCGCCACATGCCTCTTTGTTAATTAAGCCAATGAGCACTTTTCACTTTGTCTCTCATTTGGCCTCCTGGCAGCATTTCACATAACTGGCCTCTCTCTAGACTTCAAGGCACTACTCTCTCCTCATTCAGTCTTTTCATTCTGACGATAATTCTGGGCTCATTTTCTTCTGTCCAGCCCTTAAATATTTATATCCCCGAGTAAACAATAAACCAAACATTGTGTTTACTGCAACATGTTCATGCTCTTCTCCAGCACTAATGAGATGCATGCTGTGTGGTGCTTGCCCACCTGCAGCCTTCTTTTGGCTGTGTATCTGCAGAGGAGTTTAAGTTCTGCACTGCTGGGGTCCTGTGAAGCCATCACTTCCTCTCATTTCAGTTGAAAACTAAAAGTTTTTTTTTTCTCTGATTATTTCTAAACTGTTTAAAAAATAAGTACAGGGAAAGGGACTGTAGAAGTCTTAGCAATCACTGCAATCAAAGTCTATGACTGCTTTGAAGACAAGCCTGAAGCTGACCTTCCTCATCAAAACAACAGCAAAATCTTATAATTTAGCACTAGAGAGATTTAGGGGTTTCCCTCTCAGAAAGCTGAGGGTCACTCTGAGGAATGGGTGGAAAGGAATATGAAAGGATTGACAAGTATTTTAACTTCTAATTTGAGAGACTACCAAATGATTCCTGTGAACTGCATGTCCTAGATGAAGTAGTAATGACATTGCAAGCATGATTCTCTGAGAGATAGGAACAGGGAAGGAGTAATTATAGTTTGCAAAACATCATCAGCTGATTCTAATTTACTGGTTTTCCATACTGTCTGTGAAACTGAGAAATCAAAGAGGGCATTTTGTTCAGTGACAAACTGATGACATATAGGTTTTGTTTTCACATTTGGAAAATGAAAACTGAGCTAACAGAGACACAATAATAATATGTTATTTGAAATATTATAACATCTTGACTGCCAAAGGTAAAGCATTTTGAGTAAGGTTTTTTCCTAATCATGTGATTATATCTATAATTTGGATAATGTGTGTAGAATATATTCCAAAATATTAAATATTATTAAAACATTTATTAAATTAATAATTATGTTTTATTAATTATTAAAACATAATTTTAAATGACAAAAATTTGTTATTAGATTGTGGCTATTTTCATTTAAACCTAATTTGGAAGTATTTTATAATTTCCCATACCTATTTCTATCACCATTGTTAATGGAGAAATGATTACCTATACAGACAACTCAAAAATGTATCTTTCCAACTCAAATATCTCTATTAGTCAATCACCTAATAAAAATTTCCCCAAAGGTATCCTCCGCAATCAGAAAATCCCCATGAATAACACAAATTCATCCTCTTCCCTAACACGCTGTTAACTTGTCTGTTTTCTACACTGAGGAAATGGCAAATTCCAAAGCTGGAAACTTGGAAGTCATATGTTATTTCCCTTCTTGGGAAGCAGTTAAGGGGATTAATAATGTGAAGTCTCTGGAATAAGAACATCTAATCTTGGCTCTACCACTTATTAGCTCTGTGGCCTTGACAAGTTAACTACTTAACCTCTCCAAGTCTTGGCTCACTTCTTCATAAAATAAGAATCATCATAGTACCTACCTCATAAAATTAATGTGAGCATTAAATGAGATAATGAATGAAAGACACTTAGCATAGTGTCATTCCCATAGTAAGGTCTCAATAACAGCTTGCTGTTATTATTATTATTACCCAATTCAAATCTGTATGGTTTCCCTCAGCTTTTAAAATAAACTACAATCTCATTTCTAGGAAATATGATATATGCTCTCAGATTATATCTTCATCTTTATTTATTTGCCTTTTTTTTTTTTGCCAGAAATTCTCTCATTTTCCCTTGAGTGAGTCATACTGATCCGTTTGTAATTCTTTACATGCCCCAGCCTGACCTCTAGACTTCAGGACATAACCTTCCTCTGCATTAAGCACTCTTCCCTCCTTCTCCAGTAGGTGGCACCAGCTTAAACATCGTTCAAGATACAGGAGTTTTCCAAGTAACCTTCCAAGACTTCCCCTTCTTACTTAGGATAGGTTCTTTCCCCTCCCAAGACTCTGATAGCAGCCATGCTTATCTCTTACAAGGCATGAATTATATTACACGATAATTTCCTCTTCTGACGTCTACTCTGTATGAACATAATGCCCATGCTGTATGGTTCTTTTTGTTTGTTTTTCTTTTCTTAGTTTTGTCTTTAAACATTGGGACTTAGAAAAATAATAGGTACTGTAAATAAATATTCCAAATGGACAAATTTGCCTCCCCCCTTTTAAAATATCTATATATTTCTTACCTTCATAAACAAATAGCCACACTAGCCTATTTAGCCTCCTATTAAATACATAGCTGAACTTATATCTCTTTACCCTGCTCTGGATCCCATAACTAATAACATTATGAACATAAATTTGTTGTTGGTTTTGTCCCTTTCAATGTAAATCTAGGAGGTGGAGTTTTTAAAATCTCTTCTAATGAGCTAACGTAGATATTCAGAATAATTCTGTTGAAGCAGGAGAGTCCTTTTCAGCCCTTCAAAATATTTTAATTCTTTGCTGTCCCTCTAACCTATGTTACACTTATTTTATAGTAAACTACTAACTTTAATTGGGTTTTCTGACTATTATTTTACTACAAAGAGTGTGTGATTATACAAAAACAGACCTCTCATTTCTTCTACTTTTAAAAAATGAGGATCATAAAAATGATTTAAAGCTATGCAAATTTCAGAGTAGAAATTCATTTTTACACCATCACGAACTTAGTAGTTTTTACTTTCCTGGTTACTCATATTTTTGCTTCCATTGAGTTGCTGATTGAGCTGCTGTTGTATTTTGTTATTCACAGGTAGATGTTAGGTGAAGTTATAGGTAAGATTGCAAGTCCCTATACATAGCCAGTATAAACTGAGTCAGCTAAAAATCACTGAACATTCTTAGTTAGGGAGTTCAATACAGTATCAAAGCATAGAGTGTAGAAAAGTGACCTCAAATCGAACCATCTTGCACTGCTGTTTGTCAACAGTAAATTACATCTGATTTTAAACGAGAAGGAAAAACTGCTGGCGACCTGTGATTGTGCTTCATATAAGGATCAATACAAAGGAGAATAGCCTTTTTAGCTTTTTCCAAGTTCTGTGACTTCCTGGAGCAAATTGGCAGTACCTTTTGATCATTCTCAATTAATAGCACTCTCTGCCTAAGCCAGGGAGCCTATAGTCCTGTGGGACAATGGGGCGCTGGGGGCTTCCCAAATAATGGGAGTGGTAGAGGCTGAAGATTGCTTTGAGTTTAAAAAAAAAAAAAAGAAAAAAGCAATTGATTTTCACCTTCTATAAATGGAATTAGGAACTCAGAACTATGTGCCAGGAAAAGGAGCCAGGTAGAATTTTGTGTATTTTGCAAGCCTTATTTTGAAGTGTACAAACCAGTGATTTCTGGAGCAATTTCCTGTCAAAAAGACACTAAACTTGAACTCTTTTCACCAAATTGTTGAACATGTTTCATACAGATTTTTTTTTCTTTCCATGATGGTGAAAAGAAACTATAATCCTACTCTATCCCTGAATGCAGATGTTTCATATTTATAAATTTTTCAGCAAGTCTTTTGAATTATGAAGAAACACTGACACATGAATAACTTGAGCGTGTCTCAACATTTGATTTAGAGAATGGCTTAAAATTAATCCTTTTCAGCTTATCCTAAAACCCTTGGCAAAACAAAACAAACAAACAAAATGGGTGAAAGGTTCCAAATCACTTAAGTTATTACCATTCCTGCTGCCAAAGTGAAACACAGTTTATTGTGTTGAGAAGAGAAGGGAGGAAAAAACCAGGAAAAAGGAAATGGGAGGAAAAGTAGAGCAGAATAGAAAGGCAAAAAGAAAAACAAAAGAAATGCATCTGTTAAGTAAAAGTAAAGTGTGGTTAGGAAGGTGGGCATTGGGACAAGATAGGCCTATGTTCTCATCCAAATTATGATCACATTTATGTATGTAATTTTAGTTTCACCTTTTTGGAATAATAATAAAGGACATAGTAAGCACTCAATAAATATTAGCTATTCATCATCAAATATCATTCAGAAGCCTGAATTCCAGTAGGCTCCTAAGCTTCTTTTTAGGTAACAGAAATTATATCCTATATTGATATGTTATAAATTTGCATGGTGACCATTCACAGAATAGTACTTGAGTGTAAATCAATTTGCAGAATTGTTTGTGGCAAATCGGTTGGGGAGGAAACGGCCATATTGAATCTCCCTTATGAAATTTAGTTGTATCTTGAAATTATTATATTGTTCCCTTTAATACATTGAATGGAATTAATGGCTACAAATAAGATTGAACAAATGCAGTGAAATAAAATGTATCAAATAAAAAAATAAAAATAAGATAATTTAAGAAAGTTGTGCTTATATTAATGGACAGATCATTAAAGAAAACCTAGAAAATCCTAATAGAAATACAATATTTATTTACTTAAAAAAGATTAAGTGCCTCTCTGTAACAGGTTTTGTGTGTGTGCCTATATATAACCTGGTCTATACACAGACACCATTACTATTCTTATGGAACTCATTACTTAGTGAGGGCTACAGTCAACAATCAAGTAAATAAGCAAGTGCATAATTACAAAATGAATTTATACTATGTTTATAAAATAAACACACATGAGAGAATAGTAGGAAGTAGCTACTTACATGAAGGTAGTCAGGGAAATCATATCTGAGTTAGTAAAATTTAAGCTGAAACTTGAAAGATAAGACATAACCAGTTGTCAATAGAGGTAGGGAGTAGGATGATCCAGACAGAGGGATGCCATGTATAACTGCTGAACAGCAGGAGAGGAGATGCAACTTGACTGAGGAGAATGTGGGAGGGTAACTGACATAAAATGAAGTTCAAAGTGAATGATGCTTGGATTGGATTTATGTTAAAAAAAAAAAAAAAGACTCTTGGTAGATGCCTGGCTGTTGGACTATAAGAAGTTGGAGGAAGATGGAAATAGGCTATGTCCTTTGCTATTCAAAGTGTATGGTATGTGAACCAGCAGGGTCAACATTACTTGGGAGCTGGTTAAAAATGCAGAATCCCGGAGCCCACTCCAGGCTTAGGGAAATTTAATCTGCATTTTAACAAGATCTCAAAATGATTCATATGCACATTATTACGGTTTGAGAATCCCTGGTCTAGGTGATTACTGAAGGTGACTTGGATGTGATGGGGAATGGTTTGGATGGAAAGAATTGTATTGATTCAAGATATATTTTGTATATTCTTTAACGAGGTAATGTAATGAAGTAAGTATTTTTTTAACTCTTCCATCAACCTACTCCTGAACGATTGGGAGAAATAAACATGTTCTGTGCTGCCAGGCTTGAGTTCTGTCACCCAAACTGCAAAACACATTTAGTCTCTTGTTTTATTAAACAAACAACAACAACAACAAAAACATGTGTAACATGTCAATTTTACTCCATAGCATATTTTTATTGCATTATAAAATTATAGATCATTAATTAAAACTATGATTAAAAATTTGGTATATTTAGTATGTGGCTTTATGTAATTTTATGCACCTTGAATATACCAATAACAGATCTAAAAAGTTACTAAAGCATAGAATGTATTTAGTACTATGACAAAGATTAAAACTTTGAAGGCATTGGGATTTGGACATCTACTAAAAATAAATATGCTAATATCTCTTCAGTTAACATTAAATAAATGTTTCTCTGTGCTGATTATGTGCCAGGCTATGCCCTGTGATGGTGTGAATTAGAGAAACTGTCATCTAGAGGAAAAACAGCTTGCCCTGGAATTGAACAATGGGAGAAAAATAGGGTAAAGACTCTCATGTTTTCCTAATTTGAATTGTCCACCTTTTAGGTAAATGTGCATTCATTAAATATATTCAAACAGCTTAGTAATTCAGAATGTGATTAGCTCAAAAGCAACACTAATCTACTTGCAAATCCCATTCTCTGGGAAATGAGGAAAGATGGAAAGACTATTTGAAATGGTAACATCTGACCTATTACAAGCCCAGGTGAAAAAAAGGAAATACTAAGACTGCTGCAACAAAACAAACCCATAAAAGCACAAAAGGGGAGTGCAAGCCATTTGCCTTTACAACAGCTGCATGATGCAGATGAATCAAAGCACTGCCAGCAATAAACGAATCTGGTCAATGTCAATTTTCCCCAGGCATCTGCTATTGTCGCTAGTGATTTTACTGAAGATTACCCATCAGTTAGTGCAGATTTGTTTTTTTAATTGGCCCGCACCACACCTGCCACGTTTTTCTTGTTCTCGGTCCCAGAAGCTTTTGCAGAGAAGAAGAAGGTGGCTACCTGGAGAATATATTCTTAAAGCACACCGTGAAGGACATTCATGAGAACAATTAAGTTTTTAATACCAGAAGGAAAAAAAGCACCCTAGTTTAATGTAAGAAAAAAGGAATATAGGGCAATCATTAGTAAATTAGGAAGAAGTAGCCAAGGCATCTTCATTATTATAATCTCAGCCTTGGAAGGTGATCATTTTCACAGTATTTTTAAGCATTTCATATAATAGTCAAGTATGACATGCTGGAAGTAAATTATGAACAGGTGGGCAGGGTGTCTGGAGGGCAACACCACTCATCAGGTTGACAAAGCAGCAAGACAGATCACAGGATAATCAGCAGGTGGGTAGGGAAGCAGCAGGCAGAATGATTTGCTACATAATATTTGGCATTAATTACAACTGTTGAAATGCTGGGGGTGGTTTTATTTTAACGTAAAGAAAATGAATATGTTCTTCAATTTCATTTTACCTTAGTGGTTTCTATATTTTGGAATTATTGCATATTACAATTTTATTATGATCTACAGATATTGTACATTGGCATAATGTATTTCAGATCATATTTACAAATTCACAAGTACGTTTTTTTGAGTTTCTCCTAGCTATGCACTATATGTTCCAGAAATGAATATAGAATTATAGAATATAGAATTATGAAGATGTGAAAAATATCATAATTGTTTTTTACCTTATTGGTTCATATGAGTAGGTTAAAACATCACTAAAATGAAAACAGTGTATAAATGCCATTGGAAGTTTAAACTTTGGACCCATATACAATACTAAACAAGTATAATAATACTAAAAGTAGCAACAGATTCAAAGGTCAGTTTTTTGGAGAATCTGTACACTACTGTAAAGAAGAAATACATTATTACTAATGAGATTAACCCATTTTAGGACCTCAGCTCTTTTTAGGGTCTATTAAGCTGAAAAATATATTTTTGTGAAGGAATTTGGCTTTTTTTAGGGGCTAAATTTAGTAAGTAAATGGTGAGATAAGAGTATTTTCCTGAAAAAAGATTGTAAAAGAGAAGAAAGAGAAGGGCTAGGGAAATAAAACATAAGAGCACTGGATTCTACATGAGAGTAGGAATAGGAGTGAGTTGAGAGACAATGCTGAAAAACCTCAAAATGTTGCCCCAAAGGAGTGTTACCGTTGGGTTTTGGCTTGTTAATATAAGGGAATATAAAATACTTATACATGGATACTAACTGTTATGGACTGAATGCGTCCCCCCAAAGTTCATATTTTGAAATCTTAACACGCCATGTGATGTTATTAGGAGTCAGGGCTTTTGGGAAATAATTAGACCATGAGGGTGGAGCCCTCAAAATAGGATTAGTGCCCTTTTAATAAGAGACATGAGATCTTCCTATCTCACTGCTCTGCACCATGTGAGGATACCAAAAGAATTTATCCATCTGCAAACCAGGAAGCCAGCTCTCACCAGACACTGGATCTGCTGGCACCTTGATCTTAGACTTCCCAGCCTCCAGAACTGTGGGAAATAAATGTTAGTTGTTTAAGCCACTCAGTCTATGATAGCTTGTTATAACAGCCCAAACTAAGACACTATTTTAAGGGTTTTAAGAGAATAGAAGGAGAGAGATAAAGGAAATATAATAATTGGTTGTGAAATTTTACTATATTTCATTATGAATCATTGACCCATACAGAGAAGTTTTTCATGTTCTTCAAATGTCATTTAAGTCTCAGCAAGAAACACTCATTTAAAATTCATCCCTTTCTGGGGACTACCCCAGCAGTCCAGTGGTTAAGACTCCATGCTTCCACTGCAGGGGCCGTGGATTCGATCTCTGGTCAGGGAACTAAGATCCCACATGCCGTGTAGCGTGGCCAAAAAAATAAAAATAAAAAATAAAATAAGTAAAATTAAAATGTTTAAAATTCATCCATTTCCTATTAAGCTAGAGTTCAGCATGCTTAATTGAAAGAAGGAAGTTTGCAAGTTTTACAAATATTAAAAATAAAAAGAAAGGATTAGTAACTCCCTCATTAACTCCTTTATAAAATGACTTATTTTCTTTCTATATTTACGAATTTATTTTTTTGCTTTATGCCTAATTTAAATTAGTAAAATCATATGTATACCTTACATTCTTGAAGGTGACTCCACTGTCCATATCCCAGGCTACAGGTGCCTAATGGAAGTGTCATTGTTGATGAATAAAAGGGATGAATAACTATTCCTTTGTACAGTGGCTACTTTTCAGTCCCTCCAGAAGGAGCTTTTCCCACTGTACTTGAGAAGTAGATGGAAAATATCCATGATTGAATATGAGTTTATATACCTCCTATATCTAGGGGACAATGGGTTTAGTATAAAAGTGTGAACAACTCTGCGCTGATAGAGGGAAATTGACCTCATCCTCACATTCAAAGGTAGTTTGGGAAGTATTTTTCCTATATAGTGAATTCATAAATGTAAAGCACTTAGAATGGAGCCTGGTTTGTATTCACTATATATGTGCTAATTGCACTTCTTATATCACTGATTGATTGATTGATGTAGTAATTGTGCTTTGATGACCATCTTAAAGGTGCCTAGGAGTCAACAGGACTTCTATTTTGGTATTATGCAACTCTTTTTAGCAGAAAATGTGGTTTCTCACTAAATATTTACCGTGGTAAACCAAAAAAAAAAATACCTCCCAAAAATATATCCATGTTTTAATCCCTAGAACCTGTGAATGTTACTTTATATGGCAAAAGAAAGAAAGAAAGAGAGAGAAAGAGAGGGAGAGAGAGAAAGAGAAAGAAAGAGAAAAGAGAGAGAGAGGGAGAGAGAAAGAAAGAAAGAAAGAAAGAAAGAAAGAAAGAAAGAAAGAAAGAAAGAAAGAAAGAAAGAAAGAAAGAAAGAAAGAAAGAAAGAAAAAGAAAAAGGAAGGAAGGAAGGAAGGAAGAAGGAAAGGAGGGAGGGAGGAAGGAAGAAAGAAAAAGAAAAACAGGCTCTTTGCACCTTTGATCGAATTATGGATTTTGAGATGAGATGATTATCTTGAATTAGCTAAATGCAGTAACATGATAACATGTATCCTTATAAGAGAGAGGCAGAGGGAGATTCTATCCACACAGAGGAGGTGACATGAAGACTGAGTGGAGTTGTTTGAAGAGGTTGGTCTTTTTTTTTTTTTTTTTTTTAATTTATTTTTGGCTGTGTTGGGTCTTGGTTGCTGCACGCAGGCTCTCTAGTTGTGGTGAGCGGGGGCTATTCTTCGTTGTGGTGTGCAGGCTTCTCATTGTAGTGGCTTCTCTTGTTGCGGAGCATGGGCTCTAGACGTATGGGCTTCAGTAGTTGCAGCACGTGGGCTCAGTAGTTGTGGCTCACGGGCTCAGTTGCACCGCGGCATGTGGGATCTTCCTGGACCAGGGCTCGAACCCGTGTCCCCTGCATTGGCAGGTGGATTCTTAACCACTGTGCCACCAGGGAAGCCCGAGGAGGCTGGTCTTGATGACTGGAGTGATGTAGCCACAAACCAAGAGAAGTTGCCAGCCACCAAGAACTGGAAGAGGCGAGAAACAGATTCTCCCTTACAGACTCCAAAGGAGCCCTGCTGACACCTTGCTGTTGAACCTGTGATATTGATTTCAGGCTTCTAGCCTCAGGGGGAACAGTGAGAGAATACATTTCTGTTGTTTTAAGCCACTAGTTCTGTTATAATTTGTTATAGCAGCCACAGGAAGCTAATATGTTAACCAAAATAATCAAGTGCAGTCTGTCCACCTATAACCAGTGTTTATACTGACCACAATCTACCCTCCCCCCAAGTTCCTGTTTTAAATCACTGGATATAGTTGCCCTGAGGAAAGTGCTGGTCCTTTGATACCTACTGAGTTCATTTGTGCTAGAGTGCTGTTACATCAGTTTAGAAATACTGGTGTATCCAAACACAGATTCTGCTTCTTACACCCATGAATCCTGAGTTACTGGTAACTGCAAATTTACAACTGCTTTTCTCTCTTGGGAGGGAGAAGGAAACTAATATCTGTTGCTGCATTCCTGCTATATTCTAGGAGTATCATAGATCTCCAAAGCTGCTGTCCTCAATTCCCAGGTGACTCAAATATGAGCAAACAGCTATTAACATTACAAAAGAGATGCATCCAAGGTCAAAGACATAGTAGGAGATTATCCATACCTATATCTATGCAGATTCCTGGTAGATTGTACAGGAGATGTGTGCTATCTTAACTTTAGGAATTAAGAGGAAAGAATAGATTTTTAATAGAATAATCATCTGATCTATTGATCAATACTGAGAGTTCCCTGAATTGGAATTGAGACAAGAATTCTAGCCTCCATATGCAAATAGATGGTGATGTGAGTTAAAACTCTTGTATTAAACAATGGTAAACCCCCTAACTGGGTTTCTTTATTTTAAAAGGTTTTATCATTCACCAAATCAATTTGTAGAATATATATATTTTCCAGCTATTTGTATGATCTCTGCATTTGGGACGTTGGCAAACGGGTCAAACGGAAATATAGCACAGGTCACAAGAGAGTGTGCACTCATGAAAAGATGTGAGGGAAGCTTCCATAAATATGTCTGAATCCTGATGAAAGGCTACAATGAAATCCTCATATTCTAGAATAGAATTTGATTTGCTGCTAGGAAAATGCTAAAAGTGTGAAAAAATGGGGAATGGAAAAAAGTTTATTTTGTTGTTTATTTGTTGTTTTAATTGCCTAGAATCCATTTCAAATGGAAATAGAATGTCCTTATGGAAGTAGGGTAGAAAACACTTGCCTTACTTCTATGTCCAATCAGATATCACAATATCAAAAACTCTATGAGCCAGTCAAATTTTTAACTTTTTTTTCTGTTTTTCTATTGTTACCTTTTTTCTTGTTTTTCTGCTGTTATCCTAAGACTTAAAGGGCCATGGCTTCAGAAATGAGACCTAGGACAGAATTCATTTCTATGGAAGAATAATAATAATTACAATAATAATGACAGTACTTCATTAGGAGTTTATTATGTTTTAAATACATTATAAACATATTTTAATATACATGTGTAAAATGTGTATAAGTATATATATAGACATACACACATACATATATAAAATCTTAAGTGTGTAATACACATAACAAGCAGTGGTATTGGTGAGAAAGCATAGAGTATTTAAGAGACTGGATTTTAGAACCAGAATGCCTAGCTTGAAAAGCTGCTCTACAATTTATTGACTCTGTCACTTTTCAGAATCCCCTCAACTTCCCTGCATCCCGGTGTCCTTACCTGTAAAATGATAAGGTTAAGAGGATCCTCGCTGCTTTGTTGGAAGAATTGATGAGATGTGCACACAGAGCAATTGGAACAGTTCTTGCTCATGTTAAGTTTTTAATAAATTATAATTAACTCCTACCAATCTTCATCACAACCTTCCACAGTTCATATTTTTAATCCCCTTTTATATGGCAGGAAACTGATGGTGTTTCCATAAATTTACCAAGTATGTATAACTAGGAAGTGCAGCTGCTGGTGTATGAGCCCAAATTTCTCTCTCTCTCTGTATCTCTGTCTCTCTCTCTAGCTTGAGATACAATTACATTTCCTCACTATTAGTACAGCTGGTAGTACTTATCAGGTGTTACACATATCTGCTTTATTTATTTATTTATTTTTAGTGCTATTTTTTATTAATCTCAATATTAGCTCAAACTTCAGTGTGACAGATTTGGGATTGAATTCTTTTTCTTTTTTTTTTTTTTTAAACATCTTTATTGAAGTATAATTGCTTTACAATGGTGTGTTAGTTTCTGCTTTATAACAAAGTGAATCAGTTATACATATACATATGTTCCCATCTCTTCCCTCTTGCATCTCCCTCCCTCCCACCCTCCCTATCCCACCCCTCTAGGTGGTCACAAAGCACCGAGCTGATCTCCCTGTGCTATGCGGCTGCTTCCCACCAGCTATCTATTTTACATTTGGTAGTGTATATATGTCCATGCCACTCTCTCACCCTGTCACATCTCACCCCTCCCCCTCCCCATATCCTCAAGTCCTATTTTTTTCTAATTTAAAAAAATAAAGAAAATTATAGCACCTGGCATACAATAAGCACACAAGAAATATTAGCTCTTTTTTTTTTTTTTAGGATTGTTAAACTTATTTGCCCTTCATTGTTAAAGACCTTATCTTCCTAGTCACTGTTTTCTCAGCATTTATTACCACAATTAAATCACAAAGAACTTCTACATGACAGTTTTGTAACAGAGAAATTTATACATAGTTTATGGGGGAAAACATGTTTAGTTATTAAATGGACTTAATAATAAACTTTTGGAACCCAGTCTCCATATGGCTTGGAATGTGAATATTGTTGTGTACATCTTCCCAAATTGCAATAATTATCAATTGTTTTTGGTTTTGAACTCTTGGCCTTAATCCCAGACCTTAATTACTATTCTTTCTCAATCTACTCTGAATTTCACTGTAGAGACACTTCTGCTGGGTTTTTGCTGTGGCTACACACATCAGGCACCTTGACATAAGAAGTGTGTCTCTGTGTCTGTGCTATTCTCACATCGTCCACTTCTCTCAATGCCTTGTCTAACCATCAGGACAAGAGCAGCATTTTAAATTCTTTCTCTCCTAACTCTCCTTCTTTTGCTTGATGTCAGGTTAGCTAATTTCTCCACCCTGAAGAATTAACTTTTAAATTCCTCACAATAATGAAGAATCAACCTCTCCCATACATTTCTGTTGTAGCTAATGCTACCTAAACTCATTTCTAGAACATCATAAATTGCTTAAGCAACACGAGGATTTAATAAGTTACTTAAGAAAAACTGCTCTAGAAGTCTGTTTTTTAAAAAAGCCAGAATACCTTAGACAAATACGATTTTGCTCTTAACAAAAATTTTGTCTTTACAAATCTTAACAATCTTATAAATATGCTCAGCTCAAGATCAGGAACTTGCATATTTGCAGCTATAGATACAAAATAAGTACATTTGACCCTTGAATGAGATGGGTTTGAACCACAGGTCCACTTACACATGAATTTTTTTCAATAAATAGGTATAAGAGTATTACAAGATCCACGGTTCCAATCCATGGATGCAGAACTGTGTATAGGGATTCCTGACTATGAAGTTAAATGCAGATTTTTGACTTCAAGGAAGGTCAGTTTCCCTACCCCCCGAGTTATTCAAGGGTCACCTGTATTCTACCAAGCCTGGAAATCTGATGTTCTGATTGCTCAATATAAAATTTACCAAAGTCAAAGTGTTGATGCCAATCATTTCAAGACTCACGTCAAACCTAGAAAACCATGAATTACATTACTGGAAATTAGAAGGACTTTAACAATTAATACAACCATTAAGAATTATAATAACGTTAATAATAGTTAAAATTTTTAAGTACGCATACTCCACATATTGTTCCATATTTTATGTAATAACTTATCTGTACATAAAGTATAACATGTCCTTGAGATTAGTATTAATATGCCCCATTTTACACATATAACCTCGTGTATAGAAGTTAACTGTTTTGCCTAAGGTCACATGAGTTGCATGCAGCTCAGCTGAGGTTTAAATTCAGATCTGTTGCATCCCAAGATCTGAGCTTGTGAGCGTCTATCTAGATCCTGTGTCTCCTTGAGCTAATGCCACATTTTTTCCTTTCCTTCGTAAGCAATCACTTTTAAAGAATAGGAGTTGCTGTCTCTACTTCATCATCTGACAGTCTTGCAGTGAAGTGACCCCAATTCAGCCACAGCTGTCAGGGTATGTAAAACCTGTTCAGGACAAGACTTTGTCACTTGGAAGCATTTGCATAAAGAAAATACCCTATAAATTCCGGTCTCTCACCTCCTCACCCCTCCCTCACACCCATGCAATCTGATCTATGTCCATGGACTTATTTCTACTGCAGAACATTTCAGGGGGCCTTTAAGAAATGGCTGACTGAGGTTGTGGTTTGGCCTGGGTCTTTAAAAATTTAATGAATTTCTGAATTTGAAACCTACAAACTTGGCCTCATTTTGCACCATCCATTACCCAAAAGTGTTTCTAGCAGAGATTTGACACCAAGTATCTAATACTGTGAATAGTGGAAAATGTCTAATTCAAAGTTCTTCCAGAAGGGTAATGGGTTTGCAATTTCTTCTCAGATATTTAAAAGTCTGCACTTTCATATTCTGAGCAGAGCACTAGACAAATCTGCAAAGCCCTTTTAATAATTTCTCCCTGTGGATTGCACACAGTGTTTGAATCAGGAGGTTGTGATTACATGAAACCACTGAGAATAGGATGGTTAATTCCTCAGACACATGAACAGAATGAAAGGGAAAATCTTCACTGAAAAGATGATTAAAGACTTAAAGGGAAATGTATTAAAAAGTGAAAATTAAAGGAAGTAAAATGCCAAGAAGCATGTGTAGTTGGATATGTTTTCATTTCCCCAAATACACAAGTAAAATTAATATTCACTCAATCTAATACAGCAAAGACTCAGTGACCCTGTCCAGCCAGGGAATGGGGTAATCTTGACAAACAAGGCATCTAGTTAACTGATTATCTTAGATTTTATCTACTCACACTTAAAAAAAAAATCCTTTAAAATATTTTATATTTTTTATTCCATTAATATGTAACACTAATATAAAACAAGCTTTTGTGTGTGATTCAATTAGTGTTAAAAAATGAATAATGAGCATTCGATATTCCTATGTTTAAGTTGTAGCCAATACGTACTTCCATGCATTATATATTAACATTCTTTTTTTTTTCACACACACTATTAACGTTCTTAACACTGCCTTTTCTTTGACTAAATGAGATTTCTGAATATAAACTTCCAAACAAGCATGTTGTTCCAAAGAATCCTTTCAATGCTCTCCAGACTGCAGTTCTGCAGTTTATTCTCCTCCCCACTCTTCCCAGCCCCTGGCAACCACCAATTTGTGTTTTTGTCTCTGTGGATTTATTCGGAATGTTTCACATAAATGGAATCATACAATTATGTGACCATCTATGACTGGGTTCTTTCACTTACAGTGTTTTTGAGATTGATCTATATTGTAGCATGTCAGTACTTCATTCTCCTTTATGGCTACATAATATTCCATTGCCTGCATATATCACAATCTGGTTTACACATTCATTTGTTGATGGACGTTTGGGATGTTTCTAACATCCCACTACTGTGAATAGTGTTGCTAAGAATTGTATGTATTTGAATATCTGTTTTCAGTTCTTTGGGGCATACATCTAGGAATGGAATTGCAGGGTAATATGGTAATTCTATATTTAACTTTTTGAGGAGTCACTAAGTTGTTTTCCACATCAGCTGAAACATTTTAGAATCCAACTAGCAAGGGTTCCAATTTCTCTGTATCCTTGCCAACACTTAAAAAAAAAATTTGTAGCCATCCTAGTGGGTGTGACCTGGTACTCATTATAGTTTAGATTTGCATTTTTCTAATGACTGGTGATGCTGAGCATCTTTTCATGTGCTTGTTAGTCATTTGTATACAGTATTTGAAGAAATGTCTATTCAAGTCCTTCAGCCATATTTTATTGGATGGTTTGTCTTTTTGTTGTTGAGTTGTAAGAGTTGTTTACCAGTGCCTGATAACTATCTCCTGCTTAATAAATGTATTGATTCTGAATCTGAAACTATCTTAGATTCCTCTTCACCCTTATTTCCTCTAAAATTTTAAATCAAACTTGAAACAGATAATTCCAGTATTTTGCTTATTCTTAGACCCAGCTCTAACATTTGTGTATGTTTCTTTTTTTTTTTTTTTTATAAATTTATTTAGTTTTGGCTTCATTGGGTCTTCGTTGCTGCACACAGGCTTTCTCTAGTTGTGGCAAGCGGGGGCTACTCTTCCTTGCGGTGCGTGAGCTTCTCGTTGTGGTGGCTTCTCTTGTTGCAGAGCACGGACTCTAGGCGCATGGGCTTCAGTAGTTGTGGCACGCAGGCTTCAGTAGTTGTGGCTCATGGGCTCTAGAGCACAGGCTCAGTAGTTGTGGTGCACGGGTTTAGTTGCTCCGCGGCATGTGGGATCTTCCCGGACTAGGGCTTGAACCCGTGTCCCCTGCATTGGCAGGCGGATTCTTAACCACGGCGCCACCAGGGAAACCCTGTTTCTGATTTATACATTCAAGTACCATAATATTTTTTTTCCAGGACTGTGTATTTCTTCCCCTCTGAGGCCACACTGCTCACCTTCAACTCAGAGGAAGAAGATATGAAACATTCTTATGAGTGAGACACAGCCCCTGCCCCAGGCTATATAAATTGAAAGAAGTTATCCCTTTATCATAATAATTTTTATTATAATTTACAAAATCATGACAAGAGATGTTATTTTATTTGTTTAATATAAGTCAAATTTATTATCTCCTTCCTGTATTTTACTTCCAGAAACAAAGAATTTTAAAAATGACTTCAAATTTTCATTATTGAAAAAAAAAGGAAAAAAAATGCATGTTCTCTAGTAAAGACAATAAACTCGATGCCTTAAAAAAAATCTTTTCAGTTTCTGATCTTTTTCGTATATGCAAATTCATCATACATGTTCATCATAAATATTTCTCTATTAGAAATTTTCTTTAGCTATATTCTCTCTGTTCCAAAGCTTCCTATTTTGGAATATAATTATGCCACTGACTAAGCAATGTGAGATTTTGCTTTTATTAAAAGGGATCTAACTACTTACTTTACATGTCAACAAAATCATTTTTGCACACAAAGAGGAGCTCAAGAAACTGTAGGAGCCACTTTCAAATATGTCCCCTGAGAATGTGAGTGAATATTCTGATATTGGTTAATTCAATGTCAAGTGCTGGATTTTAGGAAGATGATTATTCCTCATTACTTTATTACAATGAAAGCATGTATGATGACCACATACAATTTAATATTCTTGGCTCCTATGGATGATTCTACATGGTTTTTATTTCCTTGATGAATTAACTTGTGAAACTGCTAGTATTTTTCCTGTTGAAGCCAAGCCTATTATCCGTGCCCATATGTCTATAGTAAGAGCGATTGGGAATACAGAAACCATGCATCTGGAAGGAGTTAGCTTTGCTTCCTCTATAATGGTTTCCAATCATTCTTTCTAAAAAACCCAGTCTTACAGAAAAAGACTAGACTTTCATGTAAAACTCTGTTAAATTAACAGTTCATCAGTTTAGAGTACACTCTAATAGAACTTGTGTTCAGTCATGTGCTCTTGTTCACACTCCTGAAATCTCATTACAGAGCCAGTCTTAGACGTATGGCTGAGTCTATAGCTACTTACTTCTCAAAAGAGGACTGAAGTTTGTCTCTCCTTACCTCATCTATCAAATATGCAAGCACAAGGTGGTCTTGCATGACAATTTCATTTCTTTTCTCTCCCTTTCTTTCTTCCTTCCTTCCCTTTCTTCCTTCTTTTCCTTCTTCCTTTCTTTCTTCCTTCCTTCCTTCCTTTCTTTCTTTTTCTTTCTTTCTTTCTTTCTTTCTTTCTTTCTTTCTTTCTTTCTTTCTTTCTTTCTTTCTTTCTTTCTTTCTTTCTTTCTTTCTTTTTCTCTTTCTCCCTCCCTTCCTTCCTCTTTTTTTTCTTTTCTGGTAGATTCCATTTCTTCCAAACATACCTGACTTCTTTCCTTCTTTCTTGGACATTAGTTCTCATATCCAGGAGCTGTAAATACCACATGAAAATTTCAAACAATAGACTTTACATCTTTCTACACATTTCCCAACACTCATATATACATATGTAGGTACTGTAAACATACAACAGCTTTGTGGAGTCTTTGGATAGTCTCATTTGTAAATGAAACAAGTTTGCTATCCCATAATACATTGTATGCAAATAGGGACAGTGTGGTATTTGAAGTTCATAAATATTTTCATATGTATTGCTTCATTTGATCATCATCATAATTTGGGGACAGGATAGAGTAAAACTGTTATATTTAAAAATAGAAAAAGAAATTCAGGTTATCTTTAAAAATGATAATACCAGGAAAATTTATCATGGTGATTGGCAAATATTAATTGTTCAACCACGAGAGCTGTTTTTATTAATGATAATGACAAATAACATGTCCAATCTTTCAAAACGGAGTAAGCTATGGATTTAGATCCTAACCCTATGACTTTGTTTTTTAAACTAGTATCTCCATGCAGGAAGAAGTTACAGCTCCCACAGGCAATGATTCCATTTTGCTTTTCTAGAAGATAGATTAGCTTTATTCAATTCAAAGATTCCTAATCTGTCTGGTTTGCAATTGAAGGGAGTTTGAGGAATTTTGAGGCTGATCAAGGAGAAAGATATGACCAAGACATGGCAGTAGTACACAGCCTTTACTTGGGCACCACTAGGACAGGTTTGCACGCAGGGTGGGGAAATAGGGGAAGGCAAATGATCTGAGATGAGACTTAGGTGGTTAGGTTATTCAGCAGCAAGGTGGGAATTCTCTGGGTCAGAGAGCTCCAAAGGGCAGCAGCCACTTAGGGGTTTTTATGGCTAACAAATACTTATCTTAAGGCTAGCAGATATTGGGTGCAGCTTTGCAGGTTATCCTTAGCAGGCAAACTCTATTTGGCTTAAAGGCGGCTTCTGGGGGCTGTATTCATAAAACAACTTGATATGTAAAAATGTGAGTTTAATATCAGAGGGCTTTTGAGCCATTGGGTCTCAGCCCACTATAAAAAGTAAGCAACCTAGGGGCCATTATACCAAAACCATCATTTGCTCACTTGTATAACAATCCATCCCCTTGCCCCAAGTTGTATTAGTCTTAAGTTGTATGTTTTTTCCTAATGCCTGGATTTGGATGCAAGAATAAAGCATCTTCAAGACCCAGAATTCTACGAGGGCAAAAACTAGGATTTCAAAGCCTGTTTGCAGCCAAGTCTGCCCACTTGGAGGAGGCAGGATGGGGGAAATCCAGGAAAATAGATCAAACAAGAAGAATATTTTACTTTTTTTAATGTGTTTAATCAGTAGAGTAATATTATGTGCCCCTGGCTATCTTTGTAACAATCAGTGAGTGTTACCCACCCACATGCAGCAAGACATGTTAGCAAGACATGTTAACAAGCAAGACATGTTAACAAGCAAGACATGTTGTTACCACAGACCCCTCATTTCCCAGCCAGGAAATAACTAGGGATATGAAATTATCTAATACCATGGCCTCTAAAGTATGGTGAGATTTGGCAGAGAGTTTCAGTTGGGGCCATTTGTTTAATTTGTGTGGATCATTCCTTAGATATGGCTATCTATAATTCATTTAAATGTTATGTGGTGTCCACATATATGCAATTCTTAATGCTCCCATAATTAGCGATCCTAAGGTGGTTTGTCTGAGGGGGGCTATTGGAAAAGCTCGTTTGTGTCACTGGAGGTGAGCTAGTATGGTTTGTGAGGGCAAGCACTTGGGGGTTCCACTGTTGAGTAAAAATCTTGAATTTTGAGCCAAACCCAATACAGGAAATATTGTACAGGATTGAATGAGGAGAAGCTAGTGATAAGGGAAGTCATTTAATTCCCTTACAAGTCCACCAGGCTCCCTCTGCTGTCTGTATATTCTCTTCATTACTTTAAAGGTAAGTGTGTGTGGCTTAGGGCAATTCTGGTGTTAATAGGAGCATATGATGTTAGAGTCAAACAAGCTTGTGTGGTATCCATCTTTCATTCAGCCCCTGGATGAATTAAATTGGTTACGGGTTCCACATATTTTGTGAAATTGGCCTCTGGATATTGTTGGTGGAAGTCCATGGGTTGGAGAACAGGCTCATTTTGATAAATGAGGTTTGAGAAGTAGCTTGGCCAGAGAAGAGGTATTATGTTATATGCACTAAAATCAGATTGTTGGAAACATGCCCAGTAAGCAGGCTTTTGTCCAATTATTAAATTTGCCATTTATGTCCTGCGTGGCTAAGGCTATATGCAGACTCAGTTTGGTGGACAATAGTATATTCCTTCTTGTTTGGATTAATGGGCATTGGTTCTTGAGTTTCCTGTTAATTTCCAGTAGTAAATAACAGTGGTGTGTTTCCATGAGCATGGGATGCTATTGCGGTTTTAAAAAAAAAGTCGTTACTTTAGCTGTGCGCTAAATTAGACCCTGAACTATGGGACACTCATATATGGGATTCTCCCAGATGGGTCAAGTTATTTCAAAAATAGATATCAATTGTGTTACACATTTGGCCCATTTCTTTCCTGTGTATTGTTATGTTGCTGTCTTTCAGTGGGATACGACTTATTCCACTGCTTCCGTTCTAGAGAAAACTTTTCTAAAGCAGCCATTTGTGTTGCTTTAACAGTATCACGGTGGCCTCTTGGGAGGGGGCAGTATGACTACACTAATACATTTATTCTCAGGTTGGCTTTACTACAGAGATTCTCATTATTGTTTCTATCTCCTATAAGGTGGGTTGTGTACGTTTTTTATGGATCCCCTAGAAAAGTAACATTGGAAGACAATTTCCCTCAAATATTTCCCAAATCCTTATTAATGGTGATCTTGGTAACCTGGAAAATTTTTAACAGCCTTGGTAGGCTCAGTAAATTTTGTAAGTAAGTAGTTGTTAATTTGGGTAGAGAAACTTCCAATTAGATATCTCCACGGGATTTAATGTCTTGCATAAGAATTGCCTTTGCTGTGGTGTTTATGGTAGTCAGCCAGCATTGCAATTGTTGTAGAACTCACTTCCGCTGAGCATTATGTAAAACTGTCATTTGGTATTATTAGGTAAGGGTAGAGAAGAATGTGATTGTAGTTCAGACATTTTGTACTTACCTTGGCTAAGGTACTTACATGTTTTATACTTTGCCTACCTTGCTTCTGTTGATTAGCAGCCAGGAAGGGCATCCATGGTGCACCAAGATGGGCAATTTTCCTCCCATCTCTTTACCCCAAATATCTTGGCTTGACCTTTATTTTCCAACCCTAATTTTCCGGAGTTCTAAGTAGTTAGCTCATTAGCCACAGGCCAAGAGTCAGTAAAAATATGATCTCAGGAAACTGTTTGTCAAGGGCATCCTCTATTGCTAGGAATATTGCATGCAAATCAGCTTATTGGACACTTTGGTCTCTCCCCAGTATGGAAACTGAACTGTTTGAATTGGGGTGATAGGCACTGGCTGTGCATTATCTGGCTCCCTTACACCCTGGTGCTCACTCCTGCAGTAAAGAAAGACCATCACATTTCTTGTTTTGAGATTGGTGACCATCCTCCTTCTAGTGCCTACCGAGCAAGAGATGAAGGCATTTCTGGAGGTTTTGTCCAGTTAACCTCGGTGGCAGAGTCTGTGGGTATTTCCTCACTTCCTCCAATAGTTCAATCATGTAGGTGCAATTTTCACTTTAATAAGCAGGCCTCTGTTGCTGATCCAGTTTTACAGGGAGCTTTTTCCATTACCCAGGGCATAATAGGAATCTCAGTCCATACAGTAATTGGCTCTGTGCCTGGAAACGCTTCGGTTGTGTCAAGTGTGCCACCAGGAGTTGCCTCGTTAGTAGTTGGTGCCTTTGGCCTGAATGTGGGACCACTTATACCAGAGTCTGTGGGTTGGCATTTCCCTGTCCATTTGGCCCAGGGGCTCCAGGAAAGAAACGTGGGGGTGGCTCAAACGTATAACTGTAAGTTCTGCCTTCAAGGCTCTGGGGGGAGAACCACAGTGATAACCTCTTTTATTGATAGTGCATCTAGTGCCGTCCTTCCTCAGGTCTCAGGGAGACGTGGGAGACCGAGGGTGAGTCCGTGAATGAGGCCAAGAAACACTGGGGTGAGGAACGTGTTGACACCAGGATCCAAACATTTCACCTAAATGTTGGGTCTCCTTTACTGACGTAGGAGATTGGAGCTCTAGGAGATTACCTTTCACCAGTTTGGGAATGGGGTTTCTACTGAGTTCCAAAGCAGCTCCCAAGTTTAACAGACTGGGAGGGCCCACATACCTCATGTGGAGCAATTGCCCGTCCTGCTCAGGGAGGTGTCCACTCACAGCTGTGATGACCTGTCAGATAGGGTCTTGTCAGATCTGTGAGGAGGATGTCATGATACAACACCAAAGCTGAGCTTCTGGTGGGAGTGAGGAGCAGGCATCCGGGTCCTATGGTGAAGCTGTACATAACCAGGAAGACGTGTACTGTCGACCCTCAAAGGTGAAGGTAAATTGTGATCGACTCTCCCGTGAGATTTTTACTGACTAGAACATATTAGTCAAGTCTGCAACATCAACCATCTACGCATGTTATTTGGAATGTCATCCATTAGAGCACAGATATCTGGTGGAGGTGCTTTTGTAAAGGAAACAGCCTTAACTCTCTATAGTCGATAGTTAGTCTCCACTCACTAGTAGTGATTTTCAGCACAGGGCAGACCAGGGAGATGAAAGGAGAGATGGTAAGAACCAGTTTTCTTTTAACTCCATCAGCTAGGACACGTCATAACCCTTCAGAGCCTTGCCTTACCTTGGTTGGTTCTGCAGCACATTTATCACCCACACTCGTAGTGGAAGGTTAACTGTTTCTTTCCAGGTTGTACCCATCAATATCCTAAAAGCCAGTGGGAAAGGGGACAATCTCAGAAAGGGGGTGTGAGGGGTGACAATCAGGACAGAAGCACCTTTCAACAAAACTGGGCCAGGGGCTTCCCTGGTGGCGCAGTGGTTGAGAATCTGCCTGCCAATGCAGGGGACACGGGTTCAAGCCCTGGTTTGGGAAGATCCCACATGCCGCGGAGCAACTAGGCCCATGAGCCACAATTACTGAGCCTGCGCGTCTGGAGCCTGTGCTCCGCAGCAAGAGAGGCCATGATAGTGAGAGGCCCGCGCACCGCGATGAAGAGTGGCCCCTACTTGCTGCAACTAGAGAAAGCCCTCGCACAGAAACCAAGACTCACCACAACCAAAAGTAAAAATAAAATAAAAGTTAAAAAAAAAACTATAAAAAAAGAACTGGGCCAATTTTAATAGTTAAATGAATTAACTTTAATTAATCCTCTCAAGTTGGTCATCTGGGGCAGCTGGTTGGGGGGGGGATGTCCCTTTAAAGCACGGGTGCTTCCAAGGATTAGGGAGATTTGAGCACCAGTGTCCAACAGAGCCAGGCAGTGCATTTTTTGTTTGTTTGGCTTTTTGTTTTGGCGGGGTTTTCTGGAGCCCAAACTATAGTCAATGTTGTAAAGGAGTGATTGCTGGAAGGGGGCAGCTTTAAAGACAGATGCCCGTGTGGGGGCGTGTCCGTACTACTGGCTGAGATTGGAGCAGGCGGGGAAGGTGAGGCTGTTTCCAAAGGAGTCACCTGTCATCAATTGTAGGCTAACTCTACCCAGTATTGTAATTGTTCCACTGATTTACCAGAGATTTTCCAATCTGAGACCCCTTGTGCCTCAGATTCCAAGGTAAGCTCTCTTGTTCGTCTCAGATTCATGCTTAAGCAAGGGCCTGGCTCTGGGTGGTTTATTTAATCTAGGAGGGTTTGGCCTCCTCATTGATAGTAATTTAGATTAAGTCCAGGTGGGGATTGTTTGTAGCATTAGCAGGCAACACTTGACTCAGCTTGTCTTCCATGAGTTCCTGCTAAATCCAGGGCAGCTGCGTCTTCTTGAATTTTTTTAAGTATTTGCCACAATTTCCAGTAAAGAGGACTTATATTTGTCAGGAGATCCACTGAGAAACAACTGGATGGAGTCAGGATTCAATTCGGTCTTCTCCAGACTCGCCAAGTCACCAGGCCATCGCCTGATAGGCCCACTCCCACATCGCCGGCTGAGGATCTTTGGCCTCAGCTAACGTTTTCCATTGATAGTTGGCCTGTCCACGCAGCCCAAATGCAGATTGGGCTCCATCTCAATGGAGCCTCCATGGAGGCAGTGGAGCCTCCATGCTTTAGAAATCCACACCGACAAGGTATATATGGATGGGGATCCAAAGCATATTCTGGGGGTCACTCCCACCTTCCGCACTAATTGTGGGGGTCCTTTGGTTGGGACACCATTTTCTCATCCTTACTTTGGCAGCTGTTGTTTAATTTCAGCCTCCCGTAGGTGGCGCTCACCCCCTGCCTGACACACTAAATATAAAGACCGGCAGCCCCTTCTCCTTTAGCTAGATCCTTAAGGAGAGTCTGAGCCTCAGGGCGAGAGAGGGGACAACTTCCCTCTTCCCAAGGACAACCAACGTTGTCCTTCTTGATACTCCCCCTTTGTCTTTTCTGTCTTTATTAGTTTGTAGGTGGTTACTGGCAAAGCAGAGTAAATTATCTGCGTCACTAATGTGGCGTATTGTGCTGCCTTCCCCACTAGAGGGCAATCCTCTCCCCAAGGGTCCTCCCTCTGTCTGGTCTTCCTCCAAGAATTTATGTACCTACTTCCTCTCCACGTGGCATTCTGATGAAAGCAGCTGTGAGCATCTCGTGGTTTGAAGCACCTGTTCAGTAGGACATCCACCACATTTGGAATCCTGAAGGGGGCAGGAATATAAACCTCCTTGCCCTTAGTCACTTGAAGCGATGCTTTAGCCGGCTCAGCCCACGGGTTGAGCTCGCTATTACTAGGGAAAGGAGCTAGAATGACACCAAACACAACTAATCCCAGTGTGACAGCTGTAAAGGTACTGCCAGCTGTTTACAAAGGCAACTCCCCCACTGCACTTAAGAGACCGGCCTTGCACTGACATCTCTGGCATATCAGCTTATTTACCTGCCATAATGGTCCCCAAGTTCCTCTTGCAGCAGAGTACCCCAAATCACCAGTCTGGCCCCAGGGACCTCCCTGTGCTATAGCCAGTTCTGGGGTGATGGGTAGTGCACCCTCAGTACAGAGGCCCACAGGTACAGGACGCACAGCTCCTGCCTGGTGGGGACCCAGGCTTGTGTGCTGACCTACTTCCCTGGGCAGCTCTGCACCTCTGATCCCAAGTCAGTTCCAATGGCCCGGTTCAGTCAAGTATTAATACTGGTTGGCCAATTCGATAAGGCATGGGGAAGATGACACTATACAGGGAGTATAATACAACAGAGCAATGCCTTAGCTAACGACCCCAGGTGTTCCAGTTTTGAGCCCCAACCCCTTAAGACCATCCAGGATCATTTAGCAACTGGTCGTCCTGTTGACTGGGTAGACCCCATTATCTATATCCTGATCAACTCCAGAAATCCTCCCCTTTTCCTCGTTACCACTTTTAAGAGGTTTGAGGGATTTGGAGTCTGGTCAAGGTAAAAGATACAACCACAAGGTGGACTTGGAAAATATTTGAAGAAGTAATGACCATAGATTTCAAAAACTGTAGACAGACATCAAGGAGTCTACAAATTCGAGGAGTCCTACAAGTATTCAAGCAAAATAAATGCAGACAAACACCACATGTACACACATCACAGTTAAACTCCTGAAAACAAATGACAAAAACATTTCTAGGAGCAGCCAAAGGAGGAAGAATGACATATTACCCACATGGAAGCAAAAAAAGACCATTAATTGATTTCCTGTATTAATTTCTTAGGACTGCTCCAACAAATTACTGCAAACTTGATTGTTTAAAATAAGATAAATTAATTCTCTTACACCTCATGAAGCAGGAGGCCCAAACTCGGGGTGCAGACAGGATGCTCTATAGGAAAATTGTTCATTGCCTTTTCCAGCTTCTGGTGGCTCCAGGTGTTCCTTGGCTTATGTCAGCGTAACTCTAATATCTGCCTCCATCTTCATGTGGCTACCTTCTCCATGTCTCTCTATTGGTTTATTCCTCCTCTTATGAAGAGACCAGTCAATGGATTTAGGGCCCCCTTTGAATCCAGAATTATTTCATCTTGAGATCCTTAACTAATTATATCTGCAAGACCCTATTTCCAAATGAAGTCATATTATGAGATTCTAGGTGAACGTGAATTTTGGGGGGACAATGTTCAATCCAATACATTTACCCTAAGAAATAATGGGAACTATAATACAATGGGTCTTCAAGATTAAAAGTAAAAAAAATGCCACCATTGATTTTTATAACCAACTAAAAGTATCTTATAATAACAAAGGCAAATTTAAACAAAAACGATAAAACTTTGGCCAGAGTCATCAAGAAAAAAAGGGAGAGGGCTCAAATCAATAAAATTAGAAATGAAAAAGGAGAAGTTAACCTGACACCACAGAAATACACAGGATCATAAGAGACTACTTACAAGCAACTCTATGCCAATAAGATGGACAACCTAGAAGAAATGGACAAATTCTTAGAAAGGTACAATCTCTCAAAACTGAACTAGGAAGAAATAGAAAATATGAACAGACCAATCACAAGTAATGAAATTGAAACTATTATTAAAAAACTCCCAACAAACAAAAGTCCAGGACCAGATGGCTTCATAGACTAATTTAAATTCAAATTTAAAATACAGTTATAGAAGTAAACACTGAAAGAATTCGTTAAAATCTACATACACCAAAGAAAATAAGAAAATGAATCCTGTAGGCAGAGAAAACTATTCCCAGATTGAAGTAAGTAGACGAAAGAAGGAAGACCAAGAAGGAGCACAGATATGTGGGCAAATCTAAAGGAATATCACTGAATAGAATATCTGTGAGGATTTAGCAAAGAGAAAAAAGAGTAATAAATTGCTTTAAAGTGTTTGTTTTTGGTTTTTTTTATTTATTTATTTTGCTGTGCTGGGTCTTATTTGCGGCATGTGAGATCTTTGTTGCCACGTGCGGGATCTTTAGTTGCAGTATGTGGGATCTAGTTTCCTGACCAGGGATGGAACCTGGACCCCCTGCATTGGGAGCACGGAGTCTTAGCCGCTGGACCACCAGGGAAGTCCCACTTTAAAGTGTTTTTAAATTCCTGTACATTCCCCGGAAAGTGGTAAACATAAAAATCTTTATTCAGATTAAGTATGTTAAGAATGCTTTTGATAATAAGAAGAGTAACTTCATAATATAGTTAATTTCATACTAACATATACAGACAGCAGCGTATGAATTAAAATAGTGAACTGGAGATAAAAGGGAGTGACTAATCAGAGATTAATTAAATAAAATGGGGGGAGGCATTGGATGAGCAAACCATGTGCCAAACTGAGGATATTGAGGCATCCTAAGAAGCATGGTTAGTTTAGAGCTTGACTCCTAGGGTCTGGTGGGCAGAATTATATAGTGACCCTCAATGACTGATATGCCTATATAATCTCATCCCTTGAATGTGGGCAGGATTTTTGAATATGATGAGAGATCAGTCTTTTGATTATACCATGTTATATGACAAAAGGAATTTTGCAGATGCAAATAAAAGAAAATTAGATTAACCTCACCTAATCAGATAATCCCTCTTAAGAAGGCCTGGGGTCCTTCATGAGGTCAGAGAGATTCCCACGCAGCTGCCCTTGAACAAGTAAACTCTCCTGTTGTGAGTAGCTCTATAGAGGAAGTGACATGGCAAGGACCTGAGGTCAGCCCTAGAAGGTAAAAGTAGTCCTTAGTATATAGCTTCCAAGAAAACAGGACTTTAGTCTTACAACCACAAAGAATCGGATTATGCCAATGTCCATGTGAGCCTGGAAGAGGATCCAGAGCTCCAGGACTGAATGAACACAGCCCAGCTGATATCATTGATCGCTGCCTTGTGAGACCCTGAGCAGAGGACCCAGAGACGCTGTGCTCAGACTCCTAACCTATGGAAACTGAGATGATAAATGTAGTCATCTTAAGCCTCTGAGTCTGCGACAATTTGTTACACATCTATAGATAACTAATACAAGGAGCAAAAGAGAAACAGAAAAATACTTCTACTCTTGAGGTCAAAAGTAAAAAGAAAAATGAAAGAAAGATAGAAGGAAAGTAAAGCTGTCATGCTTTATTAGTGTTATTTTTTAGCAGTCGGTTATGTCGGTTTGTCAAGCGGTAGACTAACTTCTAGTAGACTAGACTAACTAGACTAACTTCTTTTGCTTTCTTTTATGTCAAGTTATCATCATTTCTTGGTTTGTTCAGGCAGATTTTCACCAGCTGCTGCTCTAGGTGTGTTGGATACCAAAACAAACAAAACCCAAGAGGGAAAGAAATAATATTTTTTTACTTATCCTACTGGGGAAAACAAGAAATTACAACAGTTCTTGGTCAGTGTAATGTAAGTGCCTGACATTGAGCTTTTGACTGTTGAGGCATCCATTTCAAAAGACACACATCTTGAATGAACCCCCTGGCAGCTGAATGACAAAGCTACTAGGAAAACAACCAGGAACAGGCTGCCTCTATCTAGGAAGGTCCCTCCTTCAGAAAGCCCTGGGTAACCTAGACAACTGACCATCTGAGTAAGTGCTTCTCCCCTCCTATGCCCTAATGCCTGTTTGCATGCTTTAAACTAGCCAATAAAGAGTAAACACACAAAACTCTAGGCACCCGACCCTCAACCCTAATGAAGGCATAGCCCCAGGTCCTCTCTCTTGCTCTCCCCACCCCTGCACCCCCAGCCTCACTGTATGGCCCTCAAGCTTGCTTTGTACCCTCCAGGACTTGTGAGTAATAATAAATCTTGTTCCTCAAAATTCCGTGATGGATTTTGCTGAAGTACATCCTGCAATCATAATAAGAACCACAAAGGCTGGTCAAGACACAACATTGGCCCCGTTGGGGTAATTCTCAGGGGGCTCGAAAGGAGTGATATGCACCCAGGTGAGTGCTTCTGGCATCCCTAGCCCATAGCATCACTATGAATAGGCTGGGACCAACACTGCTTTATGTTTATAATAGGCAAAAGCTTAATAAGAATAACATGCTATGGTGTCCTTTGAAACCTGTGTTCATACTGAAATCACCTTCCTGATATTATTTTTAGATCCCTCTTGCTCTGTCTGGCTATGTTAGTCTCTTTTCATCTTCGATAAACTGAACATTGTCAAAGTTTTAGCAGATGAATTCCATTTTTTTAATCTTCTGGAATGCAAAGAAAAACTTACTTAAATTCTGTCCTCTAGTGAGATGTACAAGTCGAGTTTATAGCACGGAGATCATCAACCTCATTAGGAACAAAAAGCTAAACCTTCCTGAAAATTAATTAGAGCACATTTCCTAGAGGTTATGTTCCCTAACAAAGGGTGAATCGCAGTTCTTTATGACTGCCTCTGAAAGGTTTCTTATACACCTTTTTTGTTTTGACAAATCTTGGGATAGTTTGTACTGAAGCATATGAAAAAGCTAGGCTAATTAAAATTATATACATTTATTAAATAAATGTATTTATTCTGGAAATGCCAGAAGAAAATATAATCATTCAAACTGTAATTAGTATTTGAGCAATAATGTGTATCATTTGCATTTTCACTTTTCCAATTTACTGCTCATACATAATTACTAATTTTAATATTTAATTATCACCTTTAAAGCATAAGGTAGTCGCTATTAAAAGGAAATTGCTTTGTTGTTTTGAAACCTAATTTTGACAATGGTGAAGCTCTGTATGAGAATCCATTTTCTTTTCTTTTCTCTGGGCGCTCAGGAAGAATTTTATTTCCCAGGCCCTTGCAGTCAGGTCGTATGACTGATCTTTGGCCAGTGGAATATGGGTAAAAATGATACACATGAACTCCAGACATGACTATAAATCCTCTCGGGAGAACTTCTGCTTTATTTATTCCCCTTTTGCGGTGACCAAAGAAGTCATATCTTGAAGCTGGTAGCATCAAAATATGGAAGAAGTTTGAGTATTTAAATGAAGGCATTTAACAGAGCCCTCACTGAGTGCATTAGACAAAAACACGAGAAGCAATAAAATGTTATTGCATTAAAGCCACTGCTATTTGGGGTTTATTTTACTGCAGCACAGCTTACTCTACTCTAATACAATCATCAGTGTAGTTTTATTTGCCTTCTAAAGTAGCATTTGTAAATTTGACATGGGGTTATATTATGTTCGGTCAGCAGAATTTTTAAAAATTGACTTTCTATGCCTTTACGTGCAGAATATACTATTTCATCACTATTCCTAGTTATTACATCCCTTCTTTATTAATTTATTTACATGACATGCCCTGGAATCCATTTGGGTTTGCAGACCACTGCTATACATGAGTCTTATTTAATGGTATCTAATGCTAGCTTTTGCGTACTCTTCTGTATATTTGAGTTATTAGGTGCTTCTCAAAGACACAACAGTAACAGTTGGATAAATTTTAAAAGCTGACATTTTCAAAAGATACTGGACATGGTTTAAGAAAAAATATAAAAACATAGCCTGAAATATGGAACTATTCCATCTAGGTAGAAGCTAGGTTTAAAAGTCAGTATTAAATATGCAATGTGCCTTCCAAAAATTTATGTAACTATTAACAAAAATGATAAATAGATAAACCCAGACCATCTTGCAATATTTATCAGTGTGGGATTAAGGCTTCTCAGAATCAAAACTATGTCCTAGGCATATAAAGTTTATGGGATTTAATTAAAGTGGGCTATGGTTCCAGGCAGGAATATGCTACTACATTCAAGCTCATCCTGAGGGTCTGTAAATATTTCACTTGCTCAAGCAGTGCTAAAATTTCATCACAAAACCTTTTTGAAGTAGTCATAATTTTGTTTTCATAGATAAATTTTATAAATGGGGAATAGATCAGAGACAGGATATAATATTCAACCAGCCCTAATGGATAAATTCTAGATATCGTTTCTTAATCCCAGGTCAGTATCTGATTCTTTCTTTCTTATTGGTTTTCCAGAATTATTTTGAAGAATATACTTTCTATCACTTTACGACTGGTCCTTTTATTATAAGGACTTTAATAGTAACTGCTGCAGTGAAACAGACAAAGAATATCTAAAATCAACACTGGATAAGTGAAAAATCTTACAGAACCATTGTCTCAGATCAATAATATTGACACTTTTTGTAAATGGTCCTAGAGAAACTCTTCCACATACTGCCGAGGTGATCTTATTAAATAAAATATAAGCATATAATGCTACTTTTCGTGAGATTCTAATTCTTTAACATGCTTCCTTAGATATGCTTCAAATGTACACAATTTACACTACACATTTTTTTTTTTTTTTGGCAGCCTTTCTATTCTTCCTCTATCAAGTCGTCTCTTCTGTATAGAGCACAAATAATTCCTCTGTACTGCTTCCAGCTCTCTTATACCAATGGTTTGCATGATTTATTCCTCATTTCTATTTTTTATCTCAATTTTTTACAGAGCATCAATGTAAGCAAGAGGCGAGAGCATAATGTCTTCAAGTCTTTCTTGATCATACACACAACCCTATGCATGGGAGCAGCCTTCTAGATTTCCAGAAAAATGCTGGCGCTCTTCAAATCCCCTATGGATATTTCATTCATCAGCTTTTCTTTTAAGGTCTTGGTTAGTCTGTTGTTTGTCCCAAGTCTTATCCATTAACTCAGACAGCTACAGTGCTAAAATATTGACTAGAAATGTTTTCTAAAACTTCCTGTGGGTAGAGACTTTTAGCACAGTGTGTAGGTCAAGTAAAGATAAGACACTTGAGTGTGGTCTTCCAGGGAACCACCAAACAGGTGAAATAGTGACAATTTATTGGCCATGATGGTTTGAAAGAACTCCAGCTTCATTCTGCTCCCTTTAATCTGATCCCAGGAATGTGGACTATTATTTTTCCAAGACTACTGCTTTAATTGAGACATAGGAAATGTGTTTAAGGCAAGTCAAACTGCCACAAACTCACTGTTCTTAGAGATATTCAATCATTTTCTTGGACACTCTCAAGGTTGCTACAAGCCTTGGTTAGTTATCAGAGTTCTTAAAATGGTGATTCTTCCAATTTTTGCCTTTTTTTTTCATTGCTTTCACGGAGGGGTGAATTTCTGGAAGTCTTTTTTATGCTGCCAGTATCACCATTATCACCAAATTATACTCTAAAATGTTAGTTCTATTAAAATATTTGCTTTTCTTCTTCAGGTATTCCTGTTACACATGTGTTCAATATTCTTTGAATGTCTTCTATATGTATTTCCTTCTCTCTTATCGCTTTATTTTTTAAAAAATTTTATTTTACCCTCTCTCTTACTTACTCATCTTTCACTTGTGTGTCTTCTTTCTTGAGACAATTTGTTTTTTATTCTTTACTTTTGAGATAATTTTGGAACGATTTTGTCTTCTTCTTCAACTCCTTTCCTGAGTTCTCTAAGTCCTCATTTGATATCTTCCTGCTGTTTGTCTATTTCTATTCTGAATATGTGAATTGTAATTTATGAAGTGAAAATATTTACTTCAGGTATTGTGTTATAAATGCCCTCAAATTTTTGTCTGTAATATTTCTGCATGTTCTTGAATGTTGAAAGGTTTACACTAAGTTTTGATAGAACTTTTTTTCTAGGAGTGCTTTTGCTTTTTCCTTATATTATTGTTTACATGCATTTTAGTTTTCCAGAAACAGCACTATCAGGTCATAAAAATTGTGATGTCGGTAGGTCAAGGACTGTGCTCAACAACCTTCTGAATAGGTGAATTTGTAGACCTCATTTTACAGAAAAGAAAACAAAGCCCAGGGTAGGGAGTTTACTTCCTCAGTTAGAGAGACCAGTCAATCATAAGATTACTCAGGCAATCTGTAGTCCAGAGACTATGATCCCACCACCATCCTACAATGCTTTTTTCTCTCATAGGTCTGTGACACAGCATGTCTCCAGGTCGTTGTCAACATATCACAAAACCAGTGCTGTCAATTACTGCAGTAACTATTTTTATTGTTAGTTCAGATATGCTAAAGTTGAAAACAACTTCCAAAATAAATATTAGCAGCATCAGGCTAGTGTATTTAAACTAGCAAATTATCTATAGTCAATATTTTAGTTTAAGAGTTAGAATAAGGAACGGTCTTAGAATATTTAACCAATAATATTCTCTTTTCTTTACATGCCTTACACAAACATTTATAATGAAAGGAAAATAACTTAAATATAAAGGGTAAATAACAGTAATGGGTGTATAATGCATAGATCAAACTGTCTACTAGGTGTATATATCATCTCTGAAAAGTATCATTAACAAAGTGTCAAAATTAGGGTTGTGGCAGTCATACACAGGGACTGAAACGAAATACTATAATTCAAATTGTGTTTTATTTTATATGCTACTTATTGATAAATATCACCACATGCTTAAAACAAAATTTCATTGCGTGGGCGATTTTGTGAGAATGTAATCATAAATACGTTAACACTCTGTAGATATAAAAAGAAATTCTTAGAAATTGGGAAGAGAAAAGATCCAAGGGATTTCTAACCTAATTATGTCTTCTAATAATCAAAACACAAATAAGATTGATTGGCAAAGTTAGTATATATAAGTTGGTATAACCAATTCAAACATGACCAGCAGAATTCATAAACGTAAATACAATGATGAACTATATTGAAAGGGGTACTATATTTACAATTTCTAAATAGGCTTAAATTTCATTTCTTGGGGAAAACAAATGCCCATCAAAGCACCAAAAATATTTCTGCACCAGTGACCCAACGAACCTCCTTGTCCATACATCCCATATCTATCCTCTATTCAATCCATCATCCATAATGCAGACCAAGTAATTTTTCAGAAATGCTGATTCCTTGATAGCTCCCTCTGGCTTTCTCAGTAATATCCAGACCATTTAGCTCAAGTGATGGGTACAACATTTCCTATCATATGTATCTGTGAGTCTCAGGTTTGCACTAATTGATATCTACCAGATATCAATCTGTTATCTTACTCTGAATCCCCTCTGTGGCAAATTCAGTCCATTCTGCATTTTACTTGTCCATCTGATGGTCTTTCTGATCAACTAAGTATTGAAAAATCAGTCAGATCCAATTGCAGTTTTATTTTAGGCTTACGTTCCTCTACTTTCTACTTGACTCTTAGAAAGTCTCTTGGCCAGGACCTTCACGTTTATGGAATTTTCCTCTCCAGTCTGTAAGGAAAACATAGTCCTTGTTTTTGGGGGTTGGTTCTCTACTGGCCTCTGCTGTTTACTTAGTCTCACATCATTGTGTGTGTGTGTGTGTGTGTGTGTGTGTGTGTGTGTGTGTGGAAGGGGGTGGAGAGGAGTGACTTCCTCAATATCCAAACTGGTCCTCTCAGCACAGGTGATGTCTGTTCCTAGCTCAGATAGGAAAAGACTTGCAGTCCTATTTGCAGAGGTGAATGTCCATAAGCATTCTTTTATCCATAATTCTAGTCTCCTAAAGATTCAGTCAGGACTCCCCTGGTGGCACACTGGTTAAGAATCCACCTGCCAATGCAGGGGACATGGGTTCGAGCCACCGTGGTCCAGAAAGATCCCACATGCCGCAGAGCAGCTAAGCCCGTATGCCACGAACACAGAGCCTGCACTGTAGAGCCCGCAAGCCACAACTACTGAGCCCACGTGCTACAACTACTGGAAGCCCGTGTGCCTAAAGCCCGCGCACCACAACAAAGAGTAGCCCTCACTCACCACAACTAGAGAAAGCCCGCAGGTAGTAACGAAGACCCAATGCACCCCAAAATTAATTAATTAATTAATTAATTTTAAAAATTAAAAAAAATAGATTCAGTCAACCTTCAACCTCACTTCCTATATATGAGTAACCAACTCCAACTTGGGAGTTGGTTCCTTGACCAACCATTTGGCCCCTTGAGGGAGGAGCATAGGCTCACTTACCCATTAAATTATGTGCTGCGCTCTGAGATCAAAGATTTATGGGTCCCCGTCATGCTATTTTCAGACCCACAGAACCTTGGGCCCTTCTTTGGGACACAAGGAATTTCTTAACTTTAGTCTTATTTTCTTCATCAGTACCTCCCATCTCCTCACAGATTAAAGATGTTTTAAAAGAATACCCATGAGGCAACAGAGAGAAATGATCCTGCCAGGTACATCTTCTTCAAAATCTCCTCTGTAGGACCCCAGTCCTCCACATCTCACCACAGAATTCCAAAATCTGCCCAATTTTGTCACCACTGCACGTTCCCTGCCCACTTTTCCTTGCTGGAAATGACTACCTCTTGCCTCATGTTCTCAATGTCCACAGTGTTTATTTGTTAAAAGAGCAGAACATTGTAAGCTGTTTGATACCTAAAGTTCATAATCTGCTGTAAAATGAGTATTTAATATTAACATTGAAGCTTTTAGGAGATGGCTTCCTTCATCAGGAGTCACAGATACCACTTTCTTATGCACAAGGTAATGTACATAAAACAATGCAACTAGTCTAAGTTCCTCCCTCATCCTCCCAATTAGCCCTTGAGCCATGTCGAATACTTGCAGTTCCCTAAAAGCACTGAGGTATCTTCACCTGTCTTTCACTTAGATATATTACTCCCTTTGTCTGGAGTGCTCTTGCATTTCTTTTCTGGTAGGTTAATTTACTCTTTTTCAGATTCTGTCTAGAAATTCACTCGCCTGGGTAGACTTCCATAACCTCCCTCCATCTCTCCATCACTGGGTTACTTACAGTATATTTCAGTAGTCTGTTTACTTGTGTGTCTCACCCATTAGGGCCATCATGTAGTTCTGTTATAACCTCTTCTCCATTAGCCCAAAGGCTGTCAATTTCACAGCTAGTGGCTATTACTTAAGCCAGGTCACAAAGTGAAGAAGACATGCAATGACTTTCAATGGGCATGCCAACTGAATGAGAACTAAATTTGTTGTTATAAGCCATTTAAATTTTAAAATAGGTTGCTGCTGCAGTATATCTTAGCCTAAGATGACTGCTGTAGCAATAAATATTCTGAATTAGTTGACTTAGAAAACAATTTAAGAATGTATCTTTATTTAAATACAATAGTGTGCAATATCCAAATATGTTAATATTATTACATAATGATTTGCTATGTCATGTAAACAATTATGTAAATAAAGCTCTACATTTAATATTAACAAGGTTTTTGAGGGCTGCTGTAGACTCAGGAGAGAGAGACAGAGACAGAGAGAGAGAGAGAGAGAAGAGGGAGAAAGAGAGAGATGAGAGAGAGAACACACTTAAGAACACTAAGGCAATTTCTAGGAACAAAGTACTAATCTAAAAGAAGAATTATAACCTGTGACTGCTAAGAAGAGCCTAAAAAACAGGAAAACTAAATGTAATATGGTTTACTGGAGGGGATCCTGGAACAGAAAAATAACATTAGGTAAAAACTATGGAAATCTGAATGAATAAATTTGAATAAAGTGTGGAACTTAGTTAATAATAATGTATCAATAGTTGTTCATTAATTTTGAAAAATATATGATACTAATATAAGATGTTAATAATAGGGGAAAATGGATGTAAGATATAAGGAGACTATCTTTACTATTTTTCTGTAATTTTAAATCTATTCTAATATTAAAAACATATTTTAAAAAATGAGACACTAAGTAAAGATTAAAGATTATAGGAGAATATTTAAGTATTTTATGTAATAAATGTTTTGATAAATTATGTAATAATATAATACAGCTAAATGTGTGTTTGGAAAGCACTTGTTAACCTTTAAATTTTAATATTTTTAAAATCTATTCTTGCAAAAGTTCTTTTCAGGCATTATCTAAAATATGAATTCATGGAAAAATATTTTCAAAGGCAAAATTACTTGTGAAAATATCCTGTAGGAAAAAATAAGGGAGAATATTTAATGTTACATTTATATTTTGTATAATTAATATATAAATTTTCTACTGGGAAAATATTTTAATAGTTTTTCTTTAACAATTCCAATTAGTGTAATATTCAGTATTTTTACAACATGAGGGCACTAATCACTTTCATGTTTTGAAATTTTACATCTGCTATGATAATTTTTCATCACACAATATCCCCAAAAGACTAATTAAATGCAAAGTCTAAAAACATCTTCTCTAATATATTCAAAAATATACATATAAATATTTCAGGTAAAGAGAATGGCTTTATAATAACTTGAAGAATTTTTTTTTCTGGAGTAAATATATTTATTGATACCCATTTTATATAGTTCAATGAAATAAGCTATAAATATAAAAACATTTTTCTCTTGGATATCACCATGGTCCATGTAAACACTCAACAGTCAGAATCGTCTGCAGGAAGCACTCCAAGTCACACGGTTACGTTTACAGACCTGAATATACATATTTCATTAAATAGTGGCACTTATGTACTCAAGTGGTCCAGTGGCTTTGGAATATATGACTACTGGGCATGTGGAGTAAAAATAACGTGTAAGTTTAAGTCAATGGAAAAGGGTAGCAACATTCAACAAAAAGAAATAATTATGAATTAATATCCTAGGTGAAGAAAGTACCACAGCTGACACTTTGGGTCAGAATACTGAAGACGAAGTATGTTTAACAACACATGTCGTGGTGCCATGTGCTCTCCTCAAGTCCCAGTGGACAGTCGACCAGTGCCTGAGGGTCATTCAGGGTCAACAAAACAGCAATTCTTAAGGATCTCAATAGCTTAGAATAAAAGGTATGTGGTGGCTGGTATCAAAGAAAAGTGAGCTAAATAATTCAATGACATAATAAGTTTCCCTCCTAAGAGGAGGAGATTGCAGGGAAAACAATTTATTTTTAATTCCCTTTGTTACAGTGATCAGAGCCATTTATCTAATGTATGAGAAAGAACCCAGATAGCTGGTACCCAAAACACAGGTGCAAAAATTTTCTTCTGTTCTGAAGTCTGTTCCTCAACACTTCGGAGGGAACTAATGCAGCGGACTTGCTCTCAACTTAATGCAGCATAAAATTTTCTCATTTCTTCAGAAACAAATACAGGAATGTCCTTTGCTGCAGTCAGGCCATGTGTCTTCTGAGTTAGGAAGCAAATGCATTTAGAAGGTCTGAGGTGTGCAAGGTCCAAAACTGAAATCTGAGAGGCAGAGTTAGAACTTAAGCAAGGCAGGATTTTTAGAGACTACTCAAATGAAAATCTAAGCAAAGAATATAAAAACTCAGTTCTTTCTATTATTTTCAACTGGTAATTGAAACATTCTCAAATAATCCTTACCAGCAACATTCTCTGGTAAGGATTATTTTTTAATTATAGTTTTTATGCTTTATAATGATAATTGGTTACTTGAGTTATCTCTTGAGTCTGTAATATAAAATGTAAAATGTATTGCTATAGATTATATCTTCACTATTCTTTTTTTCCCCTGTTAACTGTATCCTTTTAGATGAATCAATATATTTTCCTCTAAAATGTACTTTAAGTGAGCCGAAATTTTCCGTATAAAACAGTTTATACATAGCCAAAACACTATTTTTCAGAAGTTCTATATTTTAAATATTTAAGTCTCCTATTTGTTTTTCTCTTTATACCACAGCATGTCGAAAATAGTTACAAATATACCAATTAATAAATACAGTAACATAATAAAATATAATATAAATATAAAAGTTCTTTGTAGCTTCTTATGGTTTAAATGGCTACTTGAGAAATTAACCTTTTAGCACAGTGAAAAATAAACCATTTCAGGTAATGAATGGAGGGCACCTGATGTGGTAAGATGAAAGGCATGTAGCAATTTTCTTAGTAAAAGTGTTTTTACCACTTAAAAGTAAATAGGACCCCTAAGTGGTGCTGGGAAAACTGGACAGCTACATGTAAAAGAATGAAATTAGAATACTCCCTAACACCATACACAAAAATAAACTCAAAATGGATTAGAGACCTAAATGTAAGACTGGACACTATAAAACTCTTAGAGGAAAACATAGGAAGAACACTCTTTGACATAATTCACAGCAAGATCTTTTTTGATCCACCTCCTAGAGTAATGGAAATAAAAACAAAAATAAACAAATGGGACCTAATGAAACTTCAAAGCTTTTGCACAGCAAAGGAAACCATACACAAGATGAAAAGACAACTGTCAGAATGGGAGAAAATATTTGCAAATGAATCAATGGACAAAGGATTAATCTCCAAAATATATAAACAGCTCATTTAGCTCAATATTAAAGAAACAAACAACCCAATCCAAAAATGGGCAGAAGACCTAAATAGACATTTCTCCAAAGAAGACATACAGATGGCCAAGAAGCACATGGAAAGATGCTCATCATCACTAATTATTAGAGAAATGCAAATCAAAACTACAATGAGGTATCACCTCACACCAGTTAAAATGGGCATCATCAGAAAATCTACAAACAACAAATGCTGGAGAGGGTGTGGAGAAAAGAGAACCCTCTTGCACTGTTGGTGGGAATGTACATTGATACAGCCACTATGGAGAACAATATGGAGGTTCCTTAAAAAACTAAAAATAGAATTACCATATGATCCAGCAATCCCACTACTGGGCATATACCCAGAGAAAACCGTAATTCAAAAAGACACATGCACCCCAATGTTCATTGCAGCATTACTTACAATAGCCAGGTCATGAAAGCAACCTAAATGCCCATCGACAGATGAATGGATAAAGAAGATGTGGTACGTATAAACAAGGGAATATTACTCAGCCATGAAAAGGAACGAAATTGAGTCATTTGTTGAGACGTGGACGGATCTAGAGACTGTCATACAGAGTGAAGTAAGTCAGAAAGAGAAAAACAAATATCATATATTAACGCATGTATGTGGCACCTAGAAAAATGGTACAGATGAACCGGTTTGCAGGGCAGAAGTTGAGACACAGATGTAGAGAACAAACGTATGGACACCAAGGGGGGAAGACCGCGGTGGGGTGGGGATGGTGGTGTGATGAATTGGGCGATTGGGATTGACATGTACACACTGATGTGTATAAAATTGATGACTGATTGAAAAGTTTATATATACACACACATACATATATATAGCAAAGGTGTTTAAATGTTAATATTTTGGTTATATGGATGCAGTATACATGGGAATTCCTTGTGCTACTTTTGCAATCTTTCTGCAACTTTGAATTTAATAAAAACTTTTTAAAAATGAAAAAAAAAAAAAAAATTGATGACTGATTAAAAAAAAAAAAAGTAAATAGGACCCCTATTATACTTTCTGAACTAAAATGTACTTTTATTTTTGATGATAATATTTTGACCTAACCCAGTATAAAGTAGAATTTGTGAGCTTTGTATGGAATAAAGTGAATATTGTTCTGAATATCAAGTATTATAGGTCTAATCCTCACCCCAATGCTATATTACCATCCATTATTGAGTAAGTTACATTTTCATGGCATCTCTTTCCATCATAAAATTACGGTATTGACATATATAAATCATAAGTTATCTATAACTCTACAGAATTTAATATGCCTTTTGTTTTCCATTATCAGCTCTATTTGTTTAAAAATCAATTTTATTTTCCAACAGAAATCATCTTTATATTACTAAGTAAATATTTTATGAAATATCAAAAAAGTTATTCACTCACTTTTTCAAGCATCACTTATTGAGTATATGTTAGCTTCTATGCTTTGTTCTGGATCTGGGGATACAAAAAACAAAAAGAGGGATAAAATCCCTTATAGAGGAGTATAATGTGACTGAACGTTCAGGCTCAGTTATTTGACATATACACACACTCTTGTAGTTGTTTTGTATTATTTGACATTCACATGCACTTGTATTATTGTTAGTGATATATATGTATATATGTGTGTGTGTGTATGTATATATACACATATATATATATCTCCATACTTATATATGTTTATGTAGACACATATACTTTTATTTATGTGAGTATGTATGTGTATCTTATTAATTAGTGTGTGTATATTTTATGTGTATATATCTTTTATATAAGTGTATTTCAAGATAAACTAAAAATAGACTGTTTTCTAAGTTTACTCTTCTTCACCACTTCTATTCCAGTAGAAATATATAAATATTATAAACATTTGCTAAGAGATGAAGTTTATAAATCCAAACTGTCTTTCTATGTAATATAATATATAAGAGCTTGCTTTAATCACCGTGGCCAAAGAGGTGTGGCCTGATGATTTCCCCTTTGGCCCAGGCTGGTGATGCCAAGTACCAAGGATAGAGCTGAGGGGCAGGTGTGGGCGCTGCCCTGTTGGGGACACTGGTGGTAGGGAAGTGAGAGTACTGTGTTATCCCCAACAGTTGTTGAATGGAGTTCAACAGCTGTTTAATAGAGCTGCTTAACTGAAGTGGAGCAAAAGCAGTTGCCCCCTGAAATCAGTCAACGATATCACCATCTACACCCAGATGAGTTAAAGCATATATTTTCTAAGAAATATAAAGTTGAGTCCCTCAGTTGGTGGTTTATTTTAACTTAGTGTTTTATAAGTCAAACTATTGTTTGGCACAAGTCAATCCTCCTATGTGTTCAAATCTGTTACATATATTTTAGTGCCTAGTAATAGGATTTAATCATTATGTATAGAAATGTATCAGATCATCTAAAAAATTCCTTTTTAGAGGACTATCAGCGTTCCTACTCATTTATTTTATTTTATCTTATTTTATTTTATTTTTTGGGACAGATACTGCTTAATCTTTTAGGCAGTCTTTCAAATATTTATTGAGTATTTACTATGTTCTGGGCATATAGTACTAGGCACTGGAACCTAAAGTTAAACCAGTAGAGATGGCCCTTTGATCTTGGAGTTTAAAACATAATAAGAAATATTATAGTAATGAATGAATGGGTAAATAAATAACATGATGCAAACCCTCAAGAGCTGTATTGCTAGTTTGTTTATAAGGAAACATGTTTAAGAGGTTAAGCAGCTTGGTCAGGATCATGAAGTCAGAATGTAGGAGAGACAGGATTAAACCAAAGTATGATTTACACCAGAGGAGCAACCATGACAAAAGGAATATTACACTTGAAAGAGCTGAGGTGCCTCACGAATATAGTGACTGTCCTATATCTCTGAGCAATAATGCTTAGTAAGACACTGTTTTATCTCTTCCTTCTCACCGCCTCAATGCTAATTGCCTTTAACCATGAATGTCCAGGGAAAGAGTGGAATTAACACAAACAGTAGACAGTGGGAAAAAAAAAATAGATACTGTGTAAGTAAGAAATAGAATGAAGAAGATGGGAGTACAATGAAAGTGCCACAAGTACGTGTTTATTTTTATTTTTCCAATCAAGCAATTCTGACCCATTCCTTATTAAACCTGACTGCTGTGGCACTAAAGTTCATTTTGAGCACAAAGTTCTTAATTGGGACCAAGATATCAGAGATGACAGATGTTAGTGTACTGGTCAAGAGAGAAAATGGTCACGCTGATTTAGGTGACAAAGCTGCTATGGCAGTGTCACCTTGTGAAGAGGGCGACATTGGTGACAATTAGGGGGGAAACACCTATCTGACAGTGAGGGCAGTGAAAATGAACACCAGCAGGAAGAAATAACATGAAATGAATTAAAAGGAGAGCAAGAAAGAGCTAGTAAAGTGTGGTTTCAGAATCATTTCTAGGACGAATAAGCCAAATTTTACCTAAAATGGGCATTGATCCTGCTTAATTGACATAATGAACTCCACTAACAATGACAGTTTGAAGGATAGTAAAGCATCCCATTGTTGCAATTAAACACATGATAGTGATAGTAGTTTTTAGAATCTGGTGTCTGATGGTTTTATCTTTCAATCGTATAAGAAGCATATTCCCACTCCCTGTGATACTTTTGAACTGTTCAGATATCTGTACAAGGTTACGACACAGTATTTTTCTCTACGGCTTTCTTCAACCACAGAATGTCAGTGCTGACACTGCATTTTCACTTGTGCCATTGCTTTTCATTTATAAGTGTCAGTTTAAAAATGCATTTCATGTTTTCTCTAAATGGCAATCCCATTTTTATATCTCTTTTATGTATTTTCTTTGCTTCAATTTATTCCTGCATACTCTCTCCTGTAGGCCTAACAGATTTGGGTGACAAATACAGTTAGATACAAAGCTAGAAGGAAAAATAAAACTGTATATTTGTAGAGGCATTTCCAATTACCATCACTCCTTGATACAAAACCATGAGAACATAAGACAGAAATTATTATCCCTCTTTTATAAATAAAGATGCAAGTGCTGAAAAATCTGGTATAGCCTATGCGAAGTCACACTATTACATTTTGCTACATTTAAACACAAAAATTTAATGGGATCCATAAATGTTTCAGCCTAAATTTTACCAAAGCCCACTCAGAGAACTTTACTGGCCTTCACCCTAATTATGACCTGCTTTTCTTCTCAGGTGTGCACATGGCAAGGCCAAGCTTCCCTTAACACTCCCTATCAGTAAGTACATTGGTTTTTTTTTTTAATGTTTCTTTTATATTGGAGTAGAGTTGATTTATAATGTTGTGTTAGTTTCAGGTGTACAGAAAAGTGATTCAGTTATACAGATAAATATATCTATTCTTTTTCAGATTCTTTTCCCATATAGGTTATTACAGAATATTGAGGACAGTTCCCTGTGCTCTACAGTAGGTCCTTGTTGGTTATCTATTTTAAATATAGTAGTGTGTATATGTTAATATGGGCAACCAGGTGAAGTGAATACTTGGTGTCATGGACATTCTCTTACCCGGTGGAAGACAAAATTGTTGACTCAAAAACAAATGTGAATGCACACACACCCTTATATTACAAATATACAAATGTATATTTTAATACACCTACACATATATGTAAAATACTTGTTGCTGGATTTTTTAAAAATGTGCCTGCAGATTGAACTTTAAAACTTTACTTTGATAGTGGAAAATAGTTTTATCCTTCAACAACTCTCACTCTTGTTCTCATTCTCACTCTCTCTCTCTCTGTCCTTCTCTGGTATGTAAGCCTAAGTAAAGTTTAATTGTGAGAAATTTCCCTGATAATTTCTGATTTATCAAAGTTCATCCAAAATATAATTCCTACACATTAACAGTGTAAAGATTCTTGCCTTTAGCCTGAATTAGATAAGTCATTTCTAATATACCAAAGGAAATATGTTTCCTTGGAGAATTTGAAAAGGCCATTGTAAAATTTGGAGAGGAATATAATATATGAAATTTTCATCATACTATTTATATTTCCTTTTCTCTAAAATGTCTTTTTTAGAAGTAATGTATCTATTTCAGTTACATCATAAAATTCCTAACACCCATTGCTGAACTAAATCAAAGACAATGACCATATGGTTAAATTATTCTCCACGTAATACTGCTTCTTAAAATTCTTTTTTACTTCAGCTGCCACAGTCCCCAGCCAATCCTGATGCATAAAGAATGTCTGACACATTAGCATATTTTATAATTGAGCTGAGAAATGATGTTACTATTAATTTATTTTTGAAATATTATCTTGCTTTTAAAGAAAGTATAATGCATAAATGTCAGAAATATTTATGACAACACATTGTTATATCAGGTGTGCCCTTGAAATTCCCAGCTACATTAACATGAAGATTACTGTGCCTTTGAAGAAAGTTCATATTGTATCAAGGGAAATTGTGGTTTGAATCATGCTATAGAACAGTCCAATATGAGTAAATAAATAATGGCACAGGCTCAAAATAATTAACTACTATTATAATAGTAAGAATGATTCAGAGGAATTGTTAAATAGTGAAGTTTATACTAATATTGATTTTCTATGAAACTGTATTACACTTCTGTTTTATAGAATGATGCTTAGCATTTAGTTATGCATTGTAACTTTTGTGCTCTAGCAATTTCACATAAATCTTGTTTTCCTCCAAAATTTCAAATTATTCATGGTAAGAAATTAAGCTACTGTCTACACATCCTCATAGCATCTGTGTTTATTCAATGCTTAAACATAATTCTCTTTTATATCACTTAAATAAATTTTGAGTTGACTTAGATAATATCAATTGATTATCTGAGTATACCCACAAAAAATTGACACCTTAGACATGTTAGATACTGATAAGTAATTGGTCAATTAATATAAGGGTTTATATTTATTATAGGCAAGGCTGTGGACTTAATGTATAATGATCATGCTTGATTTATTGGAATAAATACATGAAATATGTGGGCGAATAGTATTTGAAATAACAAGACATATCATTAATGAGATTTGCTTGAATCCTAATATTTCAGTACCAAAGTCTGGAGAACTTATTATATATTTTTACACATAATACATACACACTTATTTCCAAATCCTTGGTAAAGTCAGAGGAATACTAAGTAAAACAATATTTAAGAAGAAAAGTTTATTAAAATAGAATTTTCACATTTGCATTGTAAATACAGGAGGGAGGATTGGGATGAGTGAAATGTAGGGGAAAGATGGTATCTCTTGTGGTCTCTTACTTTACTAATTTTTAAGAGCTATGGAAGGACTAGTATTTCTCCGGAGCATATTTTAGGAAATGATGACCTAGAGAATTTCTAGTGCTTCTCTGTCATTTGGAAAAAAACATACTTCTTCTATTTCTTCTGCTCCTTTAATTATATATTTAATGCTTGCCACAAAAATAGTTAGAAAGGAGCTTATTGCTATACAACTCAGAATGGCCACCAGATAGATAGATAAATAGGTAGATAGGTAGATAGATAGATAGATAGATAGATAGATAGATAGATAGATAGATAGATAGATAGATAGATAGGCAGGCCCTGGGAAATTATATGTCAGCCAGAGACCTTGCCTGGTTTTACCTATAGTACTTTTTATACGTTTTACTTTTTCCACTCACCAGAGATTATTCTAATGACCCGTCAAATGATTAAAGAAAAAAAAGAAAATAACAATTCATGGTCATATAGAATTAAAAGTGAAATATATTCACTTTATTTCATTTTGCTTTTTCAATCATAAAAACACCATTTATGGACCAGAACATTTTCCCCTCCTCTTTAGAGGCTTACAACACTTTTAGAAAGTATTATAGGTCTCATCAGCCCTTAGGAGGATTTCTGATGTGCTGCAAGTTGTCTTAGTTTGGGTTATTGGGGAAGCCAACCCTGGGATAAGAATTCCAGTGAAAACATTTTAGTTGGGAGTTCAAAAACCAATGGTAGGGAACTGAGGATTCAAAACAAAGAAGGGAAGCAGTCATTCAAAGATGTTTTATTTAGTCAGCATCCACTGTGGGTAACTAGAACTCAAACCCACGAGGAACCTTTAGGAAATGGCATAAATTATATTGTGCCAGAATTATCCCACTGGATGGAGAAGGTAGATGAACTCTTACATCAACCACTTCCAGTCAATAGTTAAGGAATGATCCCAGGGCTGCTCATTTCCAGGCATTTAAATCCTGCCATGAGCTGATAGTGGCCTTCTGGGGTTGACAAAAGGCCTGAGGTACAGAGAAAAAGATAATGGCAGTTGGAAATCAGTGGAAGCACATTGAAATTACCCAGGGAGTTGAGTGTGGCACTGTCAACCTCAGATGTGGTCTCCGTCTCATCACTCAGATCCATTTGTGCTCCATATTAAATTCTCTCCATCCTGTTATCACTCCTTCAAGATTAATGGGCAAAAGCCACACTCCTCTCTGATACAATGAGTGGTGAAGTCACCACTGATGCTCAGTATATCCCTCTTCTACCACCCGTGGTAGAGCCCCTTTTCCTTCAAACAGTGATGGTCCTGGTCTACGTTGCTTGTCAGTGGGGTACCCTCAGTGGTGTGCTGGTAATTGTTTAACCCCTGGCTCTCCAAGTACACTTCCAACCTGAATGTTCGTTGATATGTCTCTTCATGGTGTGCAGACAAATAAGAGCAAAGCGAAACTGCCAAGACATTTGTCAAAACAGCACTAACTTTCATTGACATAAACCAATTCTTATCTCAGGTAATAGTTTTTGAAGCTGGAAATATATTTCCTCCATTATTTGTGTTACTCACCATGTAACAGCTACAGACCTGACATATTCTGAAGTCTCATCTCCACTATTAACATCTTCTCTATTACTTTTTAAAAGCTAGACCATGGATCAGCCCATTCTTTTCTGTAAAGGAACAGAGAGTAACACTTTAAGCTTTGTGGGCACATACAATTCCTGTCACATACTTTTTTCTTTTTTTGTTTGTTTTTAATAACCCTTTAAAATATAAACAACAATCTTAGTTTATAGTCTGTTATTTCATTTCATGTCATTTTGTTTGGCCACACCATTTGGCTTGTGGGATCTTAGTTCCCTGACCAGGGATTGAACTCGCACCCTCAGCAGTGAAAGCATGGAGTACTAACCACTGGACCTCCAGGGAATTCCCGGCTTATAGTCTTTAGAAGAAAAAGGCCAGGAGCTAGCTTATGCCTGTAGGCTATAGATTGTTGGCCTCTGTTCTGGACAATCAACAAAACAATAAACCAACCCTTGATTTGTAGCATTTCTAAATTTCCATGGTATAAAATTCCTGGCATGGCCAATTTCAAGCTATCCACGTAAGGTTAGGGATTGAGTTGGAGAGAGATGTACAGTAGCACACCATTATATATGTATTTCCACGTATATAATAAATAGTAGATCTCAGAAGCATAAATATCAATAATAACAAAATACAGTAAATTAATTAGGAAGTTAAGAGTTTTGAATTACCTTTGGTCTTTATATAATTTAATTACAAGTTTATATAGTTTAACTTTTTAACTATGGCTGTATTTAACAAACGACTCACAAATTTCTAATATTTTATCAACCGCCTTTTATAAACTGGTCTGAGTAGCTCCAGCACACTCCTGGGGAACCCAGACCTTCATCCCAAGGAGTCTGAGTCCTTGGTTATGTAGCTGCAAATTCCCATTTATGGTTATCTGCTGATATGAAAGCACCAATCACTTTCCCTGTGAATCCAAATTCCAGATTCCATTTCCAAATTTTCTCTTCCCTCTCCTATCATATAATAACAACCTATGTCCTATCATAATCCTTATCAATTACCCAGACAGTAGAGTAACTCCTTCCTTTGCCTATTGGCTTATTGGTGCAAGAACCCCAACATTGCTAGGCAGCAGCCATAATTTTAGATTTAGTAGAATCCTTTCTGTGCCCATTGTAAAACTGTCTCTCCCATTGCAAATAGGACTTCTAGACCAGTTATGATTAAAGTTAAGGTGATGGGAAGAACAAATTCCCCAGGTGAGCCACTGGGATTAATGGTGAGACAAGTTACTTCAACTCCACTTCTTGGTTTTCAGACATGTATTCTACTGTTGAGGATACACATGATGGTTCAAGTGTATACTGTATATTGTAGGACAGCACATCAATCCCACAGGAGATTAACTTTTATCCTTAGGGAGGTGTCTTAGTCTACTCAGGCTGCTATAACAAAATACTATATATACCCAGTCTATAACTGGGTAGCTGCTATAACAAAATACTATATATACCCAGTCTATAGCTGGGTAGCCTAAACATCAGACATTTATTTCTCATAGTTCTAGAGGCTGGGAATTCCAAGTTCTAGAGGCAGGATCCCAAGATGATAAATCAGACACTCAAGTAAGCCCTCAGATAGTTTTCTTACTGATGTATTATAAGCAAGAGAGGCACACTTACGGTCAGAATATGTTTCAATTCCAATAAATACATATGCCTTCAAACTCCCTGGTGGAAGGACTATGACATAATCAACCTGTTATCACCTAGCAGGCTGGTACAATATCACAGGCTCAGTCTCTAAATGTTTCCTATAGTTTGGGCATTCAGTAGCACTTGTAGCTAGATATGCTTTTGTGAGAGGAAACCCAATGTTGTTGGATCCATGAATAGCCTCCTTTCCCACCGCTATGGCTAATCTATTCATAAGCCATTGTGCCATCACTGGGGTATTAGTGTTAGATGAGGCCATGTATCCAAAAGCCTTGGAAATATCTGGGAATTTTATTTCCCTCAGTGAATGATTATCTGATAAATGGCTATAGGTTCCTTTGGGTAAAAGATTGGGCAAATTTCTGCTCTATTCTCTTCCTATAGTATTACAGGGGTTCTTCTTCAAGTTGACCTTGGCTCCACTTAGTTTGAAGAGCTCAGGGTCTGAAACTGGTTTAGGTCTGGAAACAGGCTAAGATGTACTGATTTCCTGTTTGGTTGACATTGATTGTAGTTATGTTGGTCAATCAATATCCTTGTTGACTGCCCATGTCTCTTGACCTTAGGAACACCGTGTTATATTAGCCACAGCCACAAATTCCTGGGAGCCATTATTTTCCATCTACTTTCCATCTTTCCATCTACTTACAGCAATATGTCCACCTTCCTTCTAAAAGTAAAATGCTACCACCTGGCCTCTTCTATTGCAGAATCCTATTAGCCCCATTAATTCTAGGGAGATATGTTCTAAAACAACACCCCTACCATCAATTCTGGCTTCTCAGTGGTGTCCATGCCACCATAATATAGCCATTATTATTTGTTTTATTGAAGAGAATGTCTCTAGTGCTTCCTGGACAGCATAGTTAGCGATCTGTTCTCTGGTCTTATGTGATGTATTCATATTGACATCCTCATTTCGTTGAGGTTTTTGATCCATTTTCAATACTCTGCCACCTCAATTTTATCATTATCTCATGAATTGTAAGCCGTTGATTTTTCCATGCTCCAAGTAACAAATCCATCTGTGTATTGGTACTGGCTCCAGGTATATTTATCAATGTATAAAATACTGAGTCACATGAGAGTGTGCTTCATCAAGAAATTCTCTAACCTTTCCCTTTGTTAGAGCCTTGGATGAGTAATCCCTGAAGAGTCTTGTGAGTACTTTCAAATATCCAATCCCATATAATTGATGCAAAAGAATACAGTTAAGGTGAGAAGACAACTTCCAGAAAGAAAAAATAATAGTAATGCATATATCCAAAAAAAGACTCATATTCAGAATATATAAATCAACAAGGAAAAAAAAGCAGACCCTTAAATAGAAAAATGGGCAAAGGACTTAGGAATTCCTCTTGGTTGATTTCACAATGGCTAATCACAATTTGTAAAGAGGTGATCCAATTCATTAGACATTAGAAGAAATTCAAAATAAAATAAAAATACATGGAAGTTCAAAATAAAATAAAAATACACCAAAATTGCTTAAATGAAAATTTCAGAGAAGACCAAGTATATATCAAAGATGTGGGGCACCCAGGACTGTCATGCACCACTGGTGGAAATAACACTGGTTAAAAACAAAATCTCCTTATCTATCATTACATCCTCCCTCTCATCTAGCTCACTGAAAATCCATTCCTAGGCATGTTCTGTTGGCTCAGGAGACTTACCTGGGATGTGAATTAAACCTTCTCTTCTATTGCTCTCATAATCAGTCATGGAACTGGTTTGCAGGACAATCTGCCTTCCAGTTTCAGGCGATGAGTCTTTTTATATGTTATCATCAAGGCCTTGTGAGATTCACACGATGCCCTGAGAAGATTGTTGGGTGACTTAGACCTGTAATTTCCTTTTTTCAGTGCATTAGTGATACTTAACAACAACCAGCCAAAAACTACATGTTCTTATAATTACCACTGCCAACGTATCCCTTAAATGTTAGATATTTCCTATATCTGTTACATCTACTAATAAGCTATTTAAATTTTCACCATATCATCATATTGCACAACACTGGAGATTCTTATCAACTGTGACGTTATAGAGATTCTATGATCCTAGAATATTTATAAACAGTATTATCCTTTTTGTCATTAGGCTGGTAAATTATTCAGTCTTACACAATGATATGTGTAAGCAATTTATTTGGAAGGTGCAATAAACATAAGTTGTGCAATGGGGAATTGATAAAGGAATAAAAAACAACCAATTAGAGCCATTAAAGTGTTCATTATTAAGCCAGCTGACTATAAGTGACTGAGTTTATTCCTGTAGGAGACACTGGCAAACAGTTTAAAGCACGTGGTTCTAAATTATTATGTATATATCTTTTGGCTGAGGGTTGCTCCCCAGGGGTTGTTAGTACCTAGCACTTTAAGCTTGCTGTATGGACAAAAACAACGTGGCTTTCCATAGTGTTGGAGAATACAGCAGGCACAGAGATCAGATTCTGACAATTGAATGCTCTTACATCTACTGCTAAATAAATTCTTGTGAATTTGTCCACTGCTACTTATAAATGGACTTGCATGGAAAAATATTTTTCTTTATAAAAAGTGTCATATAAGATATATTTTCTCTTTAAAACATCTATCCTTAAAAATTGTTTCTTGTTGAATATAAGTCATAGATAAATAGATGAATAGATATATTGATCTGTCTCATGGCTTTCATAAGGAATATATACACATGTAATCTCAGAAAACAATATTAATTTCAACAGTCATTTTTATAAAGGGATATAGATATTTACCTATAAAATTATAGAATTATTACACTTATAACTATGAAATAAAGATTGTTGAATATTATTTCTGAGATTTCTTTTATAAGGCTTTAGAATACACACACACACAAATACACATTTAGGGATATTTTGCTCTAATCTTTATTTTTACTGTGATGAAGTAAAATCAGAATAAACATTTATTCTCATTTTAAAAAATCAGATGCATAAGAAGACTTTGTCATAGCTAAACATAAAGTTAATTTTCTCAAGATTTCTCAGAACTAACTGAAAAGAAAGAATTAAAACTTTTCTAACCCTTGCCATGTGTCAGAAGTCTTCTAATACACTATGACGTTTAAAAACAGTTCTTAAATCCTGGGCACATTTTTTCTTTTTTTCCAAATTTCAGTTCTTTAAGATGTACTATCTGGAGGCGTTTTGAAGATAAACATGCAGCTAATTGAATTATTGTGACTCCTTTTTACGCAGTGGAAACATCCTTTAGGGATTTTATCCTAAAATGCCTTCTTTATTGATATCCTCAAGCATTTCTGTTCTTGTAAGGTTTAGATTCTTATAAAAGAATGAAGAAATGCTATACTTTGACCTTTAGATTATTCCACTATTATAACAGAGAAGTATCATTTTTAGAAGCTTTAGTACTTTTTAAAGACAAAAGTGACCTTGGAACAAATCTTATAAATTTTCACATCTCTACCGTTCATGTTCATCTACCAGGGTTAGCTTCCAAGCAACTCATACAAAAAGAAGTAAATGTGATATGTTACTTTGATATCTTCTACTATAGAGGATTTATATTGCAACTGAATAAAGAAAAATAATTTGTTTGATTCCATTTCTGTATATTGCTTATCATTACATGCTTTGGTACTTCCCAACAATGTATGCATGTTTCCTGACAATACAATTATTGGCTTTCTACTTGAAACTTCTGGAGAGTGGAGAATACAAAGTTAAAGGAAAATGAAACAAACATACAAGTTACTACTTTTAAAACTGAGAGATTTCTGTAGAAAAGAAACATTTTGAATCTATAAAGGGAGCACTTGCTATACATTCTAGAGTTAAAGTAATATTGGAGAATTTAATTTTTTCCTTATATAAGGAGTCAAATTTTTATTGTTGAGTTTCCTTGGATAATTATATATTTATATATAATTGCATATATATATTATATAAAACAAATCACTATTATCATCTTGTAAAGATACTGATTCACTAATCAGATGTCTCTGCTCAGACCCATGTCTTTTATGATGTCAAACATGAAGTATCTGACTAGAAAGCACTCATATGAGGTTTGAAAGCAGAAGGAAGGGAAAATCCTACTGGCTGTGGTCAGTTCCAGCCGTGTCCATGATAGCGGCCCCGGTATGAATTTTCATAAGGCCACAGCAATGTTGCCAACAGTGGCAGTGGCTCAAACAGCCACTGGTTTTATAACCATTTTGTAATCAAATTCCCCTCTTTTTCCTTGACACTGACTGATACAGGGAGGTTGGGGAAAAAAAATTTTTTTTAAAGTATGGTTGATTTACAATGTTGTATCAAACTCTTGCTGTACAGCAAAGTGACTCAGTTGTACATATACATACTTTTTTTTTAATATTCTTTTCCATTATGGTTTATCCCAGGATGTTGAATATAGTTCCCTGTGATGTACAGTAGGACCTTGTTGTTTATCCATTCTAAATGTAATAGTTTGCATCTACCAGCCCCAAACTCCCAGTCCATCCTTCTCCCTCCCCCCTCCCCCTTAGCAACCATGTCTGTTAATGTTTGATTCTTGTTTTTTAAATAAAGTCTCCTTCCTTCTTTCCTTCCTTGCTTCCTTCCTCCCTTCCTTCTAAATTTGCTGAGGAATATATATACACACACACACATGCTAAGAAACATACTAGCTTTCAAAGAGAAAAAAATGACAAGATGCTGTGCATTTTTCCAAGTGCATAGTCCATGTTGAGAAACAGTCCCTAATACAAGTGATTTTTACACAGTTATGTAGCAAATATCATAGTAGATATATGTGTACAAAGTGTCAAATGAAAAATGAGGGAACAGATTTATGGGTGAGTGCTCAGAAATAAATCTGGAAGAACAAGTTCAAGTAACAATTAATTGGGCAGTATACTAGTGTTATGTTGTTTTTAAGATTTCTGTTCTGCCTAGCAACACAGAAGGACAGAGCATAAAAGAAATATTCTTGTGAGGGTTCACCTTCATAAAATTAACACCAGAGTCAGTCATCTCTATCTTTATGACAAGTTGTGATTGATCATTGGCATTCTCTAGATATTCTTACTGCCTATTGCCTTCAGTTTTTCCAACAGTTATTTAAATAAAATTTTTGTATGAATACAGTTTTTTACAATAGCATTATATATAACACATACATTATATATAAATCTATATATAAATATATATTTATGTAGTACATATATATATAATGTGATATATATGTCTGTATGTGTGTATATATATCACATTTTCTCCCCTTTAAAGGTATGTCCTTTTCTGCATATATTATTGAGATGAAACTTTAAAAATATATTTTTAACATACCTCCTTCAGAATTATTTTAGTCAGAACAAAACTTTAAAATAATTATTATTTTCTTCTAATATTTTCGTTTTAGACAAATAATTTTTTAAAAAATATCTTTCATCTTAGTTTCTTTTTTTATAAAAATAATCTATTTTTTAGGTCAGTTTTAGTTAACAGAAAATGTAGTATTTAGGTCAGGAAGAATATTATCCTAAGTTTTGGCCCTCATAATGGCTCAAATCCATTGGGCTATTGCTGTTTTCAAGTACGCTATACAATGCAGAGCAGTGTTCCTCAGGCTTGGCAGTGTTGACCTTTTAGACAGGATCATTCTTTGTTGTAGGAAGCCATCCTGCATTATAGAATGTTTAACAGCATTTCTGGACTCCACCAACCAGATGCAAGTAAGGTACCACCCCCATGACAATAAAATACGTCTTCAGACATTGTCAAATATCCCCTGGGAAACAAAACTACCCCTGGTTGAGAACGACTGATTTAGAAAATTGCAGCAACTTTCAACAGTTTTTAACGAATTCTAAAGCTATAGATTATATACCAGGAAATTCTGGTTTAAGTAAATATAAATACATACATTATTTCTCAAACATATTACCCTCAAGTAAAATATTATTAGTACAAATTATATTTGCTGTATAAACAAAGTAGTTTTGCCTTTGGATAATGTATTGTTGCTTCTAGAAAAATGTTCATTCTATTGTTTATGTGTCAATTTGTTTCAAATTCATTAAGATATTCTTTCAAAGAAGAAATAAAATGCCTGGGATCTCCAATTTGACATCCAAAATGATTTTTTAAGTGTTTGTCTCTAATTGGAACTTACAATAAACCTCAAGCTGTTTTAATAACTGATTGATAAACTCACATACAGTTAAAATACACATCAAATTGTAATGGTTCTCTGACCTTATGTAATTTGGTTAATCAAAATGAGATAGCAAGCAATTTAACAAAATTTCCAGTAAGATAATCTTGCTTGCTCTGCTTTCTCAAATCTTTTTTACTGGATCTAACATTTCTACAGCAATAAACCTCCTCCTCCTACAAGCATGCATACGTCAATGAATAAGTAGACCAAAAATATTCAAAATCATCAGTCATGTACATAATAGATTAAAGGATTCAAATAAATGGATATAGATTAATAAGTGATAAGAATTCTACACCTTTAAACCTAGACGACCACTCCTACAATTGCTACCAGAGAAAATCCTAGGAGTAATATGTATACAGAGAAAAAAGTTAAGCAAGCATACTGCAAAATGAACCTCAATTATACTCTCAAACTTAAGTGTTGAATCTTAATAAGCAGGGCTGAATGAATGAAAAACCACTGCCTAGGCGAAAGCTTAGCCTTGTGCCTGGAACCAAAGTAAAATCCACCAGTACCTGTCCGTGCTTCTTGGTTGTTTTTGTTCTGCTATTTCATCAGACAGAAAGATCAGGAAAAAAACAAAATTCCAGCCAAAGATAAGTAAGAATATATAAAAATTCAAGATTGATTTTAAACTGCCTTCCCAACACACTAAAAATTCAGTCCTTAAGAAATGTGTCATTATCATTATAACATGTTCCTGATCTTGTCTAGGACCAGTTTTTTCTTTTTAAAATTTAAAGTCCATTTAGTCTCATATTAATGTAGTCATTGCAGGTTTCTTATGGTTGCTACCTGCACGATATGTCCTTTTCCACCCTGGTAACATAAAATTTGCTTGATTAAATTTTTGCTAAGGAGTTAGAGAAAATTTTTAAAAGAGAGAGACCTGAATTTGAGAAAAGAATAATACCCTTAGAGCTCTACAGCAGATTAAGTTGCAAAAAGATGCCAGAGGTAAGAGGATTATTTTGGAGAGCAAATAGCTGTTAAAAAATAAGGCTTTCTGTCCTGAAGGATAGGAGGTGGTCCCTCAGTCAGCCATAAGTGTAATCTTCTAGCTTACTTAAGAAGAGCCAAAAATGTACATGGTGTGATGTGACCAAAGAAGAAGCCATCCTGATCTGTTCAATCACATTTCCTGTTTGAAGGGCAGTTCATACACTGGGGAGAGGCACAAATATCAAGAGTGTGTGCTTGGCTGAGCATGGCCGAGACAAAGGCAGCTCTTTCACCAGTGCAGAACTGAGACTGGGCAGTCAGGTTCTGTGGGGATTCAAAGTGCATCAGAGGCAACACCTTTTCTTGTGTCTTAGATTCACAGTTGAAACGCATGACCTAGATTCTCTGGAGAAGCTGTGATTTCAGTCCAGCTCTTCAAAAGACTTCACCGAGTAGACGAGAGACTTTAGATCCTCTCAGGACTTCCACTTGGCTTGTGTTATTAATACAGTTGCTTCTGATCAGCACCTTGGGTAAGGATTAGGCAGCTCTGTCGTTTCTCTTCATCTGTCCTTTCTGTATGAGTACTGGTCTTGAAAACAGCACTATTGGCATCTGGTTTGATTTTCTCTTCCTTAAGATGCAAGTGGCTCAATTGCTTGGCTGGGGATCTCAGCTCATCCATCTCCAGTGCTCAGAAGTAGATGGCCTTGGTTGCAGGGTTGTGGATGGGACCTTCCCCTCGGTGAACCTGACACCCAACACTGCAAGATTAAGGGCTCCAGGAGTCGATGGAAAGCCCTAATGAAGTAACTTTCAACATTAAAATTTTAATAATGCTTGTTATTTCTATTTATAAGTTAATAGACTTTTTTTTTTTTTTTCTTGACTGACTGTAAAAAACTTCCCTCTGAGGTTTTCAAAGGAAAAAAACTGCTAAAAAGTAGCCCCTGTAGGGGACATGTTTTCTAGTCAGGGTCCTGCCTCTTCTCATCTACCTCCCAGAGCCACCTTAGCATCCCTAAGCGAGTAATTAGCACTCTCCCTGCTGACTTGGAATAATGGAAATCTCAACTAAAAAAGATAGAAATTTGAGATCAGATCATATTAGTTTCTAACCTCTCTTTTGAAAAGCTTTATTCTTTAATTTGCACTAGCCTATGAAAAAATTATCAGTCTCATTTTCAGTGTGCACACATCAATACACAACAGGACCAAAAGAAAATTAAACTCATAAGTATTTTCATTTGGATAGGTGGCATTTGTTGCACAATTTAGCACACTCTGGAACTTTCATGCTTTAACTTAAATACTTGTGTAAATAATAATTAAATATAATATATGTCGTACTTGATTCTGTAATTATATAAAATCTGTATCAGGTTTTCATTTCAAAGTATCTTGCATACACTTGAAAACATCACATTTATTTCATATATTACATATAAACCCAGAAAAATATAAAATTGCCTTATATTATGAAACCAAAATTGTTTTAAAAAACTATTTGCTTACATGAAATGTATTAACATGTTAGTATACTTTCATTGACTGAATAGGACAGTACTGAGCATATCATTTACTCCTTCAATTAAAATTTTTTTTCCAAGCACTGATCTTGTACAGAAATTTATGCTGGGAGAATAACAAAATTGATCATTTGATTGTCAGTCAGGATTCTGTTCAGCATCTTTCATTGAAATGTCATAGAACATATTTGTATATCTGTTTATTTTTCTAACATTTAATTAATCATTACTGTTTACTTACATATTTATTGCAATATGACATACATTTAATGTTTTTATAAAATATATACCCAAATATATGTTAGGATTTTGATTGTTGTGACATGTAATGATGTAGTTTTTTTTATTTAGAGTCTTTTCTTCAGCCAGTGTATATGCTAATTTTGTTTCAGTAAAAACCTTAAAGCATGTAGTCTTCATAACAACTAATGAGACACATATTATTATTATCTTCATCCTACAGATGTGGAAATTGATAAATCGATGAACACAAATGCAAAAATACTCATCAAAATATTAGAAAGCCAAATTCAACAATACATTAGAAGGATCAAACACCACATTCATGTGAGATTCATTCCAGGGATGTAATGATGGTTTAGCATTCACAAATTAATCAGTCAATCAAGTGATACACCGCATTAACAAAATGGAAGATAAAAGCCATATGATCAGCTCAATAGAAGCAGAAAAAGCATTTGACAAAACACAACATTCATTTACGATAAAAACTCTCAATAAAATGGGTATAGAAGTAACATACCTCAACATCATAGAGGCCATATGTGATAAACTCACAGATAACATAACACTCAACAGTGAGAAGCTGAAGCTTTTTTTCTAAGATAAGGAACAAGACTAGGATGCCTACTCATGGCAGTTTTCTAAGTACTAGCCATAGCAATTAGGCAAGAAAAAGCAATAAAAGGCACCCAAGTTGTAAAAGAAGTAAGACTGTCACTATTTGCAGATGACATGATACTATATGTAGAAAGCCCTAAAGACGCCACCAAAAAACTATTAGAACTAATAAATAAATTCAGTAAAGTTACAGGATGCAAAATTAATATACAGAAATCTGTTATGTTTCTATACACTAAGAATGAACTATCAGAAAGAGAAATTAAGAAAATAACCCCATTTACAATGACATTAAAAAGAAGAAAATACCTGGGAATAAATCTAACCAAGTGAGTAAAAGATCTGTACTCTAAAAACTATAAGACATTGATAAAAGAAATTGAAGATGACACAAATAAATGGATAGGTATACTATGCTCATAAATTGGAAAAAAACTAATACTTTTAAAATGTAATACTACCAAAAGAAATCTACAGGTTTAATGGAATTCCTATCACAATACTCATGGCATTTGTCACAGAACTAGAACAATAATCTCAAAATGTGTATGGTGCCACAAAGGACCCCAAATAACCAAAGTAATCTAGAGAAACAATAAAGCTGGAGGTATCATGCTCCGTGATTTCAAGCTATAAAGAGCTATAGTAATTAATACAGTATGATACTGGCACAAACATAGACACATAGATCAATGGATCAGAACAGAGAGACCAGAAATAAATTCATGCTGATAAGCTCAATTAATTTATGACAAAGGAGGCAAGAATATACAATGGGAAAAAGACAGTCTCTTCAATAAATGGTGTTGAGAAAACTGGCTAGCTACATGCAAAAACAATCAAACTGGACCACTATCTTACACCATATACAAAAATTAAATCAAAATAGATTAAAAATTTGAATGCAAGACATGAATCGATAAAACTCAGTAGAAAACACAGAGGGTAGTTTCAACAGTATTGTTAGGATCTGATTCTACCAGCAAGTGCAACAAAGGCAAAAATAAACAAATGCGACAACATCAAACTAAATGCAAGAAGAACAAAATCATCAACAAAATGAAAAGGCAACTCACTGAATGGGATAAGATATTTGCAAATCATATAATAAAAGGTTAATATCCAGAATATATAAAGAATGCATACATTAATAAAACAAGCAATCCAATTAAAAAATGAGTACACCTGTCAGAATGGCTATTATGGGAAAGACAATAAAAAAGTAAGATTTGGCAAGGATGTGGAGAAAAGGAACCATCATTCATGGCTAGTGGAAATGTAAATTGGTATAGTCAGAATGGAAAAAAGTACAGAGGCTACTAAAATGTTAAAAATAGAACTACCATATGATCCAGCAATTTCATTTCTGGCTATTTATCCAAAGAAAATGAAAACACTAATTCAGAAAGATATATGCACCCCTATGATCATTGCAGCATTATTTACAATAGCTAAGATATGAAAGCAACCTAAGTTGCCATCAATAGACGAATGAATAAAGAAGATGTGATACATATATAATACATGTGTGTATATATATATATACACACATATAATGTAATGTTACTCAGCCATAAAAAAGAGTGAATTCTTGCCACTTGTAACAACATGGATCGATCTTGAGGGTATTACACTAAGTGAAATAAGTCAGACAGAGAAGCCAAATGCTATATGATTTCACCTTCAGAATCTAGAAAAAAAAAAAAAAACAAATCTAGAAAACAAAACAAAACCAAACCATATTTATAGATACAGAGAATAGACTGGTGATTGCCAGAGAGTCAGGTTTTGGGGTGGGAGAAATGGATGGGGGTATTGGAAGGTACAAACTTCCAGTACAAAGTGAATAGGTCATGGGGATATAACGCACATCATGGGAAATATAGCCAACAATATGGTACTAACTTTGTATGGTGACAGATGGTAACTAAACTTACTGTGGTGATCATTTTATAATGTATATAGAGATTGAATCACTATGTTGCACACCTGAAACTAATATAATACTGTATGTCAATTATACTTCAATAAAAAAAGAAAAACAAAACAAAACACATCATATTAAAATGTTAAGATGTAAATAAATGGTTCAATTTGAAAAAAAAAAAGAGAGCTAGGAAAGTAATGAATGTAGGCGACACTCTTTTAGATAAAATAAAAAGCAAAGTAAAAGTCCTGAACGTGGAAAAATCACTATTCCTTAAGTATACCTAATAAGTAATGTAAGAATTACTTTATGCCAAATTCAGACATACAGATCTTGTAAGCTACTTTTAGATGATTTGATTTTAGCTTCACAAGCAATGGAGCTTAAAGGGAGGAGACATTTTCTGCTGTCTGGCAGTAGAAAAGGAAATGTGACATAATTACATTTAATTAAAAAAGCAAAATGACTGTGAACAAGGGGCATGTTTGGTAAAATATATCTCAGGTATCCAGGTGTGAGAAGATGGTGGATTTGATCATGGAAATTGCAGTAGAAAAAAGAGAGGAAATAAATGGATGTGAGACATATTGATGAGATGAAATTTAAGGATTGATTATGATGAGTTGGATGTAGGGGGTAAGGGGGAGCAGCAAAGGTGGGAAACTTGGCAGTGAAAGAACAAAGCAGGGGGAACAAGTTGGGATAGTTAGGGAAGTAGTCTATTAAATAGTCTAACTTTATGTTCAACTTGCAGTATCTAGGTTATATTTAACTGAAGAGGTTGAGTATGTAGTTTGGTGTATGAGTGTCTCTCCCTGCATGCATATGTACTACAGGTGAGGTATTCTACGGTATAGGCTATTTTATGTGAGCTATTGTTATGGTGAAAATTTTAAATAGACATTAAGAACTCATTCTCTGGTTCATTTAGACCTGAGTTCTAATCACAGGTAAGTTACTTCGGCAAGTTACTCAAATTCTCATCTATATGATGTTGTTATGTCACAAGTACTTTATAGCATTAAAGGGAGAACTGAAATAGATGCTCTATGTAAAGTGCTTACAGGATTTGGCATGCATTTTACAGTGAATGACAGTGATAATAATGAGGTCCCAGGACAGAAACCTGAAGAAAACCAGAATTTGGGAGATGAGAAGAGAAAAATAAAATTCAAAATAAATTAATGTGTATTCAGATATGCATAAGGAAATCCAGAATCTTCACAGATGAGAGATGAGAGTGTTTAATGAGGAAGGGAAGCGTCATTAGTGTCAAAGGTGACTGAGATGACGAGAAAGATAAGGTTTGAAAAATGTTCATTGGGCTTAAGCAAGGATGTTGATAATTTGGGGGAAAACATTAAAAGAAATTTTAAAACAGGTACAAAACGCTTTCCGAATAATAATACAGTACTTAAAAGCCATGCTATCTATTATTTCAGAAACCACGGTTTTTGTCAAGTAGACAGTCTTTAATTACAATGGAGAGTGAGCACTTGAAACACGGTTGCACCCATGTCCAAGAGCAAGTGCAACAACTATTGTATTCACAAAAGCATTAAAATGCTAATGTTTCATCCTTATTATAAATCTTCTTAATGAAAACCTGAAAATGAAATAACAAGACTTCATTCCAATGATAATGACTGAACCTAGAATGAGACACAGTGATAGCACATTTCCAATTCATGTTTCTACAAATTTGTATTACACTTTTGCAGCCCTCTGCGGGAATTGAGTGCCTTAATTTAATAGACTTCATTGCAACGTGTTGTACGTTTTCAGAACTTCAGGTAACGATTTCACTGTCTTTAAACACTATTGTCAAAATACAGAACATTTGTAGAAAGTCCATTTATTAGATTAATTTTCCAGTGCTTCTATAAGGTGAGAGATTGGCATTCTTGGAGATGGAGATTATAATTTATTTACTGAATTTTCACAGCTTTATTCATCTTGGTATGTTTCTCTTTGCTTCCTCAAATTCTTATTTGCTCCTCACCCAAAGCTATCATCTCTAGCAGAATATCATTGATTCTTCCTCACTAGAAATTTAAATTCTAGATGAAAATCTGTCCCTGTTTTACAGTCTTCTGGCCGACTATGTTTCAGATATTTCTGTGGATCAGAGCCTGGGACTTTTCTTGTGAGGATCGTTCAGTATAAAGTTTTTCAAAAGATATTTGGCTGACTTTCTTCTGAGCGCATCCAGATGCCTACCATTCAAGTGAGGTGCCCATTGTGGGCGGGGTGGGGGGGAAGTCTTCACAAAGAGAAAGAAAATAAACCATAACTGGCTATAATTTAAAAAATCTTGTTCATATATAAGTTTACAATGATTACAGTCATGGAAAAAGAAGAGACTTCATATTTCTAAGAAATTTCAAAAGAATTTTGTATTTAGAAAATAAAAAGAAATATCTGTCAAAAGTACTCAGAGAACCATAAATTTAAGTATGTATACTACACATCGGAAGAGATTCTTTGCCTATTTTTAGAATTAGGTTGTCTTTTGATTATTGAGTTGTAAAAATTCTTTATATATTTTTAATACAAGACCCTTATCCATATATGATTTGCAAGTACTTTCTTCCATTCTGCAGGTTATCTTTTTACTCTCTTGATTGTATTGTTGTATAAAACTTTTTAGTTTTGATGAGGTTCGAGTTATCCACTTTTTATTTTGTCTCTTGTGATTTAATTGTCACATCTAAGAAATTATTTCCTAGTCTAAGATCAGGAAGGTTTTCTGCTATATTCTCACTTAGGATTTATATGATTTTAGCTCATGTATTTAGCTCCATAATTCATTTTTTTGTTAATTTTTGTGTATGGTGCATAGCAGAGGTCCAACTTTATTCTTTTGCATAAAGGTACACACATATCCCAGAACCATTTGTTAAAAAGATTCTCCTTTCCCCATTGACTTGTTTTGGCAGCCTTGTCAAATAGCAAGTGACCATAAATGTAAGGGTTTATTCTGGACTCTTAATTAATCTATATCTCTATCTTTATGCCAGAACCACATTGTCTTGATTACTGTAGCTTTATAGTAAATTTTGAAATTTTTGTAGTAAATTTTTATTGTAAATTTTGAAATTAGGAAAGTTCTCTATTTGGTTTTCATTTTCAAGATGATTTTGGCTATTCTGGGTCTCTTACATTTCCATATCAATTTTAAGATTTGATTGTCAATTTCTGCAAAAATTCAGCTGTGATTTTGATAGCAGTCAAAGCTCACTTTTGAAGTATCTTCACAGTATCCTAACTTATTTTTGAATTACCATTATAGTAACCAAAATCTTTTTTAATAACCATGTTATTAAATTTGCATACATTAACCAGGCATATATTATTCTTAAAGTCAAGATGGAAAAGCACTACTTCCATTTGAAACATACCAGAAAATCTAATGGCCAGGTAATAAAATTTAATATTTTCAGGTCTCCAGGCGGGACAAGTCCTGACTTGCTTAAATGTAGATTAATAGAAACGTTAATCAATCTTTATTTTAAAGTAATAGGAGGAGTGCTTCCATCCAATTTTAATATGAAAACATCAGAAAGTTCCTCATCAGTGTTAGGGAAGCCTGGTGTTATACTTGTGAAATCAGTTATTTTATTTCTGTTGTGAGAGATCTAAGAGGAGAAATAATTGTACTGAACTGAGATGAGTTTACTGGTCAAACATAGGAACCCAAAGTCTGTGGATATTTAAGTCATATTTGGATCCATGTGCTTCTTCCCTCTGTTCTTTAGGATATTCCTTTTACAAATTCAGCACACACATCTGCGTTTTCAGCTGTGGTTAAATCAGTGATTCTCCTCTTACATTCCCTGGTCAGGACCAGCAGTGTTAGAACCTAAAGTGAAACAGAAAACGCAAATTCTTGGGCCCCAGCCCAGGCCTACAAAATTAGAAACTCTGGTGGGTGGTATCCTTCAATCTGTGTATGAACAAGCCCTGCTGGTGGAAGAGTTTGACTCCAGTGGGAGCTAAAATTTGATAACCTCTGGATTTGAAAAATGGATATTCTAAATTCACTATAGCTGATGTAACACACTTTGCTTCCTTTTCTCATTTCCACCCCTGGGTTCTGTGTTTATAAAGTCATTTTCTTCTTCTGGTTAGCACCTAGTCTAACATCCCACGTGCCTTTATCTATGGTTAGCATCTTATTTTTGAAGAGCCTTTTTGGGGGAGGATAATTATACCTTGTGGTTATGGCACAGTTAAATAGTTAAAACAATTTTTTGACCTTTAAAAAATTTTATCTGTTATTGTGCAGTTTTTGCTTGTGGTGAGATTTATTTAGTATTTATTATATGCCAAGGATTAAAAACAAGGACTTAATGTACATAGACACAGATGCATACACACACAAACACATACACACAGAACATTTAATATGTATATGTATATTAGACATATATACATATATATATACATATGTACATGTATTAAGCAATTTACATACACACATAGATACATTATTTTAATCCTAATAATCACCTCAGGAGAGAAAATTATTAATATCCCTATTATCTAAATGAAGACATTGAACAACAGAGAGCTTGCCTAAAACTGGATCCATTAAGGGTCAGAGAGGATTCAAAACAAGGCAGTCTGACTCCAATTCAAGAGGCGTGCCGGCTACATTACACTGAAAAAAGCAGAGTATGTTTACATTCCCCATAGGGCATGATGTAAAATCTTGGCCCAGAACACACCTGTAGCAAATGAACTTGGATTCACAAATCAACCTGCAACTATGTGGGAATGATTTTCTGCACACTGGCTCCCTCTAAGCAAGTGAGGGTGACTTTTGAAAAGAAAACAATCCTAAATATTCCGTGAATACGCCTTCAGCAAAATATGGCGATGGATATATTTCTTACAGAATAGGATCAAAGTCAGATTAATAGTAACTATATATCCCTCAACCAAGATATACTGTAGGATCTTCAGAAGAAAATTCAAACCCAAGATGATAACATGGTTTTTCATTGCATGTTATAGGAGGAATGATGGTTAGCCATCTCTGGGGGGGAAGAACATCACCTTAACTGCCACACTCCTCCCTGATCAGAGCAGAGAGAAACATGGGTAAAGGAAAACCTCCATCTGACTGAAGCCTGAGATGGCCGAGCAGCCAGACGCAAGGAGAACCATAGTACAGGCACATCTTCATTGTAAGAGAGGCTCTGCCGAGGAGGAGGAGTAGGGACAGATGTATGGACTGTTCTTAGGAAGTCCTAAAGCAAGGTTACTGCAAATAAACAAAACTGCATAATAACAGGAAACTTTCTTTAGAAAAAGTCAAAAAAATCCTATTTTAACTATCTCATTGTGACTGAAGGAGAATTATCGGTTAGTAGGATTGTAGAAGCAAGTCACAGGATCCATTCATCATGACATGTGACAAAGGGATGAATAAGCTAGAGATTGTCTCAGCTGTGCTCCTCTGATTCTTTAATGCTTTGGAACGCTTGCCTAAACCCTGGAATAGAAGCATTTCAACGTGTGTTCTTTCTTGGTCTTGGGAAATGGTTCAAGGATTTCTCTGCTTCTTCTGCATGCCCTCTACTTTTCCAATTTTAGATGGAAAGCACTATGAATATAGGAAGTACCACATTCTTCAACATGTAAAACACTAAGGCAAACTCTTTAATTCAAAATTTATTTCCTAAGAATCTATTGCACCAGCAATATATACATATTTATATATACATATACATGTATATATTTCAGTGAAAAAATTTTGAATGTGAATGGCATTATGCAATTTTCTATATCATACTTTAAGAATTACTATATATGAGCTGCTCTTCTAGGTAATTTTTAGTTTCCGAGAGAAAACAAAAAGCTTTGTAACATGGAGAAGAATTTGAATTATAGAATGGGAATTATAGGGCTTACTTTCAATATTCTGAATTCTACTTGGCTGGCCAATTGTTTTCCCCTCTTTATAACTGTCAAAGTAGCTCTGCTTAATGCTGACACATTCAAAATTACTATTAAAAATAAATGTATTTGGAAAACATTATTCACAGATGGATATGCAAAGATGAACATAATAATGAGCAAAACATAGGATCTAGACCTACATTAATACTATTTTTAATTTCTTATCAAAAAATTTCTAATCATGATTTTTCTTTTAGGTGAACAAAATTTTCATGTAAATCTGAGACTAATCTTTTTGCTGTTCTTAGGAATAGCTAATAGCTAATTTGTCTATATTTAAAAAGTAGCTTTTAGGAATTATGTTTGCTACCTACACTTCTTAAATATTTGGCTCCGTATTTTTGGAAATTATTCCTAGTGTTTACTGAGCAGAGTTGGCTTAAAAATGGCTGTGGACCCATGTAAACACTTTCTCTAAGCTGAAACAAGATAAGGAATTTACAGAAATTAAGTAATTATAATACATACCAATGTAATGAACAAATCAAGAAGAACTCACTATTTGAGTGCAAGAATGAGTATTTCATAAATTGAATGTTTTAGACAGGAATGAAGGAAGATTGCTGGTTAAAATAAAGAAGAAAATTTGATTTTATCAAACATCATAACAGATGCTATGCTTTTTGCACATTCTATATTGGTTGTTTTACATTCAGAACCTTTCTGTGATGTAGGGGTTATTTTTAATTTTTCTCCAAGAAGAAAGTAACACAACTCATAAACGTGTACCTCTATCTATGATTAACATTTTTTTTTTTTTTGCTTTACTTTTTGAAAGATATTCAAAGTAATAAAAATAATAAATATTGTCCTGAAATTTAAAAGTTCAACTTAATGTGTAACTTGAGGCTTTGGACACAATACTTGGAACTTTATTCAAACCTGTCAAGTGATATATAATTTTGGAGGAAAATTATAGTTGATATGCCTTCAAATATACAAAACAAGAAAAGATTTGTTTCTCTCCGCTTTCATTGACTTGCTTTGTCATAATGCACAGTAACTTATGTTTTAAATAAGTTCCTGACTTTAAAGATAAAGTCGTAGAAGAATTACATACATTAAATGGGTCCTTGCTTGTAAAGTATTATAAAAAGATGAAAAAAAGTCTTCTGCATTTACTTTGGGGAATTGTGTTGATGTCATAAAAAATGAGACAATAAAGCATGTTAAACACGTATGAAAGGCATTTTTGTTAAACACCTATGAAAGGCATGTTTGTCTAAGTGTCATGTCAATATTTTTATTTCTATTATAATTAAGAAACTATCACATACTGTGCTATTGTATATCTTTATAAATGAGACCTACCAGAACCCAGGATGTTCAATCTTAAAAGAGATGAAAAGTGCTGAAAAAGGAAAAGGAAAATTATTGCAGTCATTATTAAACCTTGGTCTTGCATGTGGAATACTGTGGCTCTGAAATAAAATGTCTTTATTTTCTTTTTGCATTTGGCAGAGACCAACTTAGATGGTGATAAAATTTCCTCTTAACAAAAGCAAATAAATCAGTATCTTTTATATTTACGCTCTCTCAGAAATTTATATAATTTGTGTTTTTAAATATCACTGAAAAATGTCAATGTACACTGTAGAACAAAAAAAACCTTTCAGGAATAAAGAGAGGTATTACACAATGATAAAGGGATAAATACTCCAAGAAGACATCATCATCTAATGGTGTATGCATCTAAAAGTAGAGTGTCTAAATAGTGAGGCAAAAAGTGACAGAACTAAATAAAGCAATAAACAAATCTATTATTAGGATTGGAGACTTCAACATCCCTTTTATTAACTTATAAATTAGGCAGGCAGAAAATCAGTAAAGATATGGTTTACCTGAATACACTATCAATCAACGTGCTAGACTTGCACACTTAGAGAATATTTTTTTTGACAGCAGCAAAATACACATTCCTCTCAAGTGGAACATTTATCAATGTAGACAAGATTAGGGGCCATTAAGCACACTTGAACAAATTTAAAGCATGATAATCATATTTTTATTTTATCAGATGACAATTGAATTAAACTAGAACTCAGTGACAGAAATATAGATGAAAAGTCCCACATATATTTAGAAATTAAACAACACATTTCATAATAACATATGAGTCCAAGATGAAGTCCAAGAAAAATTAAGAAATATTTTAAACAAAATGAAAATAAAACTACAACTTGCCAAAATTTGTGGGATTCAGTGAAAGCAATAGTTAGAGGGAAATTTATAGCATTAAATAAATATGTTAGAAAGGAAGAAGGATCTAAAATGAATAACCTAAGTTTCTTTCTTAGGAAACCAGAGGAAAAAAGTGTAATTTAATCCTAATACAAGGAAAAGAAAAGAAATTATAATAAACATAAATTCAAATAACATATATCAATATAATAATGTATAAAATGTATAAAAATAAATTTAAAAACAGGGAAACAATAGGAAAAAATCATCAAAATCAAAAGCTAGTTCTTTGAAAAGAAGAATACAATTGATAAACAGAGAAACAAAGAGAGAGAGAGTAAGCACGAATTAAAAATACCAGAAATGACAGTCTCTAGGTCCATCCATGTCTCTGCAAAAGACTGTCATACAGCATGAAGTAAGTCAGAAAGAGGAAAACAAATATTTTATAATATCACTTACATGTGGAATCTAGAAAAATGGTACAGATGAACTTACTTTCAAAGCAGAAATAGAGAAACAGACGTAGAGAACAAACATATGGATACCCAGGGGAGAAGGAGGGATGGGATGAATTGGGAGATTGGGATTGACATATATACACTATTGATACTATGTATAAAATAGATAACTAATGAGAACCTACTGTATAGCACAGGGAACTCTACTCAATGCTCTGTGGTGACCTAAGTGGGAAGGAAATCCAAAAAAAGAGGGGATATATGTATACATATAGCTGATTCACTTTGCTGTACAGCAGAAACTAACACAACATAGTAAAGCAACTATACTCCAATAAAAATTAATAATAAAAAACATAATGACAAAAATTTTTTTAAATCATAAATGAAAAGGAGTCATCACTACTGATTCCATGGGCATTAAAAATATAGTAAAGGAATACTATGAAAAACTCTATGTGCACACATGATAACATACAAAATGAACCAATTCTTTGAAAGACATGAACTACCAAACCCTATGCAAGGAGAAATATATAACCTGAATAGTCCCACACTTATTAAAGGTATTTAATAAAAAATTAAGAACCTTTCATAAAAGAAAACACCAGGCCCCAATGATTTCACTGGTGAGTTCTATCAAACATTTAAGGAAGAAATGATACCAATTCCATATAATCTTTTCCAGAAAGCAGACAAGGGGGACACTTACCAACTCATTTTATGAGGCCAGCATTACACAAGTAACATGAAATACATAAAACAGATAGAGACTTTCAAGAAAGGGAAAACAAAGACTAATACCTCTCATGAATATAAATGCAAAAATCCTCAACAAAATCTTAATAAGCTGAATATAATAATTTATAAAAATAATTATGCACCATGAACAAGAAGGATTAATTCTAGTTATGCAAAGATGTTTCAACAGTGAGAAACTAACAATGTATTCTTCCACATCAGAAAGACAAAGAAGAAAATCACATAATAATATTAAATGATGCAAAAAAGTATTTGGCAAAATCCAACACCCATTCATGATAAAAAGTCTCAGCAATTTAAGAATAAGGAGGCACTTTCTCAACTTGATAAAGAACATCTACCAAAACAAAAACCACAAACACACACACAAATACAGCTAACCTTATACTTAATAGTGAGAAACTGGATACTTTCCACCTAAGATGAGGAGAAAGTAAGGAAGTTCTCTTTCATCACACTTATTCAGCATTGTACTGGAATTCTTAATTAGTGCACCAAAATAAGAAAGGGAAATAAATGGTATACAGATGGGAAAGGAATAAATATAACTTTTTTATTCCATAGATTATATGATTGTCTATGTAGAAAAGCCCAAAGATTCAAATTTTAAAATTCCTGGAAAAATAAGTAAATATAGCAAGAGCTTAGGATACAAAATTAACATACAAAAGTCAATTCCATTCCATACACCAGCAACAAACAATTGGAATTCGAATTGAAAAAAAATTACCATTTATAACTGCACCCAAAAAAAGAACTACTTAGGTGTACGTCTAACATATAGACCTACATGTAAGATCTATAGGCAGAAAACTACAAAACACTGATGAAAAAAGTCCAAGAAAATAGGAAAAACTGGAGAGATATTCCATGTTCAGGGATCAGAAGATGCAATATTGTTAAGGTGTCTATTCTATCCACCAACATCTACAGATTCAATACAATTCAAAAAAATTCTAGTGGACGATTTTGTAGATATTAACAAACTGATTCAAGAATTTATATGGAAAGGCAAACATCTAATATAGGCAACAAAATATTGAAGAAGAACAAAATTAGAGGACACTACATGATGACAATAATCAAGATCAAGAAAAAATATATAGATAAACAAAACTGAATAGAAAGCCCAGAAATACTTCTACAACTAGACAGTCAACAGATTTTTGACAACAAGCAAAGGCAATCATGGAGAAATGATAGTCTTTTCAACAACTGGTGCTGGAACAACCGGGCATCCAAATGCAAAAAAAAAAGAAAAAAAAAGAAGGAAAGAAAAAGAAAGGAAAGTAGAGGCTTAGATAGAACCTACCCAGAGAGTTAACATCACAAAAATTAACTCACAATTGATCATATATCTAAAAGTAAAATGCATAATTATAAAACTTCTGGAGAGAAATACAGGAATAAATGAACATTTGGTGATGAGTTTTTACATACAATACGAAAACATATATGAATGAAAAGAATGATAAGTTGGACTTTAATAAAATTTAAAACTTCTGCTGTAGACAGAACCTGTTAAGAAAAGGAAAATACAAGCCACAGACTAGGAGAAAATATTTGCAAAATACATATCTTCTGTAGAACTCATTTACAAACTATGCAAATAACTATTAAAACTGAATAATAGAAAATATACAACTCATTTAAAAATTGGGCAAGATATCTGGAAAAACACCTTAGCAAATCAGTTATGCAGATGGTAAATAATCATATGTAAAGGTAATGGACATCATTTGACATTAAAATTGCAAATTAAAACAGTAATATGATGCCACTACCCACCTATCATAAAGGTTAAAATGCAAAAGGAGTTAAGACCAATAGCTGGCTATACTGTGGAGCAAGAGGAACTTTCATTCTTTGCAGTGGAATTGCAAATTGGTGCAACCAGTCTGGAAGACAGTTTAACATTTCCTCTCAAAGCTAAATGTAATCTTGTCACACAATTTAGCAATAGTGCTCCTAGGTATTTACCCAAATGATCTGAAACTTACCTCCACATAAAATCCTGCATGAAAATGTTTATGGACGCTTTATTCATAAGAGCCAAAGCCTGAAAGTAACCAAGACGTCCCTCGTAAGGGAAGTGGAAAAACAAGACACAGTACATCATACGATGGAATATTATTTTCAGCAATAAGAGAAAATGAGCTATAAAGTCACAAGACGACATGGATGAATCTTGAACGCATATCTCCGAGTTAAAGAAACCAGTCTGAAAAGTCTACATGCCATAAGATTCCACTTATACAACATTTTGGAAAAGGCAAAACTATAGAGACATTACAGTGTTTGTCACAGATGTGGGAGGGGGAAAAGATTTAAATATGTGAAGCACAGGGAATATTTTAGGGCTGTGAAACTATTCTAATGATACTGTAATGATGGATACACAAAACTATGTATGGGACAAACCTCATAGGACCTTACAGAACAAATGAGACCCTTAGTATATTAAAATTAAATAAATAGGAGATCAGGTGATCCCTGGTTGAAGTATAAAGTGTGACAAAAGAAACTAACTGTATTACAAATGTATGAAACAATCTTGCTGAAGGGAGTGAGGGAAGTTGCCACCTAAGTAACTTTGGAAATGAATGGAATAAAACTAAAAGTAAAAATAAACAAACAAAAAACTCTGTACCTAAGCATTATACTCAGACACATAAAGTTATTGCCCATGGGATTACATGTTAACGATTCAGATACTACTATACATGTATACTGGAAATGAACAATTAAGAAAATCAATAGTGAATAACAGGAACCCAGTTTCTCACTGATGGAGGTGCCTACAGATAAGCAAGCATAATGGCTAGAATGATCCAAGTGGAAATAATGGTTTGCAGTTGGACATATTAACATCAACGCATGTTTACTTTATTATAAACACAGTTACAAATAGAGCTATGTATAGACATGTGTATATACGATGGTTAGTATTTATACATATATATCCCTACTTAGCTGAGAAGATCTAGAGCCAGTACAACCCAGTGGCAATGATCACAACTAGCACTGAGCTCTTGGTTTCTAATATTACTCTTCATGAAAAGAAAGCAAGGCTCCTTGGATAAATAGCTGATTCTAGGACTTGGAGGACAGGAATTGTGCAAAATGAGCCTGGAGCATCCACATGCTGAAACATACACACACACACACACACACAGACTGGAGTAGGTCAAGGGGATAGAGGAGAGTATGTCAAAGGGACAGTTGACAGAGGAGCCAACTGAAAGAGCTCCCAATGGGCAAAACTGGAATAATTTGAACAACAAAATAAAATGATATTAGATTATAACCCAAATTATGAAACAAATCTCATGAGTCCATACTGATTTAAATAAATAAATAAATGGAAGAGAAGAGACAAATCTCTTGTGAAAAATAATTCCAAATAATTTATGTTAATACTTCTCCCTCAAGGATGAGAAACATAACTCTACCTCCTTAAGCGTGGACTTCACATAGTGACTTCCTTTGAGACAGATGATAGATCAGATAGATGATAGATAGATAGATAGATAAATAGATAGATTTATAGATATAGATTTCTCTCTGTATACATGAATATATATGGGGGGGGTAAATTTACAGAAATCTTATAAACACTACTTCAGCCAAGTAATCAAGATTAACATCAACAGTGATGTCATGTTGATATTTTGTACCATTAATATGATATGGTACAATGCCACTTTACCTCTGTGATCTTCCTCCCCAAAACACATAACTCCATTCTTAGGAGAAGGATCAGGAAATTTGACTCTTTTTTTTTTTTTTTTTTAATCAGTCATCAATTTTATACACATCAGTGTATACATGTCAATCCCAATCGCCCAATTCAGAAGATTTGACTCTTAAATGCAATGTGGTATCTTGGATAGTATTCTGTAACAGAATAACGTATTAGTTAAAAAGGATGGGAACCTGAATAAAATATGGACTTTAGTTAAAAATAATGTATCAATATTCATTCTTTAATTGTGCCAAATATATTAATGTAACACGTTAATAACAGAGGAAACTCTGTGTGGGGTATACGGAATGTCTCTGTACTATCTTGACAATTTTACCATAAATCTAAAACTGTTCTAAAATTCATTAAATGAATTTTTTAAATGGCATCTCTTGTAATATATTCACAGTTCTTTAACTTTGAACATGAACCCCCTTGACATTTTAGCTTTTAGATATTTAAGTTATTATATTTTTGTTGAAGCCTTTCATGCTGCCAAAGCAATTTTTTACACTGAAAATTTATTCTTATGCTAATTTAATCTTTTAATGGGGGTTATTTTAAATAGGATTGATTCGATAATGTTGGTGAAACTTCGCTACTAAGCAGTTTAAATGTATTTTGTACAGAATGAAAATGTAAATCGATGAATAGTTTAGAACTATAGCCTGTTGACTAATACTCAATTTTTTAATCATCTAGAAATTAATAAAATGCGACAAATTACAAGACTGTTGAATCAGCATTTCTAATTTTATTCAATTCAATATCTATTATAAAGTTCCTTTGTTACACTATAGCACATTTTAAAGTGCAATAAATAAAATGAAAGAGCATTTTATGTGAACTAGACTAAAATAGGAATTCACCTGAAACCTCATGAAAATATTTCAGTCTGAGTTTAAAACACATGCATGTAAAACTTTCCACTTTTTAAAGTTATGCTTATTGAGATTTCTGTTTATATTTTTGTTTCTTTTTAATATATGCTGTTTGAGCATTCAGGAAAGCAATTTACATGGAAAATAAACAACTTGTTTTCTGCAAGTTGTAGTGCTCAAATAAAATGGCAAGCGCTCTTTGATGCACAATTCTAGTTTTGTGGTTTACTTAACTGGAAATTGTACAATATAATAAGCACTCTATTATTTTCTATGGTTGCTTTTATGTGCTACCATACATACACACAATTTGCATAATGCAAGCATTTGAAGTTTGATGTTCATGACAAATAAGGCTTTATTTTTTTGCTATTTCCAAGCTGTTTTTGAACACATTTGAACTGTGTATAATAAAGGACACTTAAAAACTATCCAATTACATAGTTTTTTCCCAATATTATTCAGTTAAAAATTCCGTAGTTTTTAATATGATTTCCTATTTGACACATGGGTTAAATTAATGTAACTTGACACTTGTAATTATGAAAATTTCCTAGTTATGGTTTTATTAACTGCATTATTATCAGATAACATACTATATGATTTTTTCCCGTGAAACTTTAATTGCTCACAAAATCATCAATTTCTATAAATGTTTCATGAAAAAAACACAAGGTGTCTTTTATTGTCTAAGATGAAAAAAAATAAGAACTTCAGAATTATTGTGTTGTAATCTTCATTTGTTTCTACCAATACCTTGTGAGTAAACATTAATAGTCTAGTTTAATTCCATTGTGATTTGAGGGTAGACATAGTATGATTTCTAATCTTTTAAATTTTTTCAGGTGTGTTTTATGGCCTAGAATGTGATCTAGGTGAATTATCTATGTGAGCTTGAGAAGAATGTGTGTTCTGCTCTTGTTGGATGAAGGAGTTTATAGATGTCAATAACATCCAGTTGATTGATGGTGTTGCTGAGTTCAACCGTGTCCTTACTGATTTCCAGCCTCTTGGATGGGTCCATTTCCGGGAGAGAGGTGCTGAAGTCTCCAACTACCAGAGTAGTTGGATTTATCTATTTTTCCTTGCAGTTCTATTGTTTTTTGCCTCATGTTGTTGACACTTAGGTGAATACACATTAAGAATTGTTATGTCTTCTTAGAGAATTGACACCTTCATCATCATATAACTCCCTTCTTTATCTCTGATAACTTTCCTTACTTTGAAGTCTACTCAGTCTGAAATTAATATAGCTACTCCGGCTTTTCTTTGATTTGTGTTACTATGGTATATTTTTCTCCATTGATGTACTTTTAATTTATATGTGTCTCTATATTTATAGTGGATTTCTTCTAGACAACATATAGTTGAGTTGTGGATTTTGATCTACTGTGACAATCCCAGTCTTTTAATTGGTGCACTATATCACTGACATTTAAAATGATTATTGATGAAGTCAGATAAATAACTATCATATTCATCACTGTTTTCTATTCGTTTCCTTTGTTTTTCGTTCCTATTTTTTTCTTCCATTCTCTTTCTGCCATTTGTGGTTTAAATTGAGCATTTTATATGACTCCATTTTCTCTCCTTTCTTAGCATATTATGCTTTTTTTTCCCCACTTTTTTCAGTGGTCACCCTTGAGTTTGCAATGTACATTTAAAAATAATCAAAGTCCAATTTCAAATAGCACTTCACCACTTCACTGGCAATGTGAGTACCTTATAATAACAAAATAGTCCTAATTCTTCCCACCTATCCCTTCTATTATTGCTCTCATTCATTTCCCATATATAAGGCATACATAAGATATATCCACAAGCATACATAATCAAATACATTGTTGCTATTTTAATATGAAAAAAACCTGTTGCCTGTTAAATCAATTAAGAATATGATAAAAGTTTTTATGTCATCTTCACTTACTTCTCCTTCAGTGCTCTTCCTTTCTTCATGTAGATCTGTATTTTTGACTTATTTTCCTTCTCACTAAAGAACTTCTATTAGCATTTCTTTCAAGGTAGGTCTATGGGCAACAAATTCCCTAGATTTTTGTCTGAGAAAGTCTTTTTTTTCTCCTTCACTTTTGAAGCATGTATACATACATTTGAGGAAAAAAAATCTATCTAATATATTTAAAAATCTATTGTAATTAATAAGAAAAATGGTAGAAAATCTAACAGAAAAGTGGAAAATTATTTAACAGGTGTGCCATAAGATATGATCTATAACCAAATGAAAAAGTCAATGCTATTAATCATCAGGGACATGAAATTTTAAAATGTAATATAGTACCAAACCACACCTACTGTAAAGTCTGAAATTAAACAACCAAACAATTTGTAGAGGCTCTGGAGCAATTGAAACACCCTTAAAATGTTGATAAGAGTGTGAATAAATATGGTCATACGTACTCAAACTGAATATATGCATTTTTTACTATTTAGCAGTTGTATTTCTAAGTATATACTCAAAAGAAACATTCAAAAGTGTTCATCAAGAAACATGTAGTTGAATTACATAACACCAGTATTCACAATAGCCCTAAGATGGAAACTTCATATAAGTTAATACTGTGAATTAGAATAGAAAATGAATTATATACACACAGACTAAAAATCTATACAGTAATACAAATAAACTGAAATTCAAGCAACCAGCAATAGTGTAGATAAATCTCACAAATATATTAATGAGTGAAAGAAGCCAAGCATAAAATAATACGTATTGCATGATATCACATATATAAAGTTCAAAAATGGGCAAAGTCATTCTAAGGCATAAATTAAAATAGTATTTTTATTAGGTTTCTCCAGAAATACAGAGAGTGTGTGTGTGTGTGTGTGTGTGTGTGTGTGTGTGAAAGAGAGAGAGAGACAGAGACAGAGACATAAGGAATCAGCTCACATGATTATGAAAGTTGGAAAGTTCCAAGATATTCAGCAAGCTGCAGACCCAAGGACAGCTGATGGTTTAGTTTCAGTCCAAAGGCTTATAGGCTCAAGACACGGGAAAAGCCAATGTTTCAGTCTGAGTTTGAAGGAAAGAAAAAAACAAATTCAGACAGGAAGAATTCTCGTTACTCAGGAGAGGGTCAGCCTTTAGTTCTATTCAGGATTTCAACTGATTGGATGAGGTACCCATGTTATGGAGGGCAGTCAGCTTAACTCTCAGTCTATTGATTTAAATGTTAATCTCATCCAAAAGTCCCTCACAGAAACAAACAGAATAATGTTTGAGCAAATATCTGGGCACCTTGTGGCCTAGTCAAATTGACACGTAAGATTAACCATCACAGTACTTAGATTGGATTAGTGGCTGGAGGTACACAGGTGGGGCTTCTGGGCTGCAGGTAATGCTCTGTTTCCTGAGCTGAGTGCTGGTCACACATGGGTGTTCAGCTCGTGAAAGTTTATCAAACTGCATACTTATGATTTGTGCAACTTCCTACACACACATATGTTGGTAAATGCCTACTTAAAATAACGGGCATGTAATGGAGATTTAAATGATTTACATTTATAAAGCTTGTCCCCTAAGGTAGTTTAGGTTTTCACAAATAGTTTACACAATAAAACATGTCTGTAAACATATCCACAAGGAAGTCTATTAGAATTTTATAATTTCAACTTTAGATGATTTTTGATCTCCTGATTAATTAGATACATATGTCAAAATTACAAAAATAAAGATGATAGTGTATACCATGTGATAGTATTATAAAATATTAATCATGCATTTAATAAAATTGACCTGGAGTACATATCCAGAGTATGTATAGTTAATTTATAACTTTAAGAAAAAGGCTGTTTTTGACTACTTCTAGAAAATATCTTTTCCTTCCCCTTAGAATGGCAGTCTTGTGTCAAATAACTACGTGTTAATTTTCTTAAAGTGTTAGTACCTAAGAAATAATTAATAATGAATCCCCTGTTATATGCTAGTGATGGGACACTATATTCAGTGCTGAAAATATACGTTTCTTAAACTGGGGCAGTTAAAAGTAAGGCACACTGGTTAATTATTATTTTGCATACTCTACATATATACATACATACACAGTACATCTGTGGTTTTAGGACATGTTCACCATGGTTCACCTAAAACCATTTAGAGTGTCCACAGACATTTCCTGTGATTATTGCTTATTCTTTGTAAAATGCCAAACATTATTTCTTCCTTCTCACTGACATGACTCACAAGAATCATTTACCATTTCCATATTTTTTTTTGCTTTTGAAGCAACCATGATTATTTTGAATAATTTTAAACAGTGTTTTAATTAAGACTTTCAAATTGTGAGGTCATCAGTATTGTTAGTTCCTGAACCAAATTATCAGAAACATTGGGAGATGAATACTTCTTGCATTAAATTCACATTAAGTAAAATAAAACTAAACAAATTCTCATATTTACCTATGTGGTATCACATTAAATTACACATTTTATTTTCTTTTTAAGTCACTTTCTGTCATTTTATTTTAGAGAATTTTTATACTCGTTTCAAAGTTCTGTCACCAAAATGAGTTATCAGAAACTCTTATAATTACCACAAGTGAGTAAGCTGGGTAGTATTGAGTTCGGTTTTCATGTGAGGAAATTTAAAATTGGAAGTTAAGTAACAAAACTAGTATTAGAAACTATACGTCTTTACTCTTAATCAGGATGTCTTTACACAATAACACATGATATCCATGTATGAAATTTTCCATTGAAATGAAACATCTTAGAACTTTCAATTCATGTACATTATGAAAAATAAGTGATTAGCAATCTTGTTTGTCACTATTTCTTGATTCAGTTATGACAATAAACTAAATTTAGTGTCAACTTGTAGTTCTTTATCCAAGCCCTGAAAGATACCTGAGAAGTGACTTGATATTGCAGAGAAATGTCGAATGCAAAATTCAAAAACAACAAGGTTAGTGAGAAGATTCTGTCACCATAAGTAATTGAAACAGAAAGATTTACTCATCTAAAATTACAGTCTTTCAAATTACCAAGCAATACCAAACTAATGCTTTCTTCAAGATGTTGAAGAAAAATTGAGTGTACATAATTTTTATATTTATAAAATTTAGTATGTACTTATTTATTCTTAAGCACAATAAAGATATTATTCCTTCATTCAATCAAGGTCTATTGACCATCTTCTATTTGTAATTTCATGGTTTGGGTCACTAAAGTGTTTACAATCCAAGATATGTATTTATGCATGCATGTGACTAAGTATTTATACCTAATTTTTTTTTCTAAGACAAGTTTTAACATGGATGAAAGACTACTCTGGAAGTCAGAAGACAAACCCTACTGGGAAAATTCTGAAATCCATATGATACAGCAGCAAAAGTCAGAAGCGGGTTAACAAAATAATGTGTACAGCCAGCCAGACTAGCCAGAATCTCATCAGCAAAAAGAATACAAAATCAAAATAAATACTGCATCAACTATTCCTAAGTAAGTTAGCAAAAAATGATATATGAGAAAATAAACAATTGAGAAAGAAAATATGGCTTGGAATACTATGCAATCATTAAAATTCTGTGCAACCTTTTGGTATAAAACATTGTTCACAACAAATTAGGTAAAGAGAGAGAGAACAAAGGAGACAGGAATCAAGGAGGTAGGAAACATTTTTAATTGCACAATCTAAATATATAAAAGGTATAGAAAGGCACTACAGTTGGCCCTCCATATCTGTGAGTTCCCCATCTGCCATCCACAAAAAAGTTTTTTTTAATTCCAGAAAGTTCTGAAAAGCAAAACTTGAATTTGCTGCAAAGGCAATTATTTACATAGCATTCACACTGTGTTTACTACTATTTACATAGCACTTATAATATATTAGGTATTATAAGTAACCTAGAGATCATTTAAAAAGTATATGGGAGGATATGCATAAGTGATACAACACACTACATCATTTTATACAAGGGACTTAAGCATCTGCAGATTTTGGTATCCTTGGGGGTCCTGGAACCAATGGCCCTGTGATACTGAGGAATGACTGTACATGCACATAAAAGGTCAAAATCAAAGAATTCTTCATATTTCAAGTGATATAAATAGACTGTTGCCTCCTAAGAAGACCCATATTCTCCATGATCTATTCTTTTTGAAATCCATTACCAGAATGAAGTTAAAAATTAAATATCAACCATATGAAACAGTTGATTTTTGCCCACCTGTTTATAATACATCAGACATGCTTTTATTTGCTAACTGGGCGACAGAAGAAAGGGTATTATGCAAATATGCAAGAAGATAGAGCTGTGACTGATGTTTCTGCATGTAAAATCTGTCTAGACTAAATAAAGTAAAAACTACAGTTGAGTCTGTAATTACACTTTGACAGTCTTCATAATGCTGAAGTTTGAGTCAGTGTTATAGATATGCAAATGGTCCTTAACAATTTATTTTCTATTACCAGAAGCATTCTACATATTACAATATTTTGAATTATTTGCTATATAAGTGATCTGTAGAGACTGAACCTGATTCTTCACTCACATTAAACATGTCCGGTTTTAACACAAAAAAACTCACAATATACAATATATTTTTGTTTCAACTTAAGTTAAAAAAAAAAGAAAACATATTAAAAGTGTAGCCTGACTCAGTATTTGCAAACTGTATTACTTTCTAAGCCCATATATAATTATCACGTTGAAAATACTTTAAGATAACCAATTTTATCAAGACACACAACCTTTCATATTGTCTCAAGTAGAAATAAAAGTATTCTATTCGTTTCTGTTATTTAATTGTTTTAAGAGAGGAAATCACAAACTCCAATTGATTAAAAACAGGCTATTTGCAGATCATGCGTGTTGGCTCCAAGGAATTTGGAGAACTTTCATTGATGGATTTGTCGCCACTGACTGGCTCTTTTCCATGGCTAGATGGTGGTCCTTCTTTTTCTACTGAATCACTCTTCTGTTACCTGTCCCAGATCATTCCTTCAAGCCCAAGTTCTTGTTTGTGCAAGTAATCGAGTTACTCAAGCGTTCATCTTTTATAGTGAAATACATGGTATTTTCGGCATGTACCCTCAGATAAAGAATTTTCACACTATCTTATCATTTTATTTAGACCCAAAATGATTTTCACCACTTTTATAATGCTCATAATTTTTTTTATTCAGAAAAACTTTCCAACATACAATTAGAGCCTGTATACTTCAGGAATATTTCTTGTACTTTGTTATGGCCCCAGAAGAAGCAGAAGACCTGGTTGTAATACCAACTTGCTGAATTGTTGTACAGAACATTCAACAGTCCTGAAAAATGTCTGAGGACATACTCTGGACGTCAGTATAGGGACAACAAGATATTTATGACTTATACATTAAGTAAAGGATGTCTCTCCTGAGTTGTTGGTTGTGATGAAATTCCTGGAAAAAAAATAAACATATTTTATCCTCTAAGCTTATAACCAAATGTAGCCATTCATTATACTACCAAGTAATTGATAAGTTTTAACATTGCTTTGATAAGGGTATGACTCTATTTCTCATAAGAGCAAAATACCTGCTAGTGTTTAAGATATAAAAGGTAACATATCTTATACTCACCTTTGTTGACTGGAACTCTCCAGTCAGTAATAAAAATGACCCCAGTTTCATCGGATATAAGTCATGTCTAAAACACTCAATCAGCATAAAAGTACAGCTTGCGCACCACCAGGATCAAAAACCACACCACCAGTCTCCCTGTGTTTCCCAAGAGTGCACTGAGCTGGCTGTGGACCGTTTCACATACATTATAAGGTCACTGTAACCCCATTATTCTCTTTGAGATAAAGAACATTCATGAAAAAAAGTGCATTTTGAGGCACAGGCTAGGAATAGAGAGCAGTCAGAGGCAGTAGATGAACTATCAAGACATGGGTAAAGGCATTGCCTGCCTTTCCTCAGTTGGTTTGTAAAGTCACTTATTGGTGGTCAAGTCAGTGAAGCAGCCATATTAATTAAGTGCATGGCTGCTTGACCACTTGATCCAAGAGACTATTTGAACAGCATCTTTAATATAAATATGTATATAGTTTGTAATAAATAATTTGTGGTTTGGTAATTGCAATCATTGTTGCTTTTGTTGTGGTCATCCATTTACAATGCTTGGTGTCAGTTTATTTATCTCTTGTAAAAATAAAATACAGTGTGTGTGTGTGTGTGTGTGTGTGTGTGTGAGTTGTGGAAAAAAAAAGAAAAAAAGAAAAAGAATTCACTGGTGTAGGTGGGGTGATATTTGCATAATTACTCATGTAGATTTGATTGTATATTTATTTTATTATTTTGATTAGACAATGCTACTGGGGGGGGGGGGGGGAATAAATAAATAAATAAATAATTTGTGGTTTTCCTGGTTGCCTCTTTCAATCGGCATCCTTGAATTTCATCTTTTGTCTATCTTGAACCAAAGTCTGAATTCAAACTTTTTATACAAATATAATCATTGCCAGTTGGCTAAAATGAAACGTAATACTGAATCTGATCTGGCAGCGATGATCAAGGAACTGAAACCTCCTGCTGCTGCTTCCTCTTCCTTCTACATGTTTTGCTTGTAATGAACTATTTGCTGTGGTCTCAGATTTCAGCACCAGGCCCCTGAGCAAAATGTTCATTTGCCTTCCAACTTGAGGTAATCAACAAACTTTAGGTTTTCTCCTTGTCCTCTAATATGAAGAACAGAAAGAACCCTTAATGGGCTTTAAGGAGGAAAAAAAGAGCATTATTTTTCGTATGTATCCTAGAATGATGAGCCTTGCTGCCAGAAGGAGGGAAAGGTACATCTGAAGGGAAGGAGGGCTGCTAAGGACAAACATTGGTTCCTCAAATTGCACAAAATCAACATTGTATATTATAGAATGTAAGTCAGTAACATCATGAAGATAAAGTAAGAATAATATATGCTTTAAAAAAGTTGTATCATGCATATTAAGTAATTTGAAATTTTTTGAATATGAAATCAAGTTGCTGAAGATTTGCTATGATCTATAATCTAAAATGTGCCAGTGGCTTTAAGTCCTGATTTGTTAGACTTAATTTAAGCACAAACAAAAACATATACAACAGCTTGTCTAAACAGATCCTGGCTGGAATAACTTCTAAAACAAAAGTAAATGCTCTCCAGTTATATTATCTATGCCTACAATAAAAATGACGACAGCTTTCTGCATCAGGAAGAAAAAGAAAAACAGCAATAGATATAAACTGTATAAGGCAGTTCTTTTTTTAATGTAATTCTTTTTAAAATTTTATTAATTTATTTATTTTTTGGCTGAGTTGGGTCTTTGTTGCTGCGCGTGGGCTTTCTCTAGTTGTGGCGAGCGGAGGTTACTCTTCACTGCGGTGTGTGGGCTTCTCATTGCGGTGGCTTCTCTTGTTGCAGAGCACGGGCTCTAGGCACGCCGGCTTCAGTAGTTGTGGCACTCAGACTTAGTAATTGTGGCGCAAGGGCTTAGTTGCTCCATGGCATGTGGGATCTTCCTGGACCAGGGCTCGAACCTGTGTCCCCTGCATTAGAGGTGGATTCTTAACCACTGCACCACCAGGGAAGTCCAAGGCAGTTCTTAAGTGTATTTCACAAATATAAATTTTATGGATCAAATTATGGTCCATAAAAATCCATATCACTTAAAAGACATTTAAACCTCTGTACTCCTGTGGCCACATTATCAGGCCATATAATTGAGGGCAAGAAAAATATTCCATAAAATAGTGAGAGCTATATTGAAGCCAAATCTTTTGATATACCTTAAAACTAAATCCACATAAATGGGAATACATTTATAACAGAATTTTCTGAAATCCTATGCTAATTAAGGGCACAGGTAGAAATAGCCAGGGATGATTTCTGTGATATGCTCAAAGTGTTCCAGTGTTTGATTTTATTTACAAACAGAAATAATAATACATAAAATTTTCAGATGATTCATGGTCCTATTAAAGTCACTTATTGTTGGAAAGTAAAATAAGTAACATTACACAAATCTGAGCTTACAAAAGGCAGAATAATGTAGTGATAAAAACATCGCTAGTGTCTGCTTCCTGGGAAAGATATGGGCTAGCAAAAGGGTCATATGAATTAGCCCCTGAATTAGATATGCACCAGGATATTTCTAGGTACTTTTTTTTGGAGCCCTCAGGAAAGTTAAGTTTATCCAAAATGAGAAAACCTGGTAAAGAAGAGGACATTTTTTCTGTGAACTTTTGTATGTAGCTGGTTTACTCATGCATGATTGATAGCACAGAACAAAATAAGTCAGCTACAGGCAAATACTTCTATCTCATTACATTTCACTTGCCTTCTTGTTTTCTATTCATATCCTCCTGGTATTCTGAGCTCTCTTTCCAGCTCTGCTTCTCAAGGTCCACCCAAATCCATCCCGACCTCCTTATTTAGGAGACGTATGGTATGTGAAATACCTTTTAGCTAGAAAATTCCATGTAGAAGCAAGATGAATTATAATCATTTTGGGATGAGATGAGAGACTGGATATTAGAAACTGTTGAAACACAATTTTACATAAATTATATGGTGGAATCCTCACGACAACACTGTGATGTAGGTATTATTTTTATAGACAGCTCAGAAAAGTTACTTTCATGATGTGCATCAAATCTGTCATCAAATTCTCTCTGTTCCATGGTTAGCATGTATCCAGAACCAGAACACTTCTCTATCGTCACCCCCTTGGTCAAAGCCACCACAGGTGCTCACCTGGAACATTCCAGTATTCTGCTGCCTCTGCCCCTGCCCCATATTGTCTATTAGAAACATAGCAGAGTATTTTACAGTAAATTCAGGAATGTCACAAATCAGTTCAAAATCCTCAAGTGGCTTCCCCTTTGACTTACAGAAAAATACAAAACCTTATTATCGTTTACCAGGCTGCATACGATTCTGACCTTCACTCTATCCCGAGATCATTCTGATCCAGTTTCATTGGCTTATTTACTTTTTCTCAAACAAACCTTTTCAGGCCTGATCTTTGCAAGTGCTTTTCCCTCTGCATGGGAGGTCTTTTCCTCAGATATCCCTGTGGCAAAGCACTTCATTTCTTACAAGACTCTGATCAAAGGTCACCTGGCCAGTCAGACCTTGCCTAACTCTCCTAAACAAATCAGAACCCCCATCCCCATCCTCTTCCAGTATCCCCTTTACCATTTTTTTTCTCAGTAGCTTTTATTTGTTATCAGTTGTATATTGTATGTACTTGTTTATTTACTGTATATCCTTCTGACTAGAATTTAAACTTCATGGGGATTGACACTATTTCATTCACTGCTATGTCCTCGGTGCCTGGCATATGCTCTTACATAGCAGGTATGCAATAAATAGTTGTTGAATTAATCTATGACCCACTCCTTGCCAGGTGTTCAGTCTAAGGTAGTCATGGTAACAGCCTCTCCTAGGAAAGGATTGTTTCAGGAATGGTTTTTTGACATCAATATAGCCAATGTTACATAAAAGGAGGTCTCTGGGCCATTGTGGGAATTTTCTCCTATTCCTCAGATAACAAGACCTCAGAAGAGACCGTCTCCCTTCTGCCTTTACTTTTTCTTTGTAAAAAGTGATGTCTGGAACTGCTGTGGCCATCATGTTATAGGCCCACGCATGCTGTGAATACTGTGGATGTCAGAGAGGAGAGGTAGAAAGGACCTGAAAGAAATTTGATGTCATTTTTGAGCTCCCAATTCAATCATTGTGGAGGACACCCTATCTCTGGGCTTCTTTTTTTTTTAAAGTATTTGTTTATTTATTTATTTATGGCTGTGTTGGGTCTTCGTTTCTGTGCGAGGGCTTTCTCTAGTTGTGGCAAGCGGGGGCCACTCTTCATCGCGGTGCACGGGCCTCTCACTATCGCAGCCTCTCTTGTTGCAGAGCACAGGCTCCAGACGCGCAGGCTCAGTAATTGTGGCTCACGGGCTCAGCTGCTCCACGGCACGTGGGATCTTTCCAGACCAGGGCTCGAACCCATATACCCTGCATTGGCAGGCAGATTCTCAACCACTGCGCCACCAGGGAAGCCCTGGGCTTCTTGATACATGGGATAACAGATTTCCCCACTGTTTAAGCTTGAGTTAGAGGTCCCCTATTTGTGGCCAAAGCATTGTCCCCCTGTCATAAAAGGTAGGTGCAGCCCTTGGAGCAGAGCCATGTGACTTGTTTTGGCCAATGAGACATCACACTGTGACCAAAGCAGGAATTTACAAAGCACTGGAGAATTGGGGCTTTCGTGCTTGCTACTTCTGGAACACTGGAACAGCCAGTTGTGAACAAACCCAGACTAATCTACTCAATGATGAGAGACAGAGGGTGATGAGAGACACACAATCACTACCACTGAATCAGCTGACAGCCAATTGCCAAACATGTAAGTAAAGCCATTGAGCGCTAGCTGACTGCCAATGCATGAGGGAGTCAGGTCAAGCCCAGCAGACGCACTGCTTAGCTGAACTAAGGCCAAACTGCTGACCCACAGAATTGTGAGCTAAAAAAGTGGATGTTATTTATAAATATTGGTGTATATATGATATGTAGATACATCAGCATCTTACCTGATATATACAGTGACAAAAGAGTTTGTTCTCTTATACAACTATTCTTTCTACCTTAGCAGCTGTAATAGTATTCACGGTGTCAGTGCTTTCATATTCCAAACCTAGACATTTAGAAAAAAAGCGAAGTTAAAAATGGGTGGAAGGGCGTATGAAAAAGACTGAAGCAAGCATGTTCTTGTTGGTGATGTGTAGACACCAGTTGCAATACCTCACTGAGAACTCTCTGTCATAAATGCCACAAATAACAGTATGATGAAAACTTAGAAATAATAGAAGAACTTAGAAATAATAGTTCTATTCCCAATTTGTATTTCTACGGCAAATTTCTTTCATTAGAGACACTTATTATGTCAAATTAATCCCAATGGGTCCTGGCCCACAGCTTCTCCATTTCCCTGGTGCATTAGAACTCATTTTTACAGATGAGATGGCATCCTGGAAAAGAGGCCACCTATCTGCCTAAGCATCTTGTCACTTGGTGAACTTGCTGACATGCAACAAAATTACAAAGATAAATCCTGACTACCTGGAATAACGGATGGGTTGTTCAGTGCACGGGTCTTCTTTCTTTAGGGTGGGCCAACACGTGTGCTGACGAAGGCCAACGACAGGCCTGCCTCTGCCACCCCTGTCCCAACTCTCCTCTCCGGCTCGCTCTAGGCACGCTGGTATTCCAGTTTGACTAAACATGTACAACTTTGCTTTATAATTGCTTTGCTCAGATTAAATTTCTGTTCCTAAGGTTTCGTCTTAAGTGTATAATAACTTTTTTTCTCCCACTTCAGAATATGTCATCTAGAATATTTGACTTGGCTCAGAACCTATCAAGGGACATATGAATATCTAAAGATATTCATTCTGGGGAAATCTGGATATTTTAAAATTTAATTAAACATCACCTATTCTGGACTTCCCAGTAATAAGTATATCATAGCAATAGGTTCTCTAGGATCAATGGAAAATATTTGAGTAAAACAACAAATTAATGTACATGTTTGGAGTGAACAGAAATATCAATATAGCAAAAATGGGATCACTGACCTCAGTTTTAGTTCCCGATAGTTTTGTACAGGTTTTATTTGACTTTTATGGAAATTATTTTAATTCTTTAAGTCTCAATTGTCTGATCTATAAAATGGGAATAAAACCAGGTATGAGTGCTCATCTGAGTGCTATGAGTGAGGGCTGGGCAGTGAATGTGTTCCAAGGAAGAGAAGAAATTCCCACTTTGAGGCATAGCTGTTGCACTTTTGGCAGAGAGTTAGAGCAGGTTTAGGAATCATTCATTCAAGCTGCGTATTTTTTCTGTGAAAGAATTCTAACTTGACAAATAAATTTTAGAAGAAAAGTTATTTTGCTGCTGAGAACCAGAGATAAAACGATCTAAATAAATACACACACACACACACACACACACACACACACACACACACACACAGATATCTCCATAAAAATATCCCACAAGCATCTCTACAATTGCTTCTTACTTTCAATGACTAAAAAGAATGTAAACTTTATAAAACAGGACATGGAACAATGGGACCACATGAAAAAGGAACTAGAAGGCCTGTTAAAAAGAAATAATGAAACAAAAATTAGCCATAATTAGATAAGAAGTTGAATTAACACTGCATTCAAAAAAATAAATAGAAAAAAATCCTGAAATAAAGGGAGCCAAATTTATAAAACAAAGGACCCTCTAATTCTAGGTTCTGTTATAAAGAAATGAGGGAGGTAGGAACTGCAAAATTAAAATGTTGTGATGAACTTATTGGACTGTTTGATTAAAGAGAGAATCCCATAGTATCCTGGACAGTGAACCAAGGCATCAAACAAAATAATACAAACACACATCAAACAAAATAAACAAAACCTGTATGCCTACTATCAAAGTTCTCTTCTAAAATCCTATGTACCAGAAGATAGTGGGGAACAGCCATAAAGTTTTATGAGAAAATAAATATAACCTTAGAAAATGTCAAATTGTCTTCATGTATTGGAATATCTCAAGGCATTTGAAAATATACAAACATGACTCAGGTCCATATGCCAATAGCCAAACCTACCTACCAGCATTCATCTCTATACTGTACACAGTTCTCTGATTTATTGTTTTTGTGTTACGTGTTATTCTCTCTGCTCCAACCCCACTGCCATCCCCTGACTTCATTTCTGTTTGGCTTAAAATAGAACTAGTATTTTTCGAGTATATCTTTCCTCTAATAGTTTGCCAAACATAGCCAATAAAACTTAACACACTATGGGTTTATTAAGTTCACAAATTGCCATCTATACAATCACAGGTGATACTTTTACCAAATGTTTTACAACTATGTAATATAAACTTCCTTCACTCCTGCAATTGCCTCACCACCTCACTACTTGACACCTAAACCATTTCTCCACTTATTCTATGTTTGTGTTATGACCACACTCCCAACTTCTTCTCAATTTCTGTGTTATTCAGAGTGAGCTCAAGGTCACATTATGACTTTCATGGGTCCTAGGACTTTTGTGGCCTCTTCTTTCAGAAAAACACTTATTACCATATCTCATGACTGCATAGATATAAACATGAATATAATCCAGACTTGATTACATTAATTTTCTTCTGATTTTAAGGAAATTAAAACATTTTTCCAGGTCCCTAAAACAATGGGCCTTATACATTGTACCTACCACATTTAATAGGTGAGTCAGCTTTGAATGTACTAGATATAATCTATAATCTAATAGCAAAAGAAATCTCAAATTACCAGGGACTTAAAACAAGAGAAGTGTACTTCTTGCTGAGGTTACATGTCTGTGTGCACTAGGCTAAGTCTGGATATGTGATGTCCTTGCTGTGGAGCTGCCCTTTTGTAAAATACTTTCTTACCTTCTGAACTCATCTCACGGCCCTGTCCCCTATTTCAACCCATATACCACCATGTAATGCAGTTCACTGCTCTGAGAACATCCTGTGGTTTTACATGTGGTTGTGCCTTTAACATAAGTTGTTATTCTGCCTGGATTACTTTCCCCTCTTGTTTTCCTGATGAGGTCAAATACCATTTCAAATATTATCTCAATATGAGGACTTTCCAGTGAGTTGTCTGCACTCCTATATAGCTTTATACATACCTCTATTATATAATTTATTAAATTGCTATTAGTGTATATGCTTTTGTGCTTCATTAGGATCACATATAAAACAAGACTGGGAATGCAGAGAGTTCATTTTTGTATTCCAAGTGTTCAGTGCTTTTCAAATTATAGGTGTACCATAACATACATTGATGCAATCAATCTATACATGTATAGATTGATTGTATACACGTATGACCATATGGAAGGATAAGACAAGGCAAAGAAGAATTGTGTGTGTGTGTGTGTGTGTGTGTGTGCGTGTTAATTCTGAATATCTGGGAATACTGGGAATATTCCTCTTCTAAAGTGTCCTGTTTAAAAACCTGATCTGAACACGTCAAACCCGAAGTAGAAGAAGGTGTGAAGTGTCACCGATTGATGGAAGAGTAGGTATCAATGAGCTTAGAGGGAAGGAATAATCAATATGAAAATCAGGTTGTTGAAACTGGGGCCAAGAGGGCAATCTGCATCACCCCCCTCTAAGTCACATCTAGTAACTACTATTCCCCCAGCCTTCCGACCCCACCCCAGCAAGGGTAACCATTATTCTCACTTCTAAAACTATAGATTGGTTTTGCCTGTTTTTGAACTTTTATAAATGGAATCATGGAAATCCATCCTCATTGTTTTATTTTTCTAATTCTTTTTTTTTTTTTTTTTTACTTGATAAACCTTTGTTTATTTTATTTTAGCCTTTATATCCCTCTCCCAGGCTGCCTGATACCTCTCCCCCACCCAACTCCGGAGGCAGCCTGACCGCATGTTGTGCTTTGGGGGTGGGTGGGGGGAGATTGTACCTTTAGTGCTTGTAAACCTACACCAGGACTGGGGCCAGCACCTCACCACACCAGCTAGGTCTGGCCAGGACATGGGCACTGGGCAGGTCCTAACACCCCCTGAGACCCAAAGCCTGTGGACAAGAGCTGCCATCCCCATCCCCACCACTCAGGACTTGGGGAAGAGGGGCATGGAAAGCGAACCAAGACCCCCAGAGCCCGCCAGGGGAGCAGGGCTTGCCAGGGAGAAGGCAAAGAACCAGGTGAGATTCTTGAGGTTCCTTTGTCTCCAGCCAAGGCTCCTTGCCCTCTCCCTGGGGGCAGTGCCAACTGTCCCCCCCGCCCTCACTGGCCAAACTCAGAACCAGGGCACCCTATCCCTTCCCACCAGCCAACAAGAAACAAAAGCAGTGAAAACACCAAGCTTTGTTGATAGGAAAAAAAACACCCTAAGTATTTAAATTAAAACTCAAGCTCCAGTCAACTGAGCCAGCAGTGAGCTGGTGATTGCAGACACACATACAGCCCCCCCATTCTTCCCCAAGCCCCAAGGTCTCCAAAGGCAGCAGGAAGGGGCTAAGGGCCGAGTCTGTCACCAAGAGGGAGCCTCTGGGGAAATAAAGATTAGGGCAGGGGTGTCCTCAGGGGGGTCCCAATTTGGGGGCACTGAGGACTGTAAACATGACCCAGCTTGAGGGCCGGGGGTGTCCCAGCCCCATCAGGTTCTCCCTGGATGAAGAATGGCCACTGTAGTGAGTGAAAAACAGAAGTTGGTCTCGAAGCAAAGCGAGACCTGGTCTCCCTCTTGGAATATTGTGGGCGAGAAGGGGGCTGAGTCTGTGAGCTGAGAGGGGCTGCGATGGAGGGAGAGGGTTCTGGAAGCCAAATATGGCTTTGCAGCTGCTTCTTTGCTCCTGTCAGATTGGCACCCGGGCCCTTTCTGGGCTGTGAGTCAGCTCACGGCCCCTCCTCCCTAGGGGAACCTGCTGGAAAGTCAGCTCAGGCCACGGCTGCCCAGCCCAGGCCTGGACAAGGTCAGGCGAGCTCCCGAGAGGCCCCGCCCCAGGCTGGGGGTGGGAGAGGTGGCTTCGGGAAGAGACAGAGGATGTGGTTAAGGAGTGTTGGGAGAGGGTGAGAGTTGCCACAGGAACACAGACATGGCCCAAGGCCAGAGGGCCGCTACTGTCCCAGGAGCACCACCTCGAGGCCTGGCTGAGGCCCCGGGGGAAAGTCCTGCCTCGGCCTCACTCCGGGCCGGGAGCCCCAGGGACCAGGCCATCTCACGGTGATGGGCACCCAGGAAAGCCCACGCTTACGGAGGCAGCCGGCAGCCGGCAGGCAGGCAGGCAGCTCCTCCGGCGGGCCCTGGAGCCAGAGGGTCAGGCCCAGGTGCGGTGTAGCACAGCCCGGCCTCCTGTCCGCGCGAGGCCCGGTCTGGAGCCTCTGGGCCAGCGCTGACTGGGCATGTGCCTTCCAGGCCACAGCTCCTCACAGGCCCCAGCTGCCCCAGTGGAGGGCTGTTGCCAGCAACACGCCTCTGCTAGGTGATTCGGGACAGGCGACCCAGGCACCTGCAGGGCTGGGTTGGGGGCTACAGTTCCCACAAAACCCGCCCTCCGGCTGCTTGAGCATCACCCAGGGCCTGGATTCTCCTGAGGATCAGGCACGATGGCCTCCTCACGGCTGGGCTTCCTCTGAATGGCAGAGGTCCCAAAGCACCCCTCGGAGCCTGAGTCCCCGAGAGCAGACCAGGCAGGGACCTCCGGGCTCAGCCCAACTGCGACTGCCCTCAGGGCCAGGTCCCCGTGTCTCAGGGCTGGGCCCGTCACAGCAGGGCCTGGGGCTGGAGTGGCACCAGAACCAGGGCCAGTGCTGACCTCAGGGCTGCCCTTGACCGCTTCCCCTTGGTTCCGGCCCTCAGCCCTAGCCTCAGGGCTGGGCCTGGCTGCGGAGCCACTGGCTCCTCAGCGCCCTGAGCTCCTGCCCGTACCACTCGTGCAGCTGGGCGAAGGAGGCCGAGTCGAGAGGCCCGTTGGGCGCCGAGGCCCGCCAGCGGGGCGTCAGTGGCCGGGGGCTGGGGCCGGGCCGGGGGCTGGGGGTCTCCGCGCTCCACACGGCACAGCCGTCCTCCTTGGGCGGGAGTGGGCTGCCTGCGCGCACGGCCGCCAGGCGGTGCCCCAGCTCGCGCACCACCAGCCGCAGGTCGCCGAAGCTGGCCCGCGACAGCGCCTTCACCCAGCCCTCCATGGCGGCCCGGCTCTTCGGCCGCCAGCACGTAGGTGCGGGCCCGGGCCCCAGCGAAGCGCACGGCGAAGGCGAACTCCTCGGCCGCCTCCACCAAGTGCACGGTGCAGCCCTCCACGGGCTCACGGCTGGCCCCGTCCCCGAAGCAGAAGAGCATGGTGCCGCGCGGCACAGACCAGCGGCGGTGGTGGGCCGCATGCCGGCCGCCCTTCTTGTACAGGAAGCCCGCGTTGTCGGCCGCGGCGTCGCAGGTGGCGTGGAAGGCCAGGCTGCGCTGGTTCAGCTTCATGGCGGCGGGGCCTGGGGGCTCGGGACCTCTCAGCCACTGCTCACTTCCCCGCCCTCTGCTCAGTTCTGGGGGCCCGGCGGGGGGCCGGCCCGGCCATGGCCCGGGACCCGCTCGGTGGCAGCGACGGCGGTGCTTTGTCTCCCGGGCGGCTGAGCCGGCGCAGCCGGCGCAGCCGCGGGAGAGCGCGGATCCGACGGAAGGAAGCGGGGACAGCCGGCTGTTTTTCTAATTCTTCACTGTTCTATAGTATTGTTATCTTAATATAGTATGGTGTATCTATTCTATAATTGATAGATCTTTGGATCATTTGCAGTTTGGGCTCCTAGAAATAGTGTTCTTAAATATGCCTTGTGGTGAACATAAGTACATATTCTATCAAGTGAAATTGCTAGTGCGAGGGCAGAATCAGAATTGTCATGCATATAGCAGCGATGCCTAAGGCCCATGCGTCTTATAAGGCTTATTTCCTAAAAAATAACACTTGGAAAGGATACTTTTATGATAACAAGATAGTAATTGCTTTCCTGAGTCCTATGAGAGAAGGGGGAGTTTTCTTTTCTGTATCTTAAGATTTCTTCTAGTAATTAGTAGGGCTTGCAGTTTTCAAAGCCAAAAGTTGAAATTTCATTCATGACCACCCAGGGTAAAAAGCTGATCTAAGAACTCAATATTTACAATACAAAATGAAAAGGGACAAAATGGGATGACTAACAATTGGATACGTGGTGTAGAAAATTATTGATTAGAAACCATACCAGAATCGTAATGTAAAATGCTCAGTGTCAACTGGACACCATTGCTTTGGTATGAATAAGAAAAAAACATGAAGGAAGTCTTACCTTATTAGGTTAATTTGATAGTTACATTCAGGATAAGTTAAAGGGGAGAGATAGAAGCAATTAGAAAGCTTCTAAACCATTTAAAATTAATGGTTACTCAGACCAGAAGTGAAGAATGGGTATAGAATGTGTGCGTGTGTGTCTTTATGTGTGTATTGTGGGCAACTAGAGCTACATATACAATAGACAGGGTGAGGGAAGAATTGACAAGACATGACAACTGACTGTACACTGTAATGAAGAATGCAACAGAAATTACGTTTGATCCTGGGTAATGGAAAAGCACATAAATTGGACATTCAGGAAAAGTGTTCCATTTCACAGGAAGAGTGAATTGGTTTCAGACACACTGAATTTTGTCTGATCCTGACATCTCAAAATGAAACTGATTAACAACCAAAAGAGAAGCATGGCCTTGACATGCAGACTGAGATGGCAATGGGAAGAAATAAAAAGAGAATAAATGGGGACTCTCAAGACACCTCTATTTAATTTTAAATAAAATTTAAAATGATTGAAAAATAATTTCACAGATGTTCAAAGAATGTTCTTCCCTTGAGACTGATATGTAGACTCACTGGTTTAATCACATTACATGTTGAGCTAGTTAATATATAAACAGTATTTGAGAAAGATTTCAAAGCTCTCCTGCTTAAACTTCTGGCAAATAACTTCCAGAACGCAATTAGAGCCCGCACACTTCAACTCTGAAGTCTGAAGCCAGAAATGTATAAATGTGTTTAGTTTAAATTAGCTATAGGATGTGAGGACTGGGCAGATGATTGAATTTTTTTCTAAACTAGCTTAATGTTACATCCATTTTTCTGTATCCTACGCTTATCCTACATGGTTTACATAAACATGTATAAAATGAAACCCTTATTTTTATAGTTTTAACCTTTTATTCTCCTAAATTTTATAACATAGTTCACATACTTATCTTTCTATAGGCTCTAATAATATTTACAATTAAAATCTCATTTCCATATGAATCATTAATATTTGTAGGTTACACATTTATGCAAAGTTTAGTAAATTTACATGAAGAATAGAGAGGAAGAAAATGGACCTAGTTCATTGATCTTCACAGCTTTGAGAAGGTTATTTGATCCAAATGGCTCAAATTGTTCATAGGTATTAAGAATTTTGAGAGGTTTTGAATGAAATATTATGATGGTAAAAGGGAACTTCAAAATATCTTAATAGAGAAGTAGTATGTTCAGGAAACAATCTTTGAATATTGGAAATATATATAAATACATACTCTTTAAGTCTCTCTAAGTCTCATTCTCTTTGAAAAATAATAACATATTATTAAATAAATAGCTTATATTTATTGAGGGCTTACTATTTGTAAGACCTTGGCATTGTTGTCATGTCACTTTTAAAAAAATTCTTTGAATCTTTCCAACAAGAATATTAAACATACTATAATTATGCCCTTTTACAGTTGAAAAAATAAATCATACCCAACAAGGTCAACTGGAGGCAGTTCTTATATAAGGACCTAAATCTCCCAGACTCTGAGGCTACAGTCTCAACCTCCAGTTGCCACTGCTGACCAAGCTGGCATGCATTTACTGAACAGGTAGATTTGCCAGATTTAATAAATAAAAGTACAGGACATCCAGTGAAATTTGAACTTGAGATAAACAATGAATAATGCAATCATTTATAGCAGAAGTGTTTCACATGTAATATTTTAGCACATGCTTATACCCTCCCCCCAAAAGTTGTTTACCTGAAATACAATTTAAGTGGGCTGCTTGCATTTTTTCTGACAACCCTACAAACAGGCTGTCTTGTTTTTTAGACAAGGCCTGGAGATCTGATCAGGAACACTTGCACTTAAAAGAGTTCAGAGAAACTAAAGTCTGTGGGAGATCAGAGATCATTTCTCAGCAAGGAGAATTTCAAATGACTTGACCATTTATTGTGTGTCATAAATAAGAAAATACTACACAAAGGAGTTACTGGAAGAGGACATGTTTTCCTTCTACTAGACAGTGTGCTGTTTCTACCGCAGTCCAGCACCTGGGGAGAACAGTAGTGGCCTGCTATATACCTATGTGTTTAGTCTATGGGAATCTTCTGGTTGCCTGTGTTGAGTAGTTCTGTTTAGTGCTAACTTTTTAACCTCAGCGTGCTAGTCTTTTACTTTAAAAGATTTAGTGTTATGTATTAAAGATCTGAGAGTCAAGTTAAATTATACAGCTATTTAATTAATTTCTCAATGCCATAATTTTCATAATTTTAATGCTTCCAAATGATTTTCATAGTTTTCTCCATTTAGTGAATAAATGAATGCTATCAGTTTTCTCCCTAAAAGATTATGCTCTTACATATGTCTAAGAGTTGTGGAGGGAGGATACTGGTTAATATGCTAAATTGCTTTCTCCTTTGCTTTGTCTCTCTTGAGACTTTTTAATCTACTTTAACATACCTACACACCAACTTCATACTCTACCAATTAACCATTCATTACCTAATTATCTCCTCCAGCTGAGCACTCTACTTCTTTAGAATAATTTCCCCCTCATTATGATTCTTGTAACAGTATTATTTGCACTCTTTAGAAAGTTATTTCTAGTAATTTGAATTGCATTCAAATAATTCAGCTGATTTATAGCAGGCATTTTTCAATTTTCCTTAGATTTTTGCTATTGAAAGAGTTAGACTGTAATTCTTAAGGCCACTTCAGAATTATCAGTCTCTCTTAGAATTTTACAAAATGTACTAAGCCCTCTTTTCAATGCAGTATTATTAAAAAATTCCAGGATACTAAACATATGGTAGACAATTTCATTATCACAAATGATACTCAGGATAAGTAATATTATTTTGTGATTCTGAGTATTTAGAAAAATGAAACAAATATATTCCCATTGTAAAGTAGTTTTTTAAAAGTCTGCATCAAATAGCCATAATGGAGTAACTGGTACCCAGACTAGCCCTTCCATTATAAAGAATGATAAGAGAGGACAGCTGTTTTCAGGTAATGGGCAACAGGCAGTACATAGCTGTGATTCTTACATAAAGGGAAATTCAATTTAGCCCCATAAATTCCCAGGTTCATGCCTGCGGACAATTTCCCAATGAACCACAGCTTGGAGCTGGGGTCCCAACAAAGCACACAATCCCACAAAGCTGAGTAGAAAGTGATTAGAATAAAGTGGTTGGAATCTGTTGGGCAAAGCATCAGGAAGGGCAGTTCTTTGAAGAAGGAATTCCATTGGTCAGGGTGAGACACCTGCCAGTGTACCAGGGCTGGGATATATGTGCACAAAATGGGACCACTCAATTCTAATGGGATACCAACCTCTACAGGGTTGAGTAGCAATGGAGCAGTGCTGGTCACGGGGAAAGGCACAAAAAAGCAGTGTCTGGTGACATCTGGCCTTGCCATTGGAGAGATCTCCTTAACATGTACGCTGAGATGCCAGAAAGGCCTCAAAATAAGAATGACATCCTGACAAAGCTGAAACCCAAGTCTGAAAAAAATCCTTAGGGAAGACAGGACATGGAATTTGAGTATTGCCAACCTATTGGGGCTGGGAAACACTTTGGGCCTCCCTTGAGTCTACATCAACAGAGTGTAAAACAAGTCTAAATAAATTCAAGGGAACCCAGAAGTAATTAAACTGCCAGCTAAAATTAAAATTTTCAGAAAGAGAATTCTGCATTTTTACAAGATAGTATTCAAAATGTCCAGAATTTAATACAAAACAAAAACTATCATCAATAAAAGTGCCGAGATGATTCAGTGTGGTAAGGATAGTCTTTTTCACAAATAATGCTGGGACAACTGGATACCTACACATGAAAGAACAAAGTGGATCAAAGACCTAAATGTACATTAAAAATATATAATACTTGAGGGAAAACATAGGTGTAAACATTCACGACCTTGCAGTAGGCAATGGTTTCTTAGATATGACACCAAAAGCACAAGTATCACAAGAAAAAAAAATAGATCTACTGGACTTAATCAAAATTAAACATTTCTATGCCCCAAAACATCCCGTGAAGAAAGTGAAAAGACAATCCACTGAGTGGAAGAAAATATTAAAAATCATATTTCTGATGAGAAACTTATATCCAGAATATACAAAGAACTCTTGCAACTTAATGAAAAGGCAAAACACTCATTTAAAACATAAGCAAAGGTTCTGAATAGATATTTTTCAAAAAAAAAAAAAAAAAGAAACATACAAATGGCCAATAAGCACATGAAAAGATGCTCAACATCATTAGCCATCAGGGAAACGCAAACCTAAACTATAGTGAGACACAACTTCACACCCACTATAATGGCTATGATCAAAAAGACAGATAGCAAGTGAAGATATGGAGAAATTAAAACTCTTATACATTGCTGGTGGGAATGCAGAATAATGCAGTCTCTCTGAAAAACAGCTTGGCAATTCCTCAAACAACAACAACAACAAAAAACCAAAAACAAAAAACCCCCAATCCCCCCCAAAAAAACAGTTACCATACAATCTAGCAGTATCATTCCTAGGCGTCTACTGGAGAGAAATAACATGTTCACAGAAACTTACACATGGAGGTTCAAGAAAACATTATTCATAACAGTCATAAAGTGGAAACAATCCAAATATCCATAAATCCATGAATAAAGAAAACGTGCAACGGCATATTTATTGTTCTCGTGGCGTATTAATGGAGACTGGGGCCAGTGCGCCTGCGTGATTAGCGCCTCCGGAATCGCGAGAGCGATCACCCGGGATCTCAGGTGGCGGGAGGATCCTGTTGGTTGGCTGACTCGGTTGTGTGGAAGGAAAGGTCCGGAAGCTGAGGGCCGATGTCAAGCCCCCGTGACACTGCTTGACCGAAGAGGGTCAGACAAAGGAGGTGTGACGGCGGGATGATGGGAAGAAACGGGGTCGCAGCCCCAGGGAAAAGAAGTCAGATCTATGATGGAGCTCGTGCAGGTGGTGGGTGACTTTTGCAAGTGTTTCTGCTTCAAAACTGCCTGGAACCCGGTCCCTCCTTCCTGCCTGTAGTGCTGCACCTTTCTCCTGAGACTTTTGCTGGGGTCCCTTCCTTGGACATGCCATCCTTATCCTCGGTGCGGCGGACTGGATGAGGTTCACCGTCGTTTCTGTGCTGAAAGAGCCCAGCCAGCAGCTCATCTCGGAGGTAAAAATCCCCCTTCCTTCGCATGTGATTTACCCTCAGCCGCCTGGATTCCAATTCAGCTTTGAGATATCTTGCCCTGGCTGGCGTACCCTTCTCAAGTGTCACCTCTCTTGTGAAGCCTGACCCCAGAACACCCACGTAACCACTGGCTTCTCTGCAGCACATCGTCTTGAACTTCTTATTGCCACCGCAGCCTAGTCCACTGCCTGGAATTAGAAAACGTCAGTAAAGCAGTTCTATTAAAACAAACTAATACATGTGAGTTGAATGATAATGGACTATAAAATTGAAGGTTTTTTAAAAGCCATAATGCTGAGCATAATGCCTGACACATAATGGGTGTTCATATTTTTTTTTGAATGGAGTAATAGGTAAATCATCTGGTCCAACTTGTCTTTTACAGATGAGGAGAGGGGAGCCCCACACTTCTGAACAGCCATAAGGTTTTCCCATGTCACCTAAGTTCCTACAAGGGAAGCAAAAAGTTGCCTTTGTTGGGCTATACCCTTTTTGCTGACGATATCAGACAAAACAGTAAGTCACCAGAATTTTTTAATGACCCACAGTAAGAAAGAAATGCTGTTTTTCATGTGGCTAAATTTAATCAGTGTATAGCAACCCTTCGTTAGGGATTATGTTCTTCCTTTTTTTGTGTGTTAAAATGTCTCAATAAGATTAAGAGTTACATAATAGGAGCTTGGGGGCATTTTTAATGACTATTTGACAAAATAAATATTAATAATATCTTCCTTTTAAGTACTAAAAAAAATGAAGTACTGATACATGCTACAACATGGATGAATTTTGAACACATCTTGCTAAGTGAAAACAACCAGTCACAAAAGACCACATATTTTATGATTTCATTTATATAAAATGTCTAGAGTAAGCAAATCTATAGAGGATAAAAGTAAATCAGTGGAGGGAAACGGGGAGCATGACTGCAAAAGGGTACGTGGTTTCTTTTAGGGGTGATGAAAATGTTCTTAAATTGAGTGTGGTGATGACACAAGTATGTGAATATACTAAGAACCATTGTGTCATTCAATTTAGATAAATGGTTAAATTATATGGTAAATTTTCTCAGTAAAGCTGTTGTTCACCCCCAAAGCAATGATCATACAAAGAAATAATTATAAATATATAACTATATAATTATATATATGTGTGTACTAACACATATTACACATAGTCATGAAAAAGCAGTTAGTAGAAACCAAACCTGAAATGACACAAAGGTTATACTAAACAAATACAGATTTAAAGCATCTATTAAAAATATCTTTGAATAGTTAAAGCAAAAAGTAGTCTGAATTAATCATAAATGCTAATCTTATCTGATAAATGGAGACAATAATAATGAGAAGTTTAGAACTAACTAAAATTTTAAGATAACTATTTGATGGTCATAGCAGATTACAGGTGACAGAATAAAAAAGTTAGTAAATTGAGGGCAGGTCTGTAGAAATTATCAGTCTGAAGAACAGAGGGACAAAGAACGAAGAAAAATGAGCCAAGTTTCTGGGGACCTGAGTGGAACAATATCAAACAATAAACTAATTGGGACAGAAAAAATTTGAAGAAAAAGACTAAAACCTTTAAAATTATATGAAAATTACATTTAGATTCCAGTAGCTCAGTCAACCACTAACAGCATAAATATAATCAGTAGGCACGTTAAGGAAAGTTAGTCAAATTGTAGAAAACTAAGATAAGAGAAAATCTTGAAAACAACCAGAAGGAAAAAAATTATATACATATGAACAATGGGAAGAATTTTTGCTGATTTCTCATCAATAATGATTTAAGCCCAAAAGAACAAAATATGTCAGTGCACTGATGGATTTATAACATATGTAGAAGTAAAAGATATGACAACAATCATCAAAGGATGTGAGATGCTAAACAGAGTTATACTGTTTAAGGTAATTATATTTGCAAAGAAGGAAGTGGGAAATTGGATATGAGGCTGTGAAGTGAGAAAGGGGATATAAAGTATTTGCATGAAGATGATGGAGCTGTTACTATTACGGGAGACGCTGTATAATAAGTGCGGACTACATTAGTGAACAAGACAGACTTTGTCCCTATTTTAAGTAGGGACAAAATAATGTGACATAGTGAGTCTTGCAAGGAAGACAAATGAATTAACCAATGTTTATTTGACTTAGGTTGTAAATAAGTAATAAGGAACATTGCAGTGTAGAATTTGATAAAGATGATGTGGAGAGTTATTTGTGATAGTGATACAGCAGCAGGTGGGTATTATATTTTATAACATTCAGCAATTTTTCCCATAATGAAGTTTATATATTGTTTTATTCTCAATTAATGGTGACCTTCTTTGAGGCTATAACTCTCTTGTTCATCTTTGGATCTGTAGCTACACTTAGCCCTGTGTCTGACACAGCACAGACTATACCTTCAAAGATCATGAAATTTTCAACAAGAAAAATAAATTCCACAATAAAATAATTCCTATACAGATTATTGCCTTATACCAAGTCCTGAAAAAATAAAGTGTTAGGTAATGGGTTGAGAATAACGTCCAGGTATATTTTCAAGATACCCAGGTTGGGGGTAAAACTTAGAAACAAAACAGACTTTCTTTAGTACAGGTTCTTAGAATGCCCTTTTCTATTAATAATTTTAAGTATTAGGAGAAGTTTGGTCTCCTGGCTTTGAGGAAACTTTCTAGTATTTCCTTTGTGAGTGATTTTGGAAGCCTGGTTTTCACCTGTTTCTCTGATTTGGCCCAAGTTTAATCAGTCAGTAATATTAAACAAACTTCCAGTTTTCAAAAAGTGAGAACTACATGCCTGATTACTTTGTATTTTATGATACATGAAATCAGAAAACGTCTAACTCTTTATATTAATTGTATTTATTATATTTTGTTTACTTTGTATAATATAGAGAATAACATAAAGTATGTGTTATCATATTAACTTTAATTACACATTTCTTAAATTACCATGGTTTTATAAGAGTTTTTTCCTCTTTGGTCATTTGAAACTATTTTAAAAAGAAAAAAACATTAAAAAAAAAAAACATTGAATTTTTACCTCAGAAGTTTCCTTTTACAAGTGATTGGCTATTTCCTAAGTGTAGATCAGGTGTCCCCAACCCCTGGGCCATGGACCAGTAACTGTCCGTGGCCTGTTAGGAACTGGGCCGCACAGCAGGAGGTGAGTGGCCGGCAAGCCAGCAAAGCTTCACCTGTAGATACAGCTGCTCCGCAACACTCGCATTACCGCCTGAGCTCTGCCTCCTGTTAGATCAGCGGCAGCATTAGATTCTCATAGGAGCGTGAACACTCCTGTGAACTGTGCATGCAAGGGATCTAGGTTGCTTGCTCCTTATAAGAATCTAATGCCTGATGATCTGAGGTGGAGCTGAGGCAGTAATGCTAGCACTGGGGAGTGGATGCAAATACAGATTATCATTAGCAGAGAGGTTTGACTGCACAGAGACCATAATAAATCAATTGCTTGCAGACTCATATCAAAACCCTATCAGTGAGTGGCAGGTGAAAACAAGCTCAGGGCTCCCAGTGATTCTGCTTTATGGTGAGTTGTATAATTATTTCATTATATATTACAATGTAATAATAATAGAAGTAAAGTACACAATAAATGTAATGCGCTTGAATCATCCTGAAACCACCCCCCTTCCCTGTTGGTGGAAAAATTGTCTTCCACAAAACTGGTCCCTGGTACCAAAAAGGTTGGAGACTGCTGGTATAGAGTATGATGTTAATATATTTCTCTAGTTCCAATAATTCATTTTAACACTTATGTGATCATTTTTTACTTTTTTATGTTAAGACAGTTAATTTTTTTTGCAAGTGACAGATGGAAGAAGGAGATTTGTTCAGATTTTAAAAAAAGTTTCAATTGAATCTGTTGACACAACTAGCAAACATATGGCAAAGTAACTTACATTCCAGTAAAATGCTTTCGTCTTCTCAGTTCTTAGCAATGTCATATAGCTTCCAGATACATAATGTAAAACTGATTATAATACATTGGACTGAAAAGTAAACTAAGGGCTGAGGGTATCAATATTATAATACCAAACCTTTCCTATCTAGATTATTTAAATTTATACCAACTAGGTTAGTAGTTTTAGTTACCAAACATAGCTGATTGTTTCTATCACATAACCACTAATTTATCCAAAGGTAGTTGTTGAGTCTTTATGACTATGCTAGACAATGCCAGTTCAAAAATAAAATAAAGCATAATCATTGCCCTAACAATATTCACATTAGGTCATTTAGGGAATTTATTTTTAAAGGAACTACTTCAATAATATAAATGACAAAATAGGCCTGGGTAGTTTTGGCCCAAAGTAGATACTGCTTTCTAAATTATTATATTTATAATAATATTAAATTGAAAAACTTATAATCTGAGAATAGTTGAGAGATTTAGAGATGGCATTAGCATATTGATATAGAAGTTGTCAAAAGAAGTTTAGAAACATCTATTGATACATAATTATAAAGAATTTATGTTTCCAGGTGTACATCAATCTGAGTGTACAGCAGTATGAATCATGAATAAAAAATAATATACTGAATTATCTGAAAATTGTTTTGGAAGAGCCGATTACAAAAAGCATCCCATGATCACTGATTCTGCAGTGGCATTATGTCAGGAAGTGTTCCATGTTAAATTCAGTTTAAATAATGTGTCTTTAACCAAGATTAAGTTTTTCATTAGAGTAATTGTCAAAATAAAGTAGCACAATTATGCACTGTGATATCTAAGAGAGGCCTGGACTACCTTAAAAGGCCTCTAATATTTATTTTACTACTAAACTCTATTTTACCAAATCTTCTATATTGAAAAAAATGATGTGTATGAATAGTTGGGAGCTGCCTATGTCACTTAGTTTACAAAGCCCATTTTTTCCTTTATTTTCAATCATAATCATTTGAAATACATTTACAAAAGAGTGGTTATTCTAAAATTATATGCACACCAAAGACATGATTTGACCAAGAAACAAAATAATCATTATATTACCTCTAGTTATCTCAACAATGAAGAAAATTTAACTGGTATTTGGCCTTGGGGAGTAGACTATTATGCCATGTTCTTTTTATCAGAAAATAAAATGTACAAATTCTTAATATTTACATTAAAACACAGATAGATTAGTTTAAAATATTTTAAAAAGTATTCAGAGGAACACATTGGAATATATTTTAGAAAAACATTAAGATTTCTTGTAGTTAAGGGAAAAAATGAACCCTTTATTTTTATCTATTTCTTTTTACTATTGTTTTTCAAAATAGACTTTATAATATTATGAACATATAGGTCTGCATATCCTTGAATAAGTAAATGTCCTAGATAGACATATATTTTATTGCCAATAATGGGAATGATTTGTTAGTATATTTTCAGATTGGTCCAATTCCATTATTAGCAATAAAATATATAAGTCTATCTAGGGCATTTGCAGACCTATATGCTGAAATACTGGTAAGAACAGAGAAGAAGACTTTCTGCTCTTTGGTGAGATGCCACAATATTATACAACTATCAGTTATCCCCAGATAATTTATAAATTGAATTTTCTGCCAATCACCATTTTCTTTGGACTTCTGAAATTGATATTATTTTCTAAAATTGTATGAAGATTAAACGTTCATAATATAAAGTCTACTTTGAAAGACCATAGTGAAAATGGGAAACTATCCAAACTGATACTATAATATATTAAAACCATTGTAATAAATTCTGTATGTATTGGCAGAGGACCAGAAAAATGCCAGTAGTACAGATTAGAGATCTCAGAGGCAAGTACAATCTATATAGAATTTTTAAAATTTTATTATGGAGGACCACTGATTTAGTGTGATTTCTTCATTTCACAACACAAAAATTAAAACTCAGAGAGTAACCCCAGGTCCTACAGCTAATTTACAAGTCTGCACTTAGAATCTATTTCTTCTAGCCTCCAGTGACTTTCCTGTATTAATTGTTTTAAGTCTGTATTGTTGTATGTGGCTATTGAGATTTCTACTGTATTACCCTTTCTGTCTAATAATGATTAGACAGAGATTTTCTTAAATGCTTTAAACCAACAAATCTCCCAGCCTTTATCAATGAGCTCTGTGTATGTTAGGGTATATTTTAGTCACTCTAGAAAGCAGCCTACAGCTTTAACAACTCTGCCTTAACGTTCACTTCCTGCTTGTGTACAACCTAAAGGTCAGCTAGCCTCCTCAGATTTTTTTCCTGGACATGCACACAGACCTGCATATGCACATGAACTTCTAGATTCCCAGGAACATGTCTGAGATTTTCAAAGCTGTCTATAGACATGCCATTTCCCACTTTTTCTTTCTTGCAATTTTTGGTCAGCCTTTCAGTTGTAACTGCTATAGCTGTCTCAGGAGCTGTGATGTTCAACAACTGTCGCTGTTTTCATGGAGCTGACAGATAGATAAAATTGTCACAGTTCTCTGAGGTTGAGCTTTTGGAGAGCTCAAGCTTGTTCTGCTCTCACCAGTGACTAGTAGGCTCCGTTTTTCACAGCTGCCATAGTTGTTAGGTGTTTTTTTCCCAAGGCTGCAGCAGAGCTAGGGAAGAGAGATGGGAATAGAGAAAGTTAACATGCCACAGAGCTTGGTATTATTTCTGAGATTCAGCCATTTTTGTCAAATAAGTGATTCCCAGATGTTTAGAAAACTTTTATTAATTTCCAGGGTTCTGAAAAATAAATATTGATGATTATTGCCAGTGTTCTCATTACTTTTGTGGAGGACCATATTTCACTCCACTGTTGATGTGCTTCTCCTCTATGTAGGCATTTAGTATACTATAAATCTGAACATATAAATGAGTTGAGAAAGGGTGTATTCTTTTGAAGAAGGTGTTCAGAAAATAGGTTATTATGTGGAGAAAAATCAAGTTGTTTTCTGCCTGAGAGTATATACAAGATAGGTTTACATTCATTTTAAACATTAAATATGAAAGTAAAAGTATTCAGTTAATGCATATTATGATCATTGATTTTAGGTGTTAATTTGATTGGATTGTAGGGTGTCCGGATATTTGGCTAAGCCTTCTTTCTGATTGAGTGGCATGCCTGAAGAGGACATGAAAGCTCCATACCCCTTCCCTTATATCTTGCTGTATGCATCTCTTCCATCCGGCTGTTCCTGACTTGTATTCTTTTATAACGAACTAGTAATCTACTAAGTAAAATGTCTTCCTGAATTCTGTAAGCTGCTCTAGCAAATTAATCAAAACCATGTAGGGTGTCATTGGAACCTCCAATCTATAGCCAATCAGTCAGCACAGGTAACAATATGGACTTGTGACTGGTGTCTTAAGTGGGGGTGGGGGCAGTCCTGCAGGACTGAGCCCTTAACCTATGGATCCTGATGCTATCTCCAGGTAGACAGTATCAGAATTGAGTTGAATTGTGGGACATCCAGCTGGTGCCAGAGACTTTCTTGGTGGTGTGGAATAAACACACACATGATGAAAAATTTCTTCATGTACATTTCAAAAAAAAAAACATGAAGAAGAAGAAGCTAAGGCTGAGTGTAAGAAGAATGAAAAATAAAAGGATAAATAGAAGACAAAATCAGGGATTTTTATATCTCGTATGGGGCACCATTTCAGTGTAAAGGTGGTCCTAACTCTTCCACACTGAGAAAGTGAATTTTTTTAACTTGTGTAGTGAGAGGATAGGAGAGCACAAACTGAATTGGGTCCTAATTCTGTCCAATTGAATACTTTATTGTAATGATGGCTACTCTTCATGGTCATCTTAATCTGCCCCCACCATTTTTTTTTGGAATAAAACTTGTATAGAATGGGAATGATGAAGGAAAAAAATCTAGATGTAGATCTGGATCTGTCTAATCTTCTGTTGGTTCTGTTTCTCTGGAGAACCCTGACTAATACACACATTATATAGGAAAATATATTTGTGATCCAGAGATGAGAAAGGACTTCCTAAAACTCTCAAAGTACCACCGTAAGGTATGATGTTGGTGGCTATGATTACATAAAGTTAAATTTTTCTGTTCAGTGACATATCCTATACATTAATAGATTATAGATTGGGAAAAGGTACTTATAATTTTTAAAACTAGTAGCTAATATCTAGGATTTGAAGACATTCCTGTAAACTGGCAAGAAAAAAAGGATCTTCAGTATCAAAATAGCAAAAAATATGAAGAGAAAATTTACAGAAGAGGATTTCCAAACCATAGACACATTAGTAACCAAAGGAAAGGAAATATCAATGAGATATTACATAAAAGTCATTAGAATGATAAAATAAGCAGTGGAATGAAGCCACATGTTGGTAGTTGTGTGAGGGCATGGGAATTCTCATGCACAGCTGGTGTAAGGGGTTGTGGGTGTAGCCGTATTGAAGAAGAATCTTTTAAAACTGGTTCAAATTAAGTACTCAGGTCTTCAGACCTAGAAACTTGGCTTTTGCGTGCATATGCAAAAGAAGCTCCCACACAGGTGCATATGGGGACATGAATGAAGTTGCTCATTGCAACTAAATATTCGGGGTATAAATGAAAAACGTGTCTGTTACAAGTTTCTTTTTGAGAACCATTTCTGTGTTAAATGAAGTAGGACTAGTAGATCAGACAAAAGAAGAACATTTGAGTGCTGTTTGGCTGGATTTTCGCATCTTATGAGAAAAGAAAAACAAAGCTTAAGCATAGGATGAGGAAAGCTGTGCATGTATGTACTGCATTGTGTTCAAGAGATAAGCTCCATGGTTCTCTGCTCTACTGTAATTAAGATAGTTGTTAATACAATCAGTGTGCTAAGAGGAGATGGACTTTCTTTAGACAGATAAAATATATGAAGAGAAGAGTTAAGGGATCATGGAAGAAAATAGAAATCTAAAGGATTGGGACCTGAGAAAAAGTGCCTGTTGGAAGATGAAATTTTCCACATTTTCTATGCCCCCAGAGAAACCTGTAGATTCTTCTAGTACAGTACTTCATCTTATTGTAATTATTTGTGTACTCTGGTCTTCTCAACTACACTGAAGAATCCTCCAGGGCAGAAACCATATTTCTTAGTCTTATATCCATGGTTTCCTAGTACAGTAGCTGACGCACAGTTGGCTTTCAGTAAATCTTGGTTGAGTGAACATATTGCCTGATTACAGAAGGCATAACTGACTGAATCTGTGTTTTATCTCTTATGGTGAAGGCTTTTGGTTCCCCTCCCAGATACATTCAGCAGCCTCTACTATCCTATCATCCAGCTTCAGTGCTTGTGGGTTAATAATTGTTTATACTTTTACCCTTTTCTCGGGACTTGCCCTTAACTTGAAGGGGCTTCCTAGGATGTTAGGTACTCACCCTGGACATGAGTTTCACCACTGGAAAAAAAATTGAGATAAGAGAGATTAACATATAATGTTGACAGGATAATTCAAATTAAATTTATAAGATTCACATGCAAGCCCAATGTAATTGTGCACAGTAAAATTTGTATAAGTATGGACAGCATTCCCCAAATAAGTGGTACAAATTATTTCTAGGGAAAGAAATGTTCCCAAATTAATGTTGCCTTATTAATGACACATGCATTTAGTGAAAAAAAAGTCTTGTGATTTTTTTTTCTAAAATTGATTCTCTACTAAGACAAATCTGTAAGTCTTGAAAATATAGAAATTATATTGACTTCCAAATCTGTTTTATTAGGGAAGGAATATATCATTTCCTGCCCACGGTTATGTGACCAGTTAATATTTAAAATGTTGGGAAAGTAACATGACAAACTGCAGTTTCTTTACTGCTCCTCACTCAAAGCAATTTATGTATTCAAATAGGTTAAAAATAACTTTCTGTTATCAGTTGAAATATTTCATCATGTCACCTACCTACCATAATAGTTCAAGATGCTGAGACTTCTTTGAATATCACGCTGGGTTGGTGAGAGTTCAATTAATTATTTTATTTGGCTGTCACTATGCAACTCGTATTTCAAATTTTTAAATAGAGAAAAAAAAAGCTGTAAATGAGACAGCTTATAGGATGTGGCAGTGACATTGCTGACTTCCAGGTCAGTCATAGTTAATTTTAGGAGGGAAAAAAGGTAAGTACAAAAATCTTAATTTTTTTTTTAATTTAGAAGCCAGGAAATGGAAGTTATACTTTTTTCAGAAGTAGAAAATTATTGTTGGGGACACCTAGGCTGCTGCAGTGTTTCTCATTTTGGGCCTTCAAAATCCATTTCAATGTTGCAAATGTTTGTTTCATTTTCTTTTATTTTTGGTGAGTAATTCTTAGTAAAAAGGAAACCACGGGCTCTGCAGAAAGAACAGTTGAAAAGTTTGGATCAACTTAAGTAGTCAGATTGGATTCACTGTTGAAGTAAGTGATATTTTCTTATATCGAGGATGATATGAAAAGGCAGAATCAATGTTGATTTAGCAGTGTAAAAATCATCAAAAATTAAAATTGAGTATATTATTTTAAAATAAATGGATGTACCTTTCAGTTATAAAACCAGGTATCTTTCCATGACATTATTTAAAAATTATAGTATTTTAACAAATTATGTTATGGAAGAAAATAACTGAAATTCAGTTTAAAATTCTAGCTCCTGAGACAGAATAATGCTATAAAATATTGAAGACACTTAATCGGAGAAAAGCTGGAGGTACACATAGATGAAGAAAAACATTCAACTGTACCCTTTAGTCCATTATATCACTTTCCCAGTAATTAGGTCTTGTGGACACAGTATCCTAGGGCACCTCATATGCGGCACCTTTCTGGGAGCAATACAACAAACTATGAAAGAAGCAAAATGTGTATATATGTATATGTATATGCCCTCACTTTTAGTAAATAATCACATGTCCAAGGAAAATGCAGAAGGTTGGGTTTAAAACCTGAAGGGCAACTTAACGTGACAAGAGGACATGAATACCTTGCTGTTAACCAAATAAGACAGGTTTCACTGCTCAGGCGCTAGTGCAAATTCATTTAAAGTCAGCAGAGCCAATTCCAACAGAGCTGACACTAGAATGATTTAGATGTTAATCCCGTTGTGTAGTCGAAGTGGAGTCAAAGGCTTGATGATATCTAGAAAACTTATGTTTCTCAAACATACTCAATTTTGAGGAAAAATGTCAACCAAAGTTCATCTGTGAAGTGTCTGTGAAATTTGGTTAGACCTGCTTTGTGTTCACTTGTTTTCTATTTAAAAATAGATGCTCCAAAATTTTTAAATATATTGTTATTCCATTTTTAAAAATTACTTTTAAGAGATAAGAACATGTAATTCACACAAAGTCCTGAACAGTCATAGACACATGTAAGTTTATTCTCTAGATAAGAAACAAACCTAGAATATGAGAGTAACATAAAATATTAAGTAAGTTTTTTTTCAGACAGATTGCATTCTTTGTCACCAAACATATTTTTCTATCATTTTGATGGAAAATGTTTCATCCGTACTTTCCTATGAGTATATACCCAATTCAAGATTGTCTTATATTAGAATGAATATTTATGGAGTATACTTACAGATTAGACAGTCCGTATTGTCTCCATCTTTTTCTTGTCATCAGTCAGAGAATTCAGAAATAAAAATTATTATGGCTAGAAACCTTAAGAGGAAATAATGTAATCTAAGAAAATTTAGTCCAGTTGCACAGCATGTGAATATGTATCTGAATGCATATGAAAATATACGTGTGAACGTTTTAAAATGGCCACAGATATTTTGAAATTCCTGCCATCGAGGTGGGGGGGGTGTTATTTTGGTTTTTTGCCATTTAAGTTGTAGGAGTTCTTTATATATTTTGAATATTAACCCCTTATCAGATATATGGTTTGCAAATATTTTCTCCCATTTCACTCTATTGTTTCCTTTGCTGTTCAGAAGCTTTTAGTTTGATACAGCCGTCACTTGTTTATTTTTATTTTTGTTGCTTGTGTTTTCAATGTCATGTCCAACATAGCATCGTTAAAACCACTGTCATGAAGCTTTTCCCTGTGTTTTCCTCTAGAAGATTTACAGTTTCAAGTGTCATATTGAAATAATTAAACCATTTTTGCGTTCATTTTGTGTATGGTGTAAGATGTGTCCAATAAGTGTCCAATTTCATTCTGTTGCATGTGGATATCCAGTTTTCCAAAATCACTTGTTTAAGAGACCATCCTTTTGCCTTTGTGTATTCTTGGAACCCTTGTTGAAGATCAGTTGACTGTATATGAATAGGTATATTTCTGGGCTTTCTATTCTATTCCTTTGATCTATATGTCTGTTTTTATATAAGTATGATACTATTTTAATTATTCTATCTTTGTAATAAATTTTGAAATCAGGAAGTATGATGCCTCCAGCTTTGTCCTTCTTTCTTAAGATTGCTTTGAAATGGGCAAATGGCTTGAATAGACATTTCTCCAAACAAAAGATACAAATAGCCAACAGGTATATGAAAAAATGTTCAACATCCCTAATTGTCAGTGAAATGCAGATCAAAATCACAATGATATGTAACTTCATACCTGTTAGAATGCCCATCAAAAAAAAAAAATGAGAGATAACAAATGTTGGCAAGGATATGGAGAAATTGGAACCTGCACACTTGTTTGAAGTGTAAAATTGTCCAGCCTCTATGGAAAACAATCTGGAGGTTTCTCAAAAAATTAAAAATACAACTATCATATGATCTAGTAATCCCACTTCTGGGTATTTATCCAAAATAATTGAAATCAAGATGAATAGATATCCACACTCCCATGCTCATTGCAGCATTACTTATAATAGCCAAGATATGGAAACAACCTAAATGTCCATTGATGGATGAACAGATAAAGAAAATGTGGTATACACATACAATGGAATATTATTTAGCCTTATAAAAAGAGAATTCTGCTGTATGTGACAAAATGGATGGACCTGGAGAACATTATGCTATGCGAAGTAATCAGCCACAGAGGAACAAATACTACTTGAGTCCACTTACATGAAGAGTTTAGGATTGACATGTACACACTACTATACATAAAAGAGATAACCAACAAAACCCTACTGTATAGCACAGGGAACTGTGCTCAATATTCTGTAATAACCTAAATGGGAAAAGAATTTGAAAAAGAATAGATGCATGTATATGTATAACTGAATCACTTAGCTGTACACCTGAAACTAACACAACATTGTTAATCAACTATGCTCCAATATAAAATAAAAATTAAAAAAAAATAGTCAAACTCATAGAGCAGAGCGTAGGATGGTGATTGCCAAGGGCTGAAGGGAGGGGAAAACGGGGAGTTTCTGTTCAAATGGTATAGAGTTTCACTTACACAAGATGAGTACTTGTCAGAGATCTGCTGTGCAGCATTGTGCCTGTACTTAACAATTCTGTAGTGTGTACTTAAAAATTGTTGAAAGAGTAGATCTCATGTTAGGTGTTCTTACCACAAAAAAAGAGGGTGTTTATGTCCCAACCTTTTAGAATTGGGCAGGCTTGTGACTGCTTCAAACAATAGAGGATGGCACAAGTGATGGTATGTGACTTCTGAAACGAGGTCATAAAAGGCCGTGCACTTTTCTCCTGCATCTTTTGAAGTACTGGCTTTGGAGACATTTACTCTCAGTACTCAGTCTTGGAACCAAACCATATGATTGGGTGAGCCGAAGCCACAATTGGCTAAGCCCTTAGAGCCATCCTAATCAAGGCACCAGATATGTGAGTGAAGAAGCCTCCGGATGGCTCCAGCCTCCAGTCTTTCTAGTCACCCCTGGTGCTAATGGAGCAGAGACAAGCCATCCCTGCTGTGCCCTGTCAAGCTCCCTGACTCACACGCCCTTGAACACAGTAAAAACATTGTTTTATGGCATAAACTCGGGATGGTTTGTAATGGCGTTAATAGGAACAGTGTATGCATTTCAACGCGTTTTAAAATTAAAATTAAATAGTACCCTAATCTTATAATAAAATTTAAAACTCACTGTAATTAAAAATAGATCGCTTGATGACTTTTTTCTGAAAGTAGAAATAAGCTTCCATTGAGTTGTATATAATTCTAAATATAATTCTAAGCCAGGGCATACTTTGAAATGAAACTTTTATGGAGTAGTTGGTAATATGTAGCTTGAAATCTGTGTCTAGGAACAGAAAAAAAAAAAAAAAAAAGGCAAAATCTCACAGCCCCCAAATGGAGAAACAAACCATTGCATTAGAAACTTCATATTAAAATATTAATATATAGAATGTTTTATAATGAATGAATGATATTTCATTTAAATATGATCAAAGTAGAAATACTAAATTGTGAATTTTAGTATTAGGTATATATCCACCTTTCAGTAAAAATATTTAAATAATCCTTACAGATAGAGCCTAAAATAATACATTGAGCATTTTTGTATGTGTGCCCTCAAGGGGACACCTATTTTACTAATAAAGAAAAATAATAAGAAAGTGGAAAATATAATCATATATAAAACATGCACTGTAATTCATTTTATAAAATAATTGAATGTGTAACCTGTTAAATAATTCACGTGGATTTGTAGAGTTTAAATAGTGTGAATGATTGTGACCTCTTTAGGGATGTGACATTTAATCTGCTGCCTGAAACATGGAACGGAACCCATTAAGCAAAATTCCTAGAGAAGATAGTTTTAGGTAGAGGCACCACGAAGCCCTAAAGCTCTTCTACAAGAAAAGAGACATCTGTGCCCTGATGGGAGGGGAATTGAACAGTAGCATTTTGAACAGTGATGAGATAATGCATTTCACATACTTTGCACATAGCTAAACATTCTTATCTCAAGAACAGTAAATATTCTTAGTTTTACTAAAGGTATGTTCTCAAAAACTGCTGGGCTGTGTTTATAATTTTGTTAATATTTATAGGAAATCCATTCTGGCCATTTTAGATATTGACTGGGAATTGTCTGTATTGGCTGATTTTACAACTCTAAGTAAACTATGCACAGAGGATTGAAAAAAAGTGACATTTTTAATATATTTGTCTGTGATTTACTTAATAGAAAACATGTATCTTCAAAAAGATAGGAAGATGGTAATAGATTTGTGGAGACCATTATGACTACTCCCTGGGAAACTTTTTAATCAACAGTAATTGAGAAGGAAGTTACTGATGAGAAAAGGGCATCTTTTACATGGAAAAAAAACCAATCAACTCTAGGTATTATTTTCTATTCACTAGGAAGCATTAAATGCGCCAGACTTTGACTTAAAACTTTTTCTTGGAAGACACTTAAGTTTCTAAATGTCTTTTTACAATTTGATCAAAGACATTAAAATGTAATCAATAAATTTGAGAATAATCATGGGTATTCTCTTTCAGAGAAGCAAAACAATTCACGCATATATACATCATTAGGCAAACAATATTACTATTTCTTTAAAAAATGTGTTGCATTAAAAAACACATTGGAATATAGAACTAATCAAGGACTATTTGAAATGTGATGACGTGTATGTGAATGTGCTTTGTATACATTCTCATTTTTAACATTCTTACTGTTAATTCATAGTTTCTCTAACAATAGCAAACCAAACCAAAGTATCTTGCATTTTGTTTAGTTACTTAGGATTCAACTGATCTAGTACTGATTCTGCTTGTCCCACAATGAGCTAATCACTAAGTTAAATTGATTTCTCCCCCTCTCTGTTCCTCAGTACACCTTCTGTTTCACACTGTCGTCAAAGTTCTTTTTCTTGAATCCTATGCCTTTGATGACCACATTTTCTGTTCTTCCTGCCTCCTTTACTAATGGTTCTTGTCAAATCAATCTTCATTAAATCACTTTATTGTAGGCACTCTCCTGTTCAGTAAACCAAAACTGCACTATTGGTATTGAATCAACTCTTATCTAAGAGTTCTGACATCTGGCAACTTTATAATATATTCTAAATAACCTCCTATGCTCCAACATGAATTCTACTTTAAAAAGAAAGTGTCTTGTTATTCGCTCTTCATTGTCAATGTGTGTGCTAAGGAAAAAACAGGATGTAAATTTCTATCTCTCTTTTTATAGGAAGATTACAACCCTTCTTACTTGTTTCTCCTTATTTCTCTCCTGCACGCATGGAAAATGTCTTCCAAATGTAGAAAATGAACTTTCCATTTGCCTGTGTTTGACTCTTCTCCTTAGCCTAATGCTATATTAATCAAATGCAAAAAAAGGTCTAGGTACTAAAAAATAGTAAAAATATTCCTACTGTAAGAATGGTCTCTTTTCCGTGGTGTATATGACTTTCCTTGTAATTTTTTTAAAATTAATTAATTAATTTATTTATTTTAGGCTGTGTTGGGTCTTCGTTTCTGTGCGTGGGCTTTCTCCAGTTGCGGCAAGCGGGGGCCACTCTTCATCGCGGTGCGCGGGCCTCTCACTGTCGCGGCCTCTCTTGTTGCGGAGCACAGGCTCCAGACGCGCAGGCTCAGTAGGTGTGGCTCACGGGCCTAGTTGCTCTGCGGCATGTGGGATCTTCCCAGACCAGGGCTCGAACCCGTGTCCGCTGCATTGGCAGGCGCATTCTCAACCACTGCGCCACCGGGGAAGCCCTATCCTTGTAATTTAACCAAGCCAACTCTAGGAAACATGACCTATTCAGAAAATAAAAAGACATCAAAGATAGTATCATGTAACCATTCATTTTTTATTTTCCCACCCTACACTTTTGTGTTCATCTCCTCAGCTCAGAAATGCTGTCTCTAACCCAGTAGGTTCTCTCCTGGATTTTCATGTGTTAATATCTCTGTAGAGTGTTCATTGATACCTACTGTTTGATATTGACATTTGTTATTGCCTTGGGTGACCCATCATTCAAGCTCCAAGACCATAACACACCAATTCCTCAAGGTTTTATATTTGTTATAGAATTTATATTTCTCACCATCCATATAAAGCTGCCTGGGTATATCCCTTACCAACTCTTCTTCTCTAGAAGAGCTGAGATGTTAGTTTCTAGGGCAAATGATAAGGAAACATTAATATAAAGTAAGATGGAATGAATGCAAGAAACATCCATTTATTCACTCAAAATATTAATTGCATACTTGCTATGTGTATAGCAGGGTTTCCAGTGCTCAGGATGCAGTTGTAAATGAAACAGAAAAACACTTTCTATCCTTCTGAATTGTTATTCAATAGGATGAAGACATACACACAAGAAAAATATGAATATACAGACTACATATATTAGTGACAAGGGATAAAGATACAGAAATTATGAAAGAGTGATTATACAAGTTAGGGATGTGTGTGGAATTATTGATAGAGTGAGTGTGGAAGACCTAACTGAGAAGGTGAATTTTTGAGTAAAGATTTGTAATAAAAAGGCCCTTAAGACAGCAGCACACCTGTGTGCTCATGGAGCAGTGAGGAGGAGGCTGGGATGGCCGAAGTAGAAAGAGCAAGGGTGGAAATAATAGGAGACAAGATCGATGTGGTGATAGTCAGATCATGCTGGACGTCTTAAATACTGTGTTTATTACCATCAGAGATATATAAAGCCATGAGAATGTTTAAAGAAAACAAAAACATGATCCCATTCCTGAGTTATATGCTGAAATTCTGGTAGCTGTTTTGAGAATTGGGGGGCTGAGACAGAAGACTGGATAAATGGCCACTGCAACAATGTAGTCAAGAGACTGGTTTCTAGAGTGAGGACAGCGTGCAGAGTGAAAATGGTCAAATTCCAGACACCTCTTGTTAGGATATCATCATCTGGATTTACTGTTCACTAGGTCTAGGGAGTGAAAGAAGGAAAGGAATCAAAGATGATAAAAAATATTTTGGCCTAAGCAAGTGGAATAATGTAGTTGGCATTAACTGAGATGCAATAACTACAGGAGCTGGATTGGGAGTTTGGAGTACCAGGAGCTCAGTTTTGTATGTGATGTGTGTGAGGTATTGAAGTAGGCAGTTAAATATAACGTAGAATTTAGGGGAATGGTCTGGCTTAGAGATATGCATATGCAGGTCATTAGCAAATGAATTGTATTAAAACCATAATGCTGGTTAAATCACCTAAGGATTAAGTTCTGGGTCATCTGACATTTAGAAAGTAGGTTAATGAGAAAAATGTGAAAAATGCAGTGAGAGGTTTCCAAAACGAAAGAGGGAAAGTCAGTTGATGTGGCATCTTGGATGCCATGGGGAAAAGTATTTTAAGAAGCAAAAAGTAATTCCCTGTGACAATCAAGTAGGATAAGAATTGTGAAAGAGCTACCAAATTTAGCTTCTTGGGGATCATTGGCAACTTTGGCAAGAGCAATTCAGGAGTAGTGGCAGGAAGAAATTTGATTGGAGTAAGAAGTGGGGAAGAGGAACTTGAGATAGCAACTAAAGAATTTTCCTGTTCTGTCAAGAAGAGAAATTGGGCAATGTGATTCTTGTTGTTGTTTTGGTTTGTTTTTGTTGTTGTTAGCTTTGTTTTGTTTGTAAAAGAGAAAAATATAAAATAATATCTGTATATTGATGTGTATGCTCCAGTACAGTGGAAAAAAGGGATGATGCAAGGGAAAGCGCAAGAATACAAGCTGTAGGAGCAAGGCCCTGGAGTAGGCAAGCGGAGATGGAATCTTGTGCAAAGGTAGAGTTTAAACAGTAAATTCACAGTAACTGGAAAGAAGATGGTATAAGGCCACTGATGACCCAGAGCATTGATGTGGTAGAAGCTTATAAAACATCTTTTCTGACTGCTTCCATTTTCTGGGTGAAGGGAGAGCCCAGCTCTTTAGCTAAGATTGAAGCTCAGGGAGGAGGTTGTGAAGATTTAAGCAGATAAAAGTATGAAAGTTGTCTAGGAGCAGAGGAAAGAAAATGAACCAAGGCAGAAGAATATATTAGATGGCGTTACGAGCCTACTCTGGTTTCTGATCACGAGTATGAAGCAACACAAGTCAGAATGGGTCTGTGTTTTCCTCCAGTGGTGTTCAGCTTCATGGATTAAGGATTATTGCAGCCAAAGCAATGGAGAGCATTTGCTAGAAACATACAATATGGTGGTCAGAGAGTATGATGTTTGGTATTGAAATTTTAAAGCACTAGTTTGTTATGATGAGGCTAAATGCATGACCATAGAAGTCAGTCATTGGATAAGGCCAAGTCAGATCCTCAGTAAATATTGAATAATTGTTTTATTTTTGGGTATTTATAATAGCAAAATTGGGAAAAATATATTGCTCATCAATAGATTGCTAAGAAAAATACCATAAACATATTCTTTGGAATATTATTGAAACAATATAAATAATGATGCAGGACAGTATCTGTTGATATGGAAAATGGCCATGGCAAATTTGAGAAATAATTTACAGTGCAGCATGAATAATATAATAGTGTTTTGGAAGATTAATCACATAAATGTATATATGTTTATTGATTTAGCTGAATATATAAAGAATAGTGATGTTTGCTAGACTGTTCAAAACTGAGTCATCAGTGGTTATAGCTTTAATATTTATGAGCATATATATTTTTAACAAAACTAAAGTACCTTTGAGAACATTTAATATTCAGATGGACACTAAACACATTTTTAAAATAAGAATTTTTTAAAATTAGTTCAGATTCTTTTCTTTCCTCCAAATAAAAGGAAACTCTCTTTATGTAGAACTTCCTCATTATTCAACTTCTTTTTAATATTACTAAATATCTAAATATCTAATGATCCTTTCTACTTGGATGTAGGCAGCTTTGCTTCAAGACTCCTCTCTAATTTAATTTTTTTATCTTCAAAATGCAAATTTTGACACTTTAATTATATCACTTACTCTGAAATATAGATTGGTTTCATCAGATCACCCGACTATTTTGTGAACTATGAAAAATAACATAACAATGATGTCAATCATTAATGATGGACACTGGATTTTCTTCTCTTCCCCTGAGCCACTGGAGCTCACCATTTTTCTCACTCCTTTGAACACAGCTTTGTTTTATTTTGCATTTATTCAAAAGATAAAATTCAGTTGCATAACTTTATTACACTGTCAATGTAAATTCTTTAGCTATACTTAGGGCTAAACTGATCTGAAGCTAGTGACAAAACTTTAAATAAAAGCATATAATTAAAGTTATGCTGAAATACGAAAATGATATATTTGTATATCTCCACACATGTGATTAAATGCTACTGCTTAATCACGATTAGTAAACATATGATAGAGCAAGAAAATGTAATTTTTTTCCCTCAGCTCATAACTGAATTAGATCCTAGAATCAGGATTTATTGATGATTCATGGAAATTAATTTCTTTAAAAGTCATGTTAAGGACATAAACAAGCATTGTGGCTACCCAGGGCAGAATTAAGCATAAAAACATATTGCCTCTGAGGCAGAACAAAATCGTTTCTTGCAGGGAAACAATATTGCAGAGTCACAGCATGAGACTTGAAATCTATTTCAGGAAAGAGACTAAGGGACGAGAAAAACACATTAATAATAAGCTTCTGTCCATGATCATGGAAATCTAAATTCCCTGGCTTGGATATGTGTGCTGGGGTAAGAGAACTACACTTGCTCTTTGTTATTTGAAACTTAATTGGCATCATGTTTCTATCACAAAATTACCTCTTCTGCATTCATTTTACTTAAAAATAAATTGGTTATTATGATTAAGTATTTAGACAATTTTTTAATCTCCCCTTGTTAAGTTGGCTTGGAGAAAATTCTGTTTTTATAAGTCAGAGGAAACAAACAGTTATGTTTTCATAATGCTATTCAGGGTAGTTGATGGTTTCATGGCACAGTATTGTAACATATTTTTATATGTTGTTATATGTCATTTTGCCTTGAATATATATGCCTGTCATACCTTGCTCCTTCCCCTGTCTGCTGTATCTATATAACTTTAACTCAGAATAAGGGTTCAGGTCAGTAGTTTCTCTGAAGTCAAAAAGGAGAAATGATATCATATAGCTGAACTAGTATGTGAGCAGTTTGACTGCACGTCAGCAGCTGGAGTGTACTACCCCGGAGTATTTAGTCATCCAACAACATAATCAGTCCTAGGTCTGAATACCAGCCTACTTTCCAATATGGGATTTTTACTTTGCTGTACTTTTCATTATGGTGTCACCTGGATGGCTTTACTTTTTCTTTTTTTTTTTTTTCTTTACTAGTTCCTTAAAAGCAGCCTTTCTAGCTCTCAGATAATGAAAAAAAGCAAAGGAATAGCAATATCCAGAAAAAACAGTTGAATACACATAATCATCATGAAATTTCACACTGTGATATATTATCTCTGACGCAGTAGAGCAGATGTACTATATTTAGTTTTAATATCTTGGAAACAGCATGGATTCAAAATTGTGCATTCGTCAGTCCCCGTAGGAAACTATTTCATTTTCCATAATTTTCTCTTTTCATCGCTACCCAGGTTGTATTCTCTCTTTTTATTTCACATGTTCCTTTTTGCTATGATTTTCTGTAGATGCTGGAAAGTTTCCAATGTAACCTTTCTGAAATTCTGGACTCATCTGCAATTTTTCTTTTGATAAAATTATTTGTTTAAAGCTTTTAAAATGCTGTTTTGCTTCAAAATTATTTTATGTACTTAAAGACAAGGAAATCTGGATAAAATTTTATTTTGGGATTCTCCTAGGGAATTACCATTCAGATTTTAAGCTATGCTCATTCATGCTGGGCTTTTTGATTAACTGGTTAATTCCCCTTAATACCCCTCAAGATTTCTATGCTTATTAAGATTAGCTGTCTCAGCACTAACTTTTTGGGAGAAGTGATCCTCTGTAGCTTCCCTGATGTTGAGCTTATTTAGAAAAGCACAAGGTATGACCCTAGCAAATGCTTGGAATTTGTTGGACCACTGTGGTCTTGTGTCTCACTACCACCCACCTCTTTTTATTCATGAATAAAATATGCAACTAAACTGTACTACTGTTTACAATACCTGTATAAAATATTATTTTCTTCCCTTTAATAGTAAGAACATATTGCCAGAAATGCAAATAAGTTTGGTGCTAGATTTCCTTTTCATTTTAAACTTTCAAAGTGTTCATAGAAGTCAATTATTGTCATTAAAACACATGAATGAAGATGATCTCTAACACTAACAAACAATTCCAAATAGCTTTGACTTTGGAACCCTGAAATTCCAATACTGATAATGGGTAAAATTCAAGCAGAAATTTCATCATGCAAAATGTGATATTTCAGTACCGGGCTAAACTGTAATTTGAGTTCTAAATTATCCATGTATCAGAACACGTATCAAAACCATGGAAAACACAGGGAAATATGCAAACAGGCTGAAACAATACAAAAGGACTTGATTCATTGACAATCTCATTAAAGGTTCATACTTGACCTTCTCCATTTTACATACCTACCACCTTGCACAGCGGGTAGCACAACATAGACACTCACTTGTGGAAGTAATGAAAAATTAATCTCCCAAAGTCTGTCTCTATAATGTAAAAGCATTAGCTGCTAAAAGTTGGAAGGTGGAAAGATTTTGTGAAAAATTAAAGGTACTAATGATCTTATTTTACCAACTGGGCAGTAAAGAAATATATAATATTATTGGTGGAACAATAAATGAGAATATGAGCATATTTCATAAAACTTATATAAATAACAAATTAAAAGTCTATATTAGAAAGATTTTCATCTTTTCCATTCTGAATATAGGTGATATTTTCTTCTTTTCTTAATATTTTATCAAATACTTTAGCTCTCCTGTATCTTCTACTGTCTTCCCTGCCATTATCAAATCTGAGTTCCTGTGTATTGACATTATTTTTTTTGCATTTTAATTTAACAAAATGTTTTGTTTAGAAAACCTCATTGCTCTTATTAAAATGTAAATTGGTTGAGCCACTCTGAAAACAGGATAGAGGTTCCTCAAAAAATTAAATATAGAACTATCACATGATCCAGCAATCTGACTTCTGGGTATATGTCCAAAGAAAATGAAAATATGATATCAAAGAGATATATGCACACTCATGTTTATTGCAGCCTTATTCATAGTAGCCAAAGTATGGAAACAAGTGTCTGTAAATAGATGAATGGCTAAAGATGTGGTGTTTGTATATATATATTATTCAGCCATAAGAAAGAAGGAGGCCTTGCCATTTGTGACAACATGGATGATCTTGAGGGCATTGTGCTAAATGAGATATGTAAGACAGAGAAAGACAAATACTGTCTGATATCACTTATCTGTGATAAACAACTGAGCTCATAAAACAGAGAGAGAAGTGGTGGTTACCAGGGGCGGGGTTATCTGTGATAAACAACTGAGCTCATAAAACAGAGAGAGAAGTGGTGGTTACCAGGGGCGGGGGATGAGGGAATTTCAGGAGATGTTTGTCAAAGGGTATAAACTTGCAGTTAGAAGATGATTAAGTTCTAGAGATCTAATACACAGCATTGTAATAGTTAACGATGCTGTATTATATGCCTTAAAGTTGATAAGAGACTAGACCTTAAGTGTTCTCACCACAAAAAAATAATTATGTGACTTGATAGAGCTGTTAGCTAACATCGTATTACTAAATATACAAATACATCAAAGCTACACGTTATACGCCTTAAATTTACACAGTGTTATATGTCAGTTATACGTCAATTAAAAAAAGAAAGTAGAAATGGATATAATTTATTCATAATTTTGATGTGGATTAATGTTGAAATGAAATATTCAGATTTGAGGGGTTAAGTGATTAACTTCCATGTTGAAAAATTTTAATTTATATAGGCACTTTTACTTTGTGGTTAAATTATTTTAGACACCAAAGAATGGATTACAATTTTTGCCTTTATAATAACTAATAATTTTAAAGATATTACTATCAAATTTTAGCATTAATGCTTTGAAATATTCTGTATGGAAAAATCATGAAAATCATGTGTGTGTATATATCCGTGGATGTGTGTGTATTTCAGAGGAATATTTATGAAGTAATCATTTAAAAATTCTAAGCACTGTGACATATTTGAAGAACAGATTTTGAGCCATTGAGTCATCTAGAATATAATCTCCATGATGAATGGAATTTGTGCCTTTTTTTTTTTAACTACTGTTCACCCAGTGTCTGGAATGCTTAATACATTTAAGGAACTTCATACATATTTAGTGAATTCATTAATTTATTAAGCCTGAATATCTTTTATTTATTCAAAAATTTGTTTGATATTACCTCTTTTGCATAGTTATGTAGGCAGGGAAGTGTAAACAAATTATAATATTTTGATTAATTATCTTAATTATTAAAAATAAAGGGGAAATGAGCTAAAATTAATTTGTAACACTATTTGCAATTTTTAATTTATCTGTTTTTCTTGGCTTCTAATTACACATAAAATCAACGGTAAATATAATTAGTGGTAGGAACTTGGTTAACCTGAACTTGAAACTCTTTTTTTTCCTATTTACGCATAGAATTCATTTCTCTGGTTACCAATTTTGTTTCTCCAACATGTTTTTTTCATGAGCTAAGATTTACTGAATTGCAAATACTAATGCACTCTCTATTTAATAATTTTTTTCCTACACGAATGGGATATATTGGAACAGTAGGGATTTGAACACTATTAAAATATATTTTTTTGTATATTAATCCCAGGAGTCCCAATGATATTGTGGAATTTGGTATCAGTTTCATCTTTCAAAATCTGTCAAATTTTATAACGTACTCTAATTCCTTTACACATTTCAGATTCACTTAGCAATTTGATGTTCCATGGTTAAACATACCCAGGTAACTTAAATAGATCATAGATTTAAATGTAAAAGTAAAACCTATTACATTTCTAAAAGAAAACATAGGAGAAAATCTCTGTGGCTTTGGAAAAGGAGCAAAGATTTCTTAGGCTATAAATACTCATAATAAAAGCAAAAGAAAACTAATAAATTAGAAATCTGCTCTTAGAAAGACATTGTGAAGAAAATTCAAATCCAGTCACAGACTGAGAGAAAATATTTGCAAAACACATTACTGGAAAGGATTTATTCAGAATATTTAGAGAACTCTTATACTGATAATTGGAAAAAAAAATAAACAACACAAAAGAAAATAGGCAAATACTTGAATAGCAGTAATACAAAAGAGGAGATGCAAATGACCAATAAGCACCTGATAAGATGCTCAATGCCACAAGTCATAAGGGGAATACAAACTAAATTCATTGTGAGATACTTTCACATGTCTACTAAAATAACTAAAATTTATATATATATATATATATATATATATATATATATATATATAAATAAAACAAAACTTAGAACACCTATTGTGGGCAGTGATGTGGAACAACCAACAACCAAAACTATTGTATATTGATGGTGGGAATGCAAAATGTTATAGCCATTTCGGAAATAAAACAGTTTGACATTTTTTTATAAGATTAAACTTACCTTATGACCAAGCAATCCCATTACTAGGTATTTACAAAAGAGAAACAAGGCTTGCACACAAAAGTTCACAGCAGATTTATCCATAGTAACCAAAAGCTGGTAACAGCTCAAATATCCATCAATAGGTAAAGGGACAAACCAATGGAGCTGTATCTATTAAATGGAATATACTCAGTAATAAAGACAATTTAACTACTTTTATATGCAATAACATGGTTGAATTTCAAAAACATGATGAGTGAAAGAATCCAAACACAAAAGAGTTTATGCTGAATAATTCCATTCATAAGAAATTCTAGAAAAGATAAGTCTAAGCCATGGTGAGAGAAAGCCAATGATTGGCTCCCTGGGGTTAGAGGTGGAGAGTTTCCTGGTATGTACTCAAGGATTTTTTTTGAGATGATGGAATGTTCCATATTTTTTTGTGGTGGTGATTACACAGGTGCATGAATTTGTCAAAACTTGTTGAGATGTACATTTTAAATGAATGCATTTTCATTGACGTAAAATATACTTCAGTCAAGTTTGTCTAAAATAAATAGCCAGAACGAGCAGTCAGTTTTGTTCTCAGCTTTGACCATACATGGTATATTTTGACTTTGCTCAACTCAGATTAAAGCATATCTATATTTTATCTTCAGTGTTTTATAAAGTGAGAGGGATACATTATTTAAGAAAATTCTGGATTCTCGAATAATTACTTGGGATAGCTATATGAAAATACTTCTCTTACTTGAAAGGGGGATCTATAATTTCTATAACCACTATTCAGGTCAAAACATTCTTTTTTTATCCCATTTTTTAGATTTTATTCTATAGTCTGTTAAATCACTTTCAATTTGACAGTTTTTGTTTAATCTATGTAGTTTATTCCCAATGTTCAAAATTGAAGACTGACATCTATAATTTTATTAGGATAATTTGATGTATTACAGTTTTTTTAATGCTGTGTTTAAAAAAATATTTTTTAAATGCTGTCAATTTTGAGACTGGGGCTAGAAAGGTAGTCAGTTCTTCCTGAGTATCTGACTAAGTCCACACACCAACCAATTCCCTTATCACACAGCTTTTAGACTCCAAGGCCACTATACACCTACCGTAATTGCCGCAGGCCAGGCACCAGACAAGGAAAAACAGCATCTGTGCTCTGGAGACAGGGAAATCATTCAAATGAGCTGATCCACAGGGAGCCTATGAACCCTAGCTAACCCCACTCCCACTGGCACACAGAAGCTGCCCCTCATATCTCCAGCTACCGTTACCCTATTCCTGGGTGCAACCCCCGTGTGGCCCTGCTTGACAACCTTTTCTTATTTTTTAAGACAACCTTCTCTTCGTGGCAAGTAACAAAGAGTTCCGCTTTTCATCTATCCAAGTGCCACTGTGTTGTGTCCCACCATTAAAAGAACTTTTAAATCTCATAAAACCTATGGAATGTATGTTTCTAGATGAATCTAGAATAACTTAACATTTACCTTTAGCACAGAGTTTTTAAAATACTAAAGTAATGGGTTTCTAAATATACACTTAGCAATAACTGAAAAACAACAAGAAAAAAAGAAAATCTTTTATTTTTTTCAAAAATATTTAACTCAGTGTGATTCATGTTGGATATAGTGTTATACTATTTACATTAATGTGAAACATTAACTGGCCAAATCTTTTTTTTTTTTTAATATTTATTTATTTATTTGGCTGTGCCGGGTCTTCGTTGCAGCGTGCGGGATCCTTAGTTGCGGCGTGCGGGATCTAGTTCCTTGACCAAGGATCGAACCTGGGCCCCCTGCATTGGGAGCATGGAGTCTTAACCACTGGACCACCAGGGAAGTCCCTGGCCAAACCTTTTAATAGTATTCGTTTTCTAGTTTATTTCAACATGTTTTCATTCTATACAAATAGCTTAAATGAAAAAAATAAATACATGTTTGTAGTTTATTTTGAAGATTATACTATCTAGTGTGCTCAATAAGTTTTTGAGTCAAATAGTAAACAATGTGTTATTTTTTTTCATTTATGTTCATATATGGTCCTAAATTCCCATATAGTTCCACAACTGAGACATTTTTAAACTACATATAAATTATTATCTAGATTCTCTTTTTATTTAAGAGGACTGTGGACAAATTGGAAGACTTGCAATAGAGGTTGTATAAGATGATGAAAGATTGGGAAATGAAGGGTTGTAGAATCCAGCCAAAAAGCTACCACTTCCGTGGCAAATTCCTCCAGTTACTCAGTCCCCACATAATAGCTGTGATTCTGGAGGGTGTGTTTGGCTGAAAAGTAGATTCAAGATAATGTTAGCAAAATGTGGTGAGCCATTCATGCTTTCATGTGCAACTCCTACCTCCATTTATTTTAACTAAAATCACATCTTTAGCAATCTTTCAAGTCCATTTTGCCTGATCCAAACTTCTAGCTATTCTGGGGCTCACATTTGAATTTGAGACTGGTATAAGCCTTACTCTCAAATTTTAGACTTTTCATGAGTTATCATCATCTTCATGGTGGTTAAGACAAGACAAATTCTTGTTGAGCACTGAATATTTGTTGTTGCTTATTTTGCCAAACACAGTTCCACTTGGTCTCTCATTTAATCCTTACAGTTACCCACAAAACAAATATTTTCATTCCATTTGTCAAGTTCTCAGTAGTAAAAGAAACCTAGAGGCTGAAAAATGGTGTTAAAGTCTAAGACTTCTAAAAGGGGACTCCGTAATCAGTAGACTCAGGTCCTATTGTCGACTCCATGTCTAAATCTGACGTGTGATTTTGAACAAGTCATTTTGCTTCCATGATTCTTAGCGTTTTCATTAGTGGCATTGAGGATGTTGGATTGGAAAGCTCCGAAACTCTTCCTGCTCAAAAATTCTTTGATTTCATGCCAATTATTAATAATTACAGTTGAAATAAAGACACAATTTTTTTTTAATCTCTCATAATGTTTCTTTTTCTTTTATTCAGTGGAGGCAAATCCCCACTATCCCTGGAAGAAAATTCCTAAAATCCCATGGATTTCTCTCTCCTTTCTCTCTCTGTTAACCAATAGTTCTGTGGTAACTTTAAGTTGTAATATAATCAAAGTTTAGTAGTTAGAATATCTAGTTCTATTTAACATTAAAAACACTTGACTTAAGATAAAATATGATATTCTTCCCCAGCCTGCTAATATTATTATAACAAGAAATATTCATGAATAGCCTAGGGCCTCATTTGTACTTAGTATCAATTAAATACTAGCTATTATATTACACGTAGACATTTCAAAAAATTGTGCAGAACACATTACATATGTTTTGCTGTCTGGCACCAAGGTTTAGGCCAAAATAAAATTTTTGTGTGTTGCTCATAACTTATTTTATTGAGTTTGCAGAATATTTAGAATTCTATGAACAGAATGGAAAATAACTAAGAGAAAAATAAGTTGAAGATGTAAAATTTGAGTAGTTACAAGGCCTGATTTTCAAAGATATTGCTCTCTGTTTAGTGCCTGCATAACTTTTGCACAAACATCTTGAAGAGGATGCTTTATTTCTTTGTCATTCAGGTCACAATTCTACATCTGTGGATTAAGAAGAAAAGGCCAAAAATAGATTATTAAACTTGAATCAGAGAAGAGTGGCATATTTTCATTAGTGGTATAGAAATAAACATGAATTGAATAGGGAGGATGTTTTCATGCTTTTTGATGGGTATCTGGTCTTCTGGCCTCCCAGTCAGCTCTTCATCACTACTTCCCTGTTTTGCCTATCCATAACCAGAATTATCAGTCATCTTTAACTCCTTCTATCCCTGCTCCCTCATCATGTCTCACAGATTTAATTATTTGAGACTTTGCCTCTCATATCTGTGCTTCCAACCTGTCCCCACAGCCATCGCCATATGAGACCCTGATTACCTTATACCTCCTTATCCCTGCACTGCAAAAACATTCTCAGGCCATAGCAAAGGTATTCTTTCTGATTAAATTATTCAAGTAGATTCATTTTAACTACAGTTTTAAAAATCTGTGACATTATAACCATTCAACATACAACATTTCAAGGTGAAGGAAATTCCATCCTGTGTGAATGTACTAAGGAAAATGATTCAGAGTCTGATGGATCCCAGTTGGAGTGATTTTGGTAAACTGGTCCTCCTATTGAATCTTATAAAATTAGTGTTAGCCATTTAGAATTGCTTAATGTGGATCAACAGGAAAATGGCCTATTTTAACACTCCAATATTTTCCTTTGATGCATTTCACATACTGTAAAGATAACTGATGATTATAAGTAGACCATTGGCCTTCTTAACCTACAGTACATTTAAAGGAGTAAATTAGACTCATAAGTAATACATATGACTAAATGATATGCAAATACTAAATTTGATTCTTCTTAAACATCAGACAAGCAAAATTAAAAATTCTTTCAGAATAGTCATTGAAAAAATGCAAATCAAAAATAGATTTGCTTCATATACCAGAAATGTTTGCAACTTGTTCTCATGAATTATACATATAGATAACTAATCACAGCCATTATATTTTACAAATCTCCTTAAATAGCATCATCATGACTGATGGAATAGCAGAGTGTTGAATTGGGATTGAGTGAGCCCTCTCCTGTTGCCCTTACATTGTTTTAAATATCCTCTAATTCTTTAAGTTTTATACTTAGGGAAAAGTTAGCTATATGGGATACATTTCTTCGTTATAGACACATGTATTACTGGTGTCAATATTAATATGTTAATAACAATGAAATTTAATTGGAGAGATGGAATCTTCATTCTATATGATACCACTCAATTACAGGTGAGTAAAAAATACAGTAAAAATAGTTATGTTAGTTTTTTCTTAACAAAAGAAAGGAGGATATTGCCAAATTATTTTATATTTTGATTCTGAGGACAGAACCAGATATATTCATTAGTATGGGCTTTTCCAAACATTTTGTGGTAAACGGATATGAAAAACTACACTTATTCTCCACATTTCCCTGTATCCATGGTTTTGAAAAATGAGTTTGTATCTTCTGCCATCAAGAGAGGGAGACTCTATGTTCCCCCTTTGGATCTGAGTGTATTTCTGTTTTTCTTTGGTCCATAGCATTCATAGAGCCAAGGTCGTGCCTTAAGAGGCCTTGCTCTCTCCTAGACTTCTGCTTATATCATGAGGATAAGCTCACACAGGCTTTCTAAACTAGGAGCAACTTGTGGAAAAAGCCAAGTCATTGCCGATCAAGACAATCTTACACATATTGAGTCTTCTGGACACCAGAAAAACCATCAAGCCACACTGGGACAAGATCACCTAATAGCCTAGTTGACCTGTGGATTTATAGAAATAATAGATGGTTGTTGTTTTAAGCCCTTAGGTATTGGGCTTATTACATAATATATTAGATAACAGGTATGTTTAAAATTAAAAACTACGTTATTCATTCTAGCAACACAAATATTCTAAGAATACAAATATTCGTTATCTTTAATTTTTAAAAAAAATTAACCACTATAACAACTAATGTTATAACTACCAACATTTGGGAAGAGGAGGGGGAGTGTAAGTAATACAAGCCTTACATTTCATAGGGGGCAACTAATAAATAAGGTCTCAAAATAATAAATCAAGTCATAGTAACATGCACATATTTCCTACAGTAAGGAGTTTAGTGCTGGAACAAGGGAAAAAGAAAACCCCAGAAATTACCAGGCAAAAATATTTACTCTAAAAATGTAAAAGAGAAAGAGGGAGGAAGAAATTTTTCATTGTCTAAGTCCTTATGTAGAATTTAATGATTTTATAAGATCATGTGACTATAGTACTAAACTGTTAACCTAGATCATTAATGCCACAAAATGCTCTATAAAGATTAACTTTATAACTTTATAACTTTATTAACTTTATAATGATATAACAAGGTATGTGTATTATTATATGTGAAAAGCCAGTTTAAAAGAGTATTCAAGTTTCATAATGATGTACATGAATTAAAATTATAGCCAATTCTATAATATGAATAATTAAAGTTAAGATCCTAAAAATTACCATGAATTATTAATAGTACTCACCAAATTCTTATTTAATGAATTATCCTGCTTAAAACAAAAACATGAAATAGAAAGATAAAAAGATATATAATTTGATACAAAGGTGTTTCCCAGTTTTGAGTTATAATTGACAAATAATATTGCAATGTATTTAAAGCATACAACATGATTTGATATGTGTATATATTGTGAAATGATTCCCTCCTTGGTTAAATTTATTCTTAAATATTTCTTTTTTTATGTTATTATAAATGTAATTTTCTTAATTTCTCTTTGATAGTGAGTTTTTAATGTATAGAGACACAACTGATTTTTATATATTGATTTTATACCCTGCAACTTTACCGAATTCATTAATTAGTTCTATCAGTTTTTTGGTGGAGTCTAGGTTTTTCTATATATAGTATCAATCATATGACAACATTCTGCTTTGGATGCCTTCTATTTTGTTTTCTTGTCTGATTGCTCTGGGTATGGGGGCTTCCAATTCTATGTTGAATTAATGGGGTGAGAGTGGGCATCCTTGTCTTCTTCCTCATGTTAGGGGATGAGCTTTCAGCTCTTCACCCTTGTATGTGATTTTAGCTGTGGGCTGGTCATATATGGCTTTTATTATGTTGTGAGACCTTCTATCTGCACCTATTTGTTGAATTTTTTCCTGTGAAAGGATGTTGAGTTTCGTCGAATGCTTCTTCCTCATCCATTGAGATGATATTATTTTAATCCTTCATTTTGTTAATGTGGCATATCACATTTATTGGTTTGCATATGTTGAACAATTCTGTATCTCAGATATAAACCCCACTTGATCGTGGTGTATGATTCTTTAATGTACAGTTGAATTCAGTCTGCTAATATTTTGGCGAGGATTTTTGCATCTGTGTTCATTTGGGATGTTGGCGTGTAACTTTCTTTTCTTGTAGTATCCTTGTCTGGCTTTGGTATCTGGGCAATTCTGGCCTCATAAAATGAGTTTGTAAGTATTTCCTCCTTTCCAAGAGTTTAAGAAGGACTGATATTAATTCTTCTTTCAATGTTTGATAGAATTTACCAGTGAAGCCATCAAGTCCTGTACATTTTTGTGTTGTAAGATTTTGATTACTGATTCCACATCCTTACTATAATTGGAATTAGTTAAGATTTTCTATTTCTTCATGATTCAGGCTTTATAGGTTGTATGTTTCTAAGAATTTATCTATTCTGTTTTATCTGTCGTCTCCTAGAGTTAGGTGATTTAGGACCAGTCCTTCAGGTGGAGCTGTAGAAATTGGGGCACTAGATATGTGGACAAACACCTTTCAGAGAGCTGCTGGTGACTTGGTTTAAATGCTGGGGCAAGCCCATGGGGAGGTACAGGAAGTTCCAACATGCCAGTTCAGGCTCCCGGAAGACTAATAATTATGTAACCCTTCACTTCCCCGGTGCAGTCTGATTAGAAGCCTGACCCTCAGGCAGCAGCTGGGAAAGTATGCAGTCAAAAGCCTTCCAAAAAGATACTGGGAGATGGACATTTTTGCCTGTTCCTTCTGTGCTGAGCCCAGCATTGAGGGGATAACTGTGGAGAGCACTCATGTGCTTGTTTAAAAACTCCTTCTTTGTTTACTGTGGCCCCCAGGACCCGTGAATAAGACTCCATTGGCTCTCAGAGCTGGTTGGTTTGGGAGATGGGCCCTCAGGTGGCAGCCTTAAAAGTTGGGGCACTAGATTTATGGTGAAGTAGAAACTTGGATTTATTGTTGGAGCGAGCCAAGGGGTGAAGTTAGGGGGGTTCTTTCAGTTAGCTCCCAGGGGCGGGTTGAGTAGAAGCCCAACCCTGGGATGTCAGCTGAGATAATATGCAGTCAAATCTCTTACAAGGAGAAACTGGGCACGGGGAGTTCTGCCTGCTTCCTCTGTGCTGAGCCCTGAGAGAGAGCCACAGGAGGAGTTCACGTGCCCATTTAAAAACTGCATCATTGCGTATTGCGGTCCTGAGGGACTCCTGAATGCCAAACCCGGTCGGCGGCTCTCCAAGCTAGGAGATTTGGGAGCCAGTCCAGGTTGCAGCCATAAAAGTCGGGGCACTGGATGTGTGGTCCAAACTTTTTACCCCTCAGGGATAAACTGGGGGTAGGAGGTTCCATCCTGATTTTAAAGCGCTGTCCTGGGTCAGGGGGTATTTATGGTAGAAGTGTGTCTTAGCCTTTCCTACCTGTTTCGAGGTGAGTATTTTCTCATTCTCCTGATATGTAAGAGTCATTCTATTGGGTTGCCCAAAAAGTTCGTTCGGGTTTTTCCATAAGATGTTACCTGAATTTCTCTCAAAAGGAATTGATCCATGTGTAGCTCTATATTCGGTCCATCTGTGGACAAAGGGAATGTCAGGAACCACTTATTCTGCCATCTTGCTCGGATGTAAAGTTTAAAATAACCAAGTATACATTTTTTGGTAACTATTGATATCTTGAGAAGACTTTTTCCATAGCCCTGAATTTGTAGTTCATTCTACCCTATGTTTTCAAAACTCTTTTAGTGTAACATAGTGTAATTATAGCAACATGAGGTAAAAATTCTGAAGATAACATGGTCATGATTACCACATTGTATTCTAAGTGCAAGAGGCGTTGCCATAAGTAGAAAAAGAGTATCACGATCTGGTGGTTAACGTCTGTGACATTATGCTGTTTTATCAGTAAGATTGCTGATTTCTCTCATCCGTTGAAAATATCTCTTTCTGAATCCCCAGCAGTCACAAAATGTGTGATACTTTTATCACTCACAATACTAGATACACATTTAGAATGTAATCCCAGAAGAATTAACATGTAAATTTGACTTTTATAGAAAGATGTTTTAACTCTTGATATCATTCATGAATTCAGTTCAATTTAATATTCTCTTTCTATTTATTTCTTTATAGCGGATACTTTTTAGTATCTGACCTACTACTACATGTCCATTTTCCAGTAGAATGAATGTTAAATGAAGACAGGGACTTTTTATCTTTTATTCCTTGTCTCCTCTCTAATATGTAGACAAATGACTTGCAACTACAATAAATTATTGTTGAAAGAATGTATGAAAGCTATTTAGTTCAATTCAGTGAAAGCTGGACCTTCTTACAGATGCTAAATGAGTAAGACATTGCATCTACCCTCAAGGATTTAAAAAAGCAAATGTTGGGGGAAGTGTTTAATAAGAGTTAAACTGTATCTGTGCTACAGGGAAGTCTGCTCAATGTTATGTGTCAGCTTGGATGGGAGGGGAGTCTGGGGGAGAATGGATACATGTATAGGTATGGCTGAGTCGCTTTGCTGTGCACTTGAAACTATCACAACATCGTTAATTGGATATACTCCAATATAGAATAAAAAGTTTTAAAAAGTTTTTAAAAACTGTATTTGTGCTAAATAGAAGGAATATATAAACACAGGGTTTTAGAAGGAAACAATGATATTTTAAAGAAAAGTCATCAAAGTTTATTTTGAGACCGATTCTGAAGAATACAATGAAATGTGAAACAGCACTCAAGACTGAAATAATCCTAAAATAAAGATGTGTTTTTTGGAGACTGCATGGCATGCTAAAAAAAATGGTAATTTTTAACATATAGTAAAGATATTTAATAGCATTAATACTAGAAAGAATGATTGAGGCCAAATTAACTCAAAATTTGAATATTTTCCTGAGATTGACATTTTTTCATGAGAGAAGAAATGCTATTGGAACACTCTGAATAGTAGTATAACTTGGTCAAATCTGTGTTTTAGAAAATGAATTCTGTTGGCAGTACAATACGTGGATTTGAAGCTGAGGACGTTACCAACAGGGATGCCAGTCTGGAGATGATTGCTGTAGTTTAGGTGAGAGATAATGAGACTTGGAATTAGAATAGAGACAGGAGGAATGGAGATAAAGAAGCAATTTGGAAGTGATATCAAGAAGAGATTATAGACCGATTTGATATATTTGGTAAGAGAGAAGGAGGATTGAAAAATACCTCCAGAGTCCTAGACAATGGTGTACACGGTAAAGCTGTAAACTTAGATCACAAACCCAGGTAAAGCAAATCTAAGAATGCTGAAATTATTCTTTCTATACATGTATATGGAGAGATAGTTTCTCTCTTTCCAAAATCTTAAATAAAACCCCCTACCTTTTCAATCAAAACCCTCCAACATTTTAATTCAAAATTAATTTTCAGTGTCATTTTCACTAATCTGCAGTTACACTTTTGTTTATATTCATTCTCATCCTATTAACTTTCCTAAGCGTGAAAGGCATTCCAGGATTTTCAGTCTATCATACAATTACTTGTATACTTCCCTATATCAATGAGCGTATTGATTAAATCACACATATAATCACTGAACACTTCCTGATCAAGAACTGCATGCAAGTAACAGTGCTAAATTCTGGGGGTAAGAAGATGAGTAGGCAAAGAAGGATCACACTTCCAAGAGGAGTTCATGGCCTCTTCCAAGAACTAAGGGAGGAAATTTATCTTTATGACGGGGCATACCGACTGTGGTGGTCAAGTGAGTGCTGTGCATTCTTGCTTCTACCCAACAAACTAACGACTTAATGCCTAAGACCTAATGTCTTCTTTATCTCTTCTCTAATTACTCTCACAGTGGTTTCTGTCAGGTCTGAACATAAGCATTATTATCTATATCATTCTGTTAGGGTTTTTAAATTGAAATGGTTTTTGAGGGGGCTTCCCTGGCGGTGCAGTGGTTGAGAATCTGCCTGCCAATGCAGGGGACACAGGTTCGAGCCCTGGTCTGGGAAGATCCCACATGCCGCGGAGCAGCTAGGCCCATGAGCCACAACTACTGAGCCTGCACTCTAGAGCCCGTGAACCACAACTACTGAAGCCCGCGGGCCTAGAGCCCATGCTCCACAACAAGAGAAGCCACCTCAATGGGAAGCCCGTGCACCACAACGAAGAGTAGTCCCTGCTCGCCACAACTAGAGAAAAAGCCTGTGCACAGCAACGAAGACCTAATGCAGCCAAAAATAAATAAATAAATAAATTTATTAAAAAAAAAAAAGTTTTTGAGATAATTGTAAATTCACATGCAGTTGTAAGAATACAGAGAAATCTTTTGTACATTATGTCCTCCTACAGCTAACGTTGTACAAAACTAGTGTAATTATCTCAACAAGTATATTGGAATTGATGCAATTTACCAAGCTGTATTCAGATTTCCCCAGATTTACTTGTACTCACTTGTGTGTGTTTGTGTGTGTGTGTAGTAAGTTCTGTACAATTTTCTCACCTGTGTGGGTTTATGTAGCCCATGCCAGTCCAGATGTAGCAGACCCAATACTACAACAATCCTTGTTTTGCCTTTTTATAACCATCCCTACCTCTCTAACACCTCTAGTCCTCAACCACTGGCAACCACTAAACTGACCTCCATTTCCAAAATGTTTTCATTTCAAAAATGCTACATAAATGGAATCACACAGTATGTAGCCTTTTGGGGTTGACTTTCTTCCACTCAGACTCAGTCCCTGGAGATTCCTCTAAGTGGTTATAGGTAACAATAGTTCCTTCCTTTCTATTGCTGACAAGTATTCATAGTTTGGATGTACCAGTTTGTTACCATTCACCTGCTGAAGTACATCTAAACTGATTTCCCTTTGGCTGTTACAAATAAAGTTGCTGCAGGTTCTTGTATAGGTTTTAGTTTGAACATAAGTTTTCATTTTTCTGGGATAAGTGCTCAAAAGTCCATTTGCTGGATAAGATGGTGATTGCCTGTTCAGTTTTATAAGAAAATGCCAAACTGTTTTCCAATGTGGCTGTCCCATTTTACATTCCCATAAGTGATGCATGAGTGATTCAATTTCTCTGCATCCTTCTTAGAATTTGGTGTTGTCAGTATTTTTTATTTTAGCCACACCCAAATCTCTATGTCACATTTCTTGCATAGGTGGAGTAACTATAAGTAATTTCAATAGGTAATCTGACTTTGGTGGACACTGTAATGTGTTACATGGATCCTCCAGTGCTAGACTGTCACCTCAGTTGTTGGGACAGTGTAGGCGGCAGCCCGGGCAGAAATCCTCATCACCCTTAGTGGTTGCCTCAGTTGCAGAGTTTGCACAAGGACAGACCACCTTTCCCAGGACAGACCATATCTAATGACTGACTGATGAGGGACTTGAAAGATTTTGCCATCAAGGCCCCACTTGGGACATCACTAAAGGACCACGCTAGTTCCAAAGCTCCCTGTGGAGTTGGAGGGTGAATCTCCACTCAGTTTCTCTCTACGCTCTCCTACTTTCTTCTCCTCCCTTGAACAAGTTATGACCTAAACGACATTCCTTAATATTCTGTACCCAAAAGTCCGTCTCTGATTCGACTTTCCAGGGAGCCCCACCTACGACACTGATATGATTTATTGTTCATTTTACTTCCTATTCTATTATGAACTCCTGGAATCTGATACATGGTGGAAATCAGCAGTCGTTTCCTACTTCTGCTGCTTGTTAACTGCTGTCTCGCAGCTTCAGAGCTGGCCTCTCCTATGGTTTTCTTTGGGATTTTGGCATCTTTTTAGGTTATGCCATGTGAGGGCTCTAAAGGGACAGTGGGATGCTGGGGAAGGAATGGCGCATTCCTCTCCCTTTGCCCCCTGTTCCTGTCGCTTGGTTCCAGCAGCAGGTGGTCCACCCGACCAGAACCAGCCCCTTGCTGCCCCTCAGAGACACCCTGCCATCCACATCCACCCCTCCTTAGCAGTCTGAACCTCAGTTCGCCGGGACCCTTCTCCACGCTACAGCTGAAATGATTTCAGACGCTTCTCTTTGTTCTCCACTGTTCCCCGGCACTAGGGCCTGGGAGCAGCTTCCTGCAATTTACCAACCCCATTTACCCCCCCCCCCCGTATTCCCACTTGGCCTTTTAGTTCTCAACTGGCAGATCAACAGTTCATAATATTATATTCTGCTTGTTGATGCTTCCTGAGATCCTGACTGATATACCATTAGTTTTATACAGAGGAAATTAACATAAAGTTCATGAGTTAAAAGCGAACTTTTCTCAGGGTATATGCCCAGTAGTGGGATTGCTGGGTCGTATGGTAGTTCTATTTGTAGTTTTTTAAAATAGATAACTAGTGGGAAGCAGCCGCATAGCACAGGGAGATCAGCTCGGTGCTTTGTGACCACCTAGAGGGGTGGGATGGGGAGGGTGGGAGGGAGGGAGATGCAAGAGGGAAGAGAAATGGGAACATATTGTATATGTATAACTGATTCACTTTGTTATAAAGCAGAAGCTAACACACCATTGTAAGGCAATTATACTTCAATAAAGACGTTAAAAAAAAAAAAAAAAGCGAACTTTTATCTCACAAGAATAGAAAGTCTTTGGGAATAATATAAAATGGAAAAAACGCACCCATGAAAACACAAGATTATTTTTTAATTGAACGTTTCCTAACAATTTTATGTTTTAATTCAATCATATGAATACTAATTTTTGAATATAACCAGTACATTTTTTGATTGATTTAGTTATCCGTGTGTATTTTAACCATATGTGCATGTGTCCTATAAGCATGTACAGAATAATTTTAAAAAGACTTTAATGCAAGTGGCTAAGTAAATGATGTTTTAATCCTAGAAGGTGTTGATTTATCATTATTGTTAGGAAATGACATGCTTTAGTGAACTGAGCTTTCAAAATCTATGATTAAAACTAAAAAATAAAAATATTTTCTGTATATAACTATAAAAATACTTTCTGATATAATGGTATTTTAATGAAGCAATCTACAAATTTACTGTGTGGAAATAATTTTCTGCAAAAACAAAATAGGAAAGATGTGGGAAAAGAAATGGAGTCTGCTACTTGATCCCTTTAATTCAATTGTACCATTACCTTTCTTTCAAACAAAACCAAGATGGTATGTTGTGTTTTCTCAATCAAACCTAAGAAAATTATAGAACTTATACAGTGTCTGAGCTTGCCATTACAAAATGTACTGTAGGAGATTTGAGCCATCGTTTAACCATTTTATCAACTTTGTGAGTGTTGTGAGGATCATTTGAGATTAATGTATATTTCTCTAGGAAAATTATTCCAAAGATAATCTTTCTTGATTAATTGATTAGTATTATTTTAATTTAGAAAATAACTTTTTTTCTTATTCAAAATAAGGCTACACAGGTAAGTACATTTCATTTGGGCAGCAATTTCAAATCCACCTTTATATCTCTCATGCACAAAAGTAGTACCTGATACAGTGAAGGGAAATACATATTTACTGAATGATGCAATCCATTTCTCATATGTTTTTGCAAAAGTCATTATTTCATTTATATATCTTAAGAAATGAGATTCTTTGTTTTATTAATCACAAAATTTAAATTGTAAGACGTTCAGTGCTGCTTATTTTAGCTCCTTATTTTTAGTGAGGTTTTCAGTCCAAATTTGTAGTGAGAGTTGACAATAGAGTGAGAAAGTGAAGCAAGAGGATTCTCTAAGAACGGTATGCAATTTGCTTTTCTTACTTCTGTTATGTAATGTAAATACTCTCCAAAATACAACCTGATGATACTCTAACAATTTGTAAAAGAAGAAACTAGGATGATGGTAGAGTTCATGTGTTGTTGCTGTAGTTAAACTTTTCCAAATAACTGAATTTGTTTACAGTTTTCTTTTTCTTAAAAGTACCTGCTGAGTAAAAACTTTGCAAATGCTTATAACATTCTGTCTCTCTGTTTTGTAAGTACTATCCAAAGACTATCAAATAGTTTTAGCTGTTTTAATTAAATGAATAAATTTTGTAATTTTTAATATCAATATTGACATTATTGACCACTCGATCAAAGTTGGAGGGATGGAAATTTTAACTTGCCAAATAGTTATGGCTAATTTTACTATGGCTTTAATCTTGAGAATAAAACTCTCTAGTGAAGAAAAATTTAGGAGACATTTTATTCATTTCTGTCTTCAAAAAGTTTATTTCTACAATTGCTCCTTTGAGAGTTCACTGCAGTTTTTAAGTGTAAATGGACTAGGGTTAAAAACTGCTGCATTTTCTCTTTTTTCTATATTGTTTTCTTCAAAATATAGATGCTATTCAATTCTACTTAATTTTCTTAATGTGTTACTAGGTTATGTATGGAAATGTATCAGCTTTGAAGAAACTGAAGTTTGGCATCTGATTAAATTGCAGTTTGGTAATTGCGTATATTTGAAATGTTCACAGAGGGAAGAAACTTAAGTATTATAAAAACTGAGAATCAGGTACTTTGGCACTGAGAGAGAATCATCCTAAGGACATCAGTTAAGTATTTGATAAGCTGTAAAACATCTTGTTAACAAGGGGGCAGAGATAGTCATAGGTGTGAAAGCAGCTCTAAGGAGCCTCAAAAATGAGCAGACCTACACATAGTTATTCATATATATGCATTTATTCCAGGTGAGTTTAGTCTCCAGATTTGATTTTAAAGCTTTGAAATATTTGAAAATCATTTTTATTTTGCCTTTTACTCTATTTTAAGATCAGTTTTGGTATATTTAGATATGAAGTTAATTTTCAGAAAGAGAATTTCTATTTATATTACTGGTGCACAAGAAAAATAGAATTGAGTTAGTTTCCAGGAAATAGCTCCCATGTTGTCAACACATAAAACATAGCTTTATTTGACATGCCAATTTACTAGCAAAATTTTGAGACTAAGAAAGGAAATCCATGTGCATTTTGTCATATATACTGAAAGTGATGATAACATGTTTTTAGAGGAAAGTGTTATTTTCCTTATGTAAATCAAGGAGAAAAATATAATTAGTTTAAACTAATTCCTATATATGTATGCAAACTTCCTAAAGAAAATTTTAAAACAAGTATCATGAGCAATTGCACAAAGGTAACATTTTAATGAATTCTAATATTTTCATCATACAGTAAAATAAAATGGTATCTAAATATAAATATAGGTAATCAAAATAAGTGAATATGCAGGTATACTTGTAGCAATACCTCATTGCTTTTGACTGCGCATTATGTTAGTAACACATTTCAATTACGATAATAGAGCGACTTCGTTAGTCCTGTGAACCACAACTTGATATTTGTGTAAAGATTGCTAGTAGCATGTGAATGTTACATAAGTGTTGAGATACTTCATATTAGGAAATCCTAAGATCTGTCTGACTATCTAGGGACTTTTGTCATACTCTGCCTTCCAGCTCAAATCAGGAATTTTATTTTTATTTATTTAATTAGTTGTTTATGATTTGTTCATTCATTTATTTTTATTCTTTCTTTTGTTGGGTATTGTTTGTATAAGGCTCAAAATTTGAAGTAAGTAAGATATTGATTGTTGCCGAAACTTGGCCTCTGTTCACCGGTGCTGAATAGAAATGCGGAGACAGAATTTTGGGTGAAGTAGAAAAGAGTAACTTTTATTGCTTTGCCAGGCAAAGGGGGCCACAGCAGGCTAATGCCCTCAAGACTGTGTGACCCACCCTGGAGGGGGTAGTGAGGAGTTTTCTAGTGTTCAAGGAGCAGGGCGTGGTCAGCTCGTGGACAGTTCTTGGATTGGTTGGCATCATCAGCCTTCTGGATTCAACCAGTCTAGGGTCTGTGCTTGTGGTCAGCAGTTTTCATCTGGAGGGGGTCTGCTTCCTATAAAAACAACTTAGGAATGTGTGTCGGGCCTTTATCTGTATCCTTTGGGGAACTGGGATGCTGCTGTGTGGTGGATTTAGAGTCTAGATTGTTACCAGTTTCCCAGCCCAACAGCTATTCTTTGTTTCTACATCTTCACATTTCCCATCATTAACTCCTGAGTCAGGATTTTACTTCAAAAGACACACAGGGGCTTGCACACAGTTTCATGATGAAAAGAATACTCTTTCCTTTTTTCTGTTAGATTTGTCATTTCCACCACTACTTTCTACTTTCCAGCTTTATTAGTTTATTATTGTTATTATTATCATTATTATTATGTAATTTATGCACTTAAATGACATATGTTTTACTCCAGCTAGTAAAAATTTGGAAATCAGTGCACTTAAAATATCTCACACATCACTTTATACTTCTTCCTTGTTTGTTCTTATAAAAGTCACGTTATGTTCACATTATGTAAGCATAACACCTTTTCTTTTAGTGAAACAGATTTAATGTCCCTTGGCTGTTCATTTGCCATTTTTCTCTTGGTGGATGATATGTGTTCCCTGAGAATTTCTTCAAAATGACCTTACAGTTCAAATGAACTTACTAGGAACTCTGGTTTCTCGTAAGTTAAAAAATAATAGCTCCCTTGTCCCTGTTTCATTCATGTTTGAATAGTGGTTTGGCTAGCTCTAAATTTATTAGGTCACACTGTCTTTCCTTGAAGATTGTATAGGTGGTTTTTCATGATCATTATAACATTGAGTATTGCTGTGGAGAAGTTGAAGGTCAGCCTATTTTTTCACCTTATAGATGAATTAAATCTATTTTCCTGGCTGCCCAAAGCATTCATATCTATATAAAATTTGAAATTCAGTTAACTTAAAGGGTTTATTTTACAGTAGATACTTTTAGGTCAGCTTCTCCTAGGATATAGTGTTCTCTTTAAAGAAGTAAACTCAAGTGTTCTTTGACATCTGAAAAGTTTTTTTTTTTAACTGAATATCTAAATTTTTTTTTCTCGTTTCACTATTTTATTAGGACCCGTTGGGAGATGCTAGTTGAGTATATTAGATCTTGTTTGAAAAACTACTGCTTATTTGAAGTTTCTTTGTATTTTGCTCTGTATTTTGTTTATTCGTACTTTATTTTGCTCAGTTTTTAAAGTCTTGTCCTCTGTTTTTTCTTATTGCGATTTTAGCAATGTCTTACATTTTTGCTGCTTCCAATTTAGTCTTTATTTTTATGAGACTTTTAAAATTTAATTTCTTTTCTTAGTTTTAACAACTCTTGTTTCATTTCCTTCTCACCATTTCATCACCATGAAGAAATGTTTAATGCTCTTGTATTGTTAACATGATTGCTTCAATAGTTTTATAATCAATTGTGATATTTTTGTGATGATTTGTATCTGATCTATAGCAATACTTTTGTGGTATTTTTCCTTTGGTTAGTTTTCATTCCTTTCTTTCTTCATTCTTTGTCCTATTCATTATATTTACTTTTTATTGGTCTATTATTGCTTCTTTTGGATTATTTCTCTTCTTTGAACCAGATTATTCTTCATGGGGGGTGGGGGGCGGAATTCAGGTTCATGTTCCCAGGTTACTAGAATTTCCCTTTTAGGATTATTTGGGTGTGAATGAGGTCTCCCCAGCCAGTCAAGAGTAGCATCACAGGGCTCTCAAACCAGAGTAGCTCTCCCCCCTCTGCTGGCCAGACACATAAACAGCCCGTGTGGCTTTTTCACTCTTGCATATCAAGCTACCAACCCAGCAAAGTCTCATGGCTGGGTATTTGCACTTTATTTCCACAGCTGAAGAGAAACATGGTTGCTTTCCACTTCAGGGTGTACTACTTACTTGACAAGTGTGCTTTGGTAAGCTTTTTCAAGATCTGTGTCCACGGATGTGATAATCTACGTTTTCCTGCACTTATTTGACCTTCAAAAAGTTTTGGAAACAACCTCTCCTCCTATTTTGGGATTCAGAGTTTTAGATATCTGTTGATTTCTTCAAAGTTGACATTTTATTTTTGTTTCTCATTTCTCTATTTTCTTTTGGGTGATTTCCAAGGGAAGAAGAAAACAAATAGAATTTTTAAATGGATGTGTACACACTGATATATTTAAAGTAAAATGCCTTTCCATGAAAAAAGGAAAAGGAAAAGGAAAAAATTAGGAGAAATACAATACATAATGTAATTAGGAATATCAACATACATACATACATACATACATACATACATAAATAAATAAATTTTAAAAATGGATGTTTCTCCAGCTTTTAGGAGCAAGAAAGTAAGTTTTATTGGTCACTGTAGTCTTCATCTGAATTTTATCAGACACATGAACTGACATCAAAATTAAACATTTGTAAATCTAGAATTGGCCTATATTTTTTATGCTGATTTCATTACTATGAAGCTCTGTTGTATCTTCTCTTAATTTCTCCTAGTCTAAGTCACTTTAGGTAATATATCTTTGTTAATCATTTTCTTATTCTCTGTATACTCTGTTTCCACTTTTTCCACTATAGATTTCTATACTTAGCATACTGCCTCTAATTTCTCTAGTTTACATTCTTCTTTCTGTGTGTTTATCTATTTGTTACATAACTTTCTTCAGGACAGAGTCTAATTCTTCCAACTCTTATAATTGACAGACTGGCAAAAAATAGTTCAAAAAAATAGAATCAAACTTTGTTATTTCTTTAATTTATAGCTGAACACACATGTCGACTGAAGAAAAACTCACAACCTAAAAGTTGAGAGTTAAGCTGTACTCCGGGATCTTACTGAGGATTCTAGCACAGGCGGCAGCCTCTCAGATAACCTTGAGGAGCTTCTCTGAAGAGATAAGGGAGGAGCCAGGATATATAGGAGTTCCTGCTGTGATTTTTGATTCCTTGCTGTAATCAAACATCACAAGATTACTGCTAATGACAAAGAACAGACACCTCAAGTTAGTGATTTCAGTGCTTTTCTGTGTATGGGAAGATGCAAAGATCTGGGTTCACTCAGATTATTCCTTAGATTTGCATCTTAACTATCTAGGGCCAGTATCCAAAGCACAGAATGCTTCCTGTTTTTCTCCATTCTGAATTCCCATCAGGGCACACTGTCCCGGGCAGCTGCAGGGGCTGATGGCTTGATCCTTTTAGAACTGGGAAGGTGGGCAACATTCTTCGTTTACTGGAAGGGCAGGGAACATTCTCTGTCCACACACCTGCACCACACATACACACAACTCATAGTTTCTCCAAGTAACAGTAGCCTCCTATTTATTTCCTCCCACCTAGATTCCTCTGGGTACATACATTTTCCACTAATCCCTTTCCTTCCCCCATTTAATCCAACTGTGTTGTGGATCAATGTCAAATCTAGGTGTTTTCCCTGCAAGAATAGTATAGGAGTCCAATATAAAGATATAGATGAATTTGTTAAATTTATTTTACTTGCTACAGGATCTTCCTTCATACTGTAGCCCAAATGATTCTTTTTATTAAGAAATAAACATTTCAGACTTTCTTTTAATTTACAGATTTGGAATTCTCATTTTTGTGTGTGTGTGTGTTAGTTTTGCTTCTTGGCAAAATAATGATTCTTTAGAAAAAAATGAATTGGTAAATGTATTCTGAATTCATCAGTGGATCCCAGCTGTGATATTGTTTTTATATTATGCTTGAAAAAAATGAAAGTTAAGCCCCAGATTCCTTTAATAGTTCTGTTATCTTGGGTATCACTTTATGGTTTTTCAGATAGATATATAGTGACATCTGAGAAAAAAATTTCTTTTTCAAAATACATAATGTTTGAAAATGGTTTTGATATTAGTTTCAGTGTCCTGGAATTTCACAAAAGGAATCGGACAAAGCAGGGTACAAGACTTCAAGATTTCTAACTTTGAAGAATGTCTCCAGTTTTCTTTTAGGAAGGATATAAAGAACCATTGTAGTACAACTTCTGAGCCACATATGCTCAAGATATGGTTACATCTTTTTTTTTTTTAAAACATCTTTATTGAAGTATAATTGCCTTACAATGGTGTGTTAGCTTCTGCTTTATAACAAAGTGAATCAGTTATACATATACAATATGTTCCCATTTCTCTTCCCTCTTGCATCTCCCTCCCTCCCACCCTCCCCATCCCACCCCTCTAGGTGGTCACAAAGCACCGAGCTGATCTCCCTGTGCTATGCGGCTGCTTCCCACTAGTTATCTATTTTACATTTGGTAGTGTATATATGTCCATGACACTCTCTTACCCTGTCACATCTCACCCCACCCCCTCCCCATATCCTCAAGTCTATTCTCTAGTAGGTCTGTGTCTTTATTCCCGTCTTGCCACTAGGTTCTTCATGGCCTTTTTTTTTTTTTTCCCTTAGATTCCGTATATATGTGTTAGCATACTGTATTTGTTTTTCTCTTTCTGACTTACTTCACTCTGTATGACAGACTCTAACTCCATCCACCTCATTACAAATACCTCCATTTCATTTCTTTTTATGGCTGAGTAATATTCCATTGTATATATGTGCCACATCTTCTTTATCCATTCATCTGTCGATGGACATTTAGGTTGCTTCCATGTCCTGGCTATTGTAAATAGAGCTGCAATGAACATTTTGGTACATGACTCTTTTTGACCTATGGTTTTCTCAGGGTATATGCCCAGTAGTGGGATTGCTGGGTCGTATGGTAGTTCTATTTGTAGTTTTTTAAGGAACCTCCATACTGTTCTCCATAGTGGCTGTATCAATTTACATTCCCACCAACAGTGCAAGAGTGTTCCCTTTCCTCCACACCCTCTCCAGCATTTATTGTTTCTAGATTTTTTGATGATGGCCATTCTGACCGGTGTGAGATGATATCTCATTGTAGTTTTGATTTGCATTTCTCTAATGATTAATGATGTTGAGCATTCTTTCATGTGTCTGTAGGCCATCTGTATATCTTCTTTGGAGAAATGGCTATTTAGGTCTTCTGCCCATTTTTGGATTGGGTTGTTGGTTTTTTTTGTTATTGAGCTGCATGAGCTGCTTGTAAATCTTGGAGATTAATCCTTTGTCAGTTGCTTCATTTGAAAATATTTTCTCCCATTCTGAGGGTTGTCTTTTCGTCTCGTTTATGGTTTCCTTTGCTGTGCAAAAGCTTTTAAGTTTCATTAGGTCCCATTTGTTTATTTGTGTTCTTATTTCCATTTCTCTGGGAGCTGGGTCAAAAAGAATCTTGCTGTGATGTATGTCATAGAGTGTTCTGCCTATGTTTTCCTCTAAGAGTTTGATAGTGTCTGCCCTTACACTTAGGTCTTTAATCCATTTTGAGTTTATTTTTGTGCATGGTGTCAGGGAGTGTTCTAATTTCATACTTTTACATGTAGCTGTCCAATTTTCCCAGCACCACTTATTGAAGAGGCTGTCTTTCCTCCACTGTATATGCTTGCCTCCTTTATCAAAGATAAGGTGACCATATGTGTGTGGGTTTATCTCTGGGCTTTCTATCCTGTTCCATTGATCTATATTTCTGTTTTTGTGCCAGTACCAAACTGTCTTGATTACTGTAGCTTTGTAATATAGTCTGAAGTCAGGGAGCCTGATTCCCCCAGCTCCATTTTTCGTTCTCAAGATTGCTTTGGCTATTCGGGGTCTTTTGTGTTTCCATACAAATTGTGAAATTTTTTGTTCTAGTTCTGTGAAAAATGCCAGTGGTAGTTTGATAGGGATTGCATTGAATCTGTAGATTGCTTTGGGTAGTAGAGTCATTTTCACAATGTTGATTCTTCTAATCCAGGAACATGGTATATCTCTCCATCTATTTGTATCATCTTTAATTTCTTTCATCAGTGTCTTATAATTTTCTGTATACAGGTCTTTTGTCTCCTTAGGTAGGTTTATTCCTAGATATTTTATTCTTTTTGTTGCAATGGTAAACGGGAGTGTTTTCTTAATTTCACTTTCAGATTTTTCGTCATTAGTGTATAGAAATGCAAGAGATTTCTGTGCATTAATTTTGTATCCTGCTACTTTACCAAATTCATTAATTAGCTCTAGGAGTTTTCTGGTAGCATCTTTAGGATTCTCTATGTATAGTATCATGTCATCTGCAAATAGTGACAGCTTTACTTCTTCTTTTCCGATTTGGATTCCTTTTATTTCTTTGTCTTCTCTGATTGCTGTGGCTAACACTTCCAAAACTATGTTGAATAATAGTGGTGAGAGTGGGCAACCTTGTCTTGTTCCTGATCTTAGTGGAAATGGTTTCAGTTTTTCACCATTGAGGACAATGTTGGCTGTGGGTTTGTCATATATGGCCTTTATTATGTTGAGGAAAGTTCCCTCTATGCCTACTTTCTGCAGGGCTTTTATCATAAATGGGTGTTGAATTTTGTCGAGAGCTTTCTCTGCATCTATTGAGATGATCATATGGTTTTTCTCCTTCAATTTGTTAATATGGTGTATCACATTGATTGATTTGCGTATATTGAAGAATCCTTGCATTCCTGGGATAAACCCCACTTGATCATGGTGTATGATCCTTTTAATGTGCTGTTGGATTCTGTTTGCTAGTATTTTGTTGAGGATTTTTGCATCTATGTTCATCAGTGATATTGGCCTGTAGTTTTCTTTCTTTGTGACATCTTTGTCTGGTTTTGGTATCAGGGTGATGGTGGCCTCGTAGAATGAGTTTGGGAGTGTTCCTCCCTCTGCAATATTTTGGAAGAGTTTGAGAAGGATAGGTGTTAGCTCTTCTCTAAATGTTTGATAGAATTCGCCTGTGAAGCCATCTGGTCCTGGGCTTTTGTTTGTTGGAAGGTTTTTAATCACAGTTTCAATTTCAGTGCTTGTGATTGGTCTGTTCATATTTTCTATTTCTTCCTGGTTCAGTCTCGGCAGTTTGTGCATTTCTAAGAATCTGTCCATTTCTTCCAGGTTGTCCATTTTATTGGCATAGAGTTGCTTGTAGTAATCTCTCATGATCGTTTGTATTTCTGCAGTGTCAGTGGTTACTTCTCCTTTTTCATTTCTAATTCTATTGATTTGAGTCTTCTCCCTTTTTCTCTTGATGAGTCTGGCTAATGGTTTATCAATTTTGTTTATCTTCTCAAAGAACCAGCTTTTAGTTTCATTGATTTTTGCTATTGTTTCCTTCATTTCTTTTTCATTTATTTCTGACCTAATCTTTATGATTTCTTTCCTTCTGCTGGCTTTGGGGGTTTTTTGTTCTTCTTTCTCTAATTGCTTTAGGTGCAAGGTTAGGTTGTTTATTCGAGATGTTTCCTGTTTCTTGAGGTAGGCTTGTATTGCTATAAACTTCCCTCTTAGCACTGCTTTTGCTGCGTCCCATAGGTTTTGGGTTGTCGTATCTCCATTGTCATTTGTTTCTAGGTATTTTTTGATTTCCCCTTTGATTTCTTCAGTGGTCACTTCGTTATTAAGTAGTGTATTGTGTAGCCTCCATGTGTTTGTATTTTTTACAGATCTTTTCCTGTAATTGATATCTAGTCTCATAGCGTTGTGGTCGGAAAAGATACTTGATACGATTTCAGTTTTCTTAAATTTACCAAGGCTTGATTTGTGACCCAAGATATGATCTATCCTGGAGAATGTTCCATGAGCACTTGAGAAAAATGTGTATTCTGTTGTTTTTGGGTGGAATGTCCTATAAATATCAATTAAGTCCATCTTGTTTAGTGTATCATTTAAAGCTTGTGTTTCCTTATTTATTTTCATTTTGGATGATCTGTCCATTGGTGAAAGTGGGGTGTTAAAGTCCCCTACTATGATTGTGTTGCTGTCGATTTCCCCTTTTATGGCTGTTAGTATTTGCCTTATGTATTGAGGTGCTCCTATGTTGGGTGCATAAATATTTACAATTGTAATACCTTCCTCTTGGATCGATCCCTTGATCATTATATAGTGTCCTTCTTTGTCTCTTGTAATAGTCTTTATTTTAAAGTCTTATTTTGTCTGATATGAGAATTGCTACTCCAGCTTTCTTTTGATTTCCATTTGCATGGAATATCTTTTTCCATCCCCTCACTTTCAGTCTGTATGTGTCTCTAGGTCTGAAGTGGGTCTCTTGTAGACAGCATATATATGGGTCTTGTTTTTGTATCCATTCAGCCAGCCTGTGTCTTTTGGTGGGAGCAGTTAATCCATTTACATTCAAGGTAATTATCGATATGTATGTTCCTATTCCCATTTTCTTAAATGTTTTGGGTTTGTTATTGTAGGTGTTTTCCTTCTCTTGTGTTTCTTGCCTAGAGAAGTTCCTTTAGCATTTGTTGTAAAGCTGGTTTGGTGGTGCTGAACTCTCTCAGCTTTTGCTTGTCTGTAAAGGTTTTAATTTCTCCATCACATCTGAATGAGATCCTTGCTGGGTAGAGTAATCTTGATTGTAGGTTCTTCTCCTTCATCACTTTAAGTATATCCTGCCACTCCCTTCTGGAAGGCAGAGTTTCTGCTGAAAGATCAGATGTTAACCTTATGGGGATTCCCTTGTGTGTTATTTGTTGTTTTTCCCTTGCTGCCTTTAATATGTTTTCCTTATATTTAATTTTTGATAGTTTGATTAATATGTGTCTTGGCGTGTTTCTCCTTGGGTTTATCCTGTATGGGACTCTCTGTGCTTCCAGGACTTGGTTAACTATTTCCTTTCCCATATTAGGGAAGTTTTCAACTATAATCTCTTCAAATATTTTCTCAGTCCCTTTCTTTTTCTCTTCTTCTTCTGGGACCCCTATAATTCGAATGTTGGTGCGTTTAATATTGTCCCAGAGGTCTCTGAGACTGTCCTCAGTTCTTTTCATTCTTTTTTCTTTATCCTGCTCTGTAGTAGTTATTTCCACCATTTTATCTTCCAGGTCAATTATCCTTTCTTCTGCCTCAGTTATTCTGCTATTGATCCCATCTAGAGTATTTTTAATTTCATTTATTGTGTTTTTCATCATTGCTTGGTTCCTCTTTAGTTCTTCTACGTCCTTGTTAAACGTTTCTTGCATTTTGTCTATTCTATTTCCCAGATTCTGGATCATCCTTACTATCATTATTCTGAATTCTTTTTCAGGTAGACTACCTATTTCCTCTTCATTTGTTAAGTCTGGTGTGTTTTGACCCTGTTCCTTCATCTGCTGTGTGTTTTTCTGTCGTCTCATTTTGCTTATCTTACTGTGTTTGGGGTCTCCTTTTCACAGGCTGCAGGTTCGTAGTTCCCGTTGTTTTTGGTATCTGTCCCCAGTGGCTAAGGTTGGTTCAGTGGGTTGTGAAGGCTTCCTGGTGGAGGGAACTAGTGCCTGAGTTCTGGTGGATGAGGCTGGATCTTGTCTTTCTGGTGGGCACGTCCACGTCTTGTGGTGTATTTTGGGGTGTCTGTGGCCTTATTATGATTTTAGGCAGCCTCTCTGCTAATGGATGTGGCTGTGTTCCTGTCTTGCTAGTTGTTTGGCATAGGGTGTTCAGCACTGTAGCTTGCTGGTCATTGAGTGATGCTGGGTCTTGATGTTGAGATGGAGATCTCTGAGAGATTTTTGCCGTTTGGTATTACGTGGAGCTGGGAGGTCTCTTGTGGACCAGTGTCCTGAAGTTGGCTCTCCCACCTCAGAGGCACGGCCCTGATGCCTGGCTGGAGCACCAAGAGCCTTTCGTCCACATGGCTCAGAGTAAAGGGAGAAAAAATAGAAAGAAAGAAAGAAAGAGGCTATAATATAGTGAAGTAAAATAAAGCTATTGTAAAGCAAAGCTATACAGACAAAATCTCACCCAGAAGCATATACATATACACTCACAAAAAAAAGGAAAAGGGGAAAAATTAATATATCCTGCTCCCAAAGTCCACCTCCTGAATTTGGGATGATTCGTTGTCTATTCAGGTATTCAACAAATGCAGGCACATCAAGTTGTTTGTGGAGTTTTAATCCACTGCTTCTGAGGCTGCTGGGAGAGATTTCCCCTTCTCTTCCCTGTTCGCACAGCTCCTGGGGTTCAGCTTTGGATTTGGACCCGCCTCTGCGTGTAGGTCGCCTGAGGGCGTCTATTCCCCGCCCAGACAGGACGGGGTTAAAGGAGCAGCTGCTTCAGGGGCTCTGGCTCACTCAGGCCGGGGGGAGGGAGTGGTACAGAGGAGGCGGGGCGAGCTTGCGGCGGCCGAGGCCGGCGTGACGTTGCACCTGCCTGAGGCGCGCCGTGCGTTCTCCCGGGGAAGTTGTCCCCGGATTACGGGACCCTGGCAGTGGCGGGCTGCACAGGCTACCGGGAGGGGCGGTGTGGAGAGTGACCTGTGCTCAGACACAGGCTTTTTGGAGGCGGCAGCAGCAGCCCCAGTGTCTCACGCCCGTCTCTGGGGTCCGCGCTGATCGCCGTGGCTCGCGCCCTTCTCTGGAGTTCGTTTAGGCGACGCTCTGAATCCCCTCTCCTTGCGCGTAGCGAAACAAAGAGGCAAGAAAAAGTCTCTTGCCTCTTCGGCAGCTGCAGACCTTTTCCCGGTCTCCCTCCCAGCCAGCTGTGGTGCGCTAACCCCTTCAGGCTGTGTTCACGCCGCCAGCCCCAGTCCTCTCCCTGCGATCCGACCGAAGCCGAGCCTCAGTTCCCAGCCCCGCCCGCCCCGGCGGCTGAGCAGATAAGCCTCTCGGGCTGGTGAGTGCTGGTCGGCACCAATCCTCTGTGCGGGAATCTCTCCGTTTTTCCCTCTGCGCCCCTGTTGCTGTGGGATCCGCGCTGATAGCCGCGGCTCGCGCCCGTCTCTGGAGTTCGTTTAGGCGGCGCTCTGAATCCCCTCTCCTCGCGCACCAGGAAACAAAGAGGGAAGAAAAAGTCTCTTGCCTCTTCGGCAGCTGCCAACTTTTTCCCCGGACTCCCTCCCGGCTAGCTGTGGTGCACTAACCCCTTCAGGCTGTGTTCATGCCGCCAACCCCAGTCCTCTCCCTGGGATCCGACCGAAGCCCGAGCCTCAGCTCCCAGCCCCGCCCGCCCCGGCGGGTGAGCAGACGAGCCTCTCGGCCTGGTGAGTGCTGGTCCGCACCGCTCCTCCGTGCGGGAACCCCTCCGCTTTGCCCTCCGCACCCCTGCGGCTGTGCTCTCCTCCGTGGCTCCGAAACTTCCCCCCTCTGCAACCCGCAGTCTCTGCCCGCGAAGGGGCTTCCTAGTGCATGGAAATCTTTCCTCCTTCACAGCTCCCTCCCACTGGTGCAGGTGCCGTCCCTATTCTTTTGTCTCTGTTATTTCTTTTTTCTTTTGCCCTACCCAAGTATGGGGGGAGTTTCTTGCCTTTTTGGAGGTCGGACGTTTTCTGCCAGCGTTCAGTGGGTGTTCTGTAGGAGCAGTTCCATGTGTAGATGTATTTCTGCTGTATCTGTGGGAAGGAAGGTGATCTCCGTGTCTTACTCTTCCCTTCCGCCATCTTCTCTCCTCCCCCCCCCCCATACTTCTAAGATATCAGTAGACTAAAAAGAATGGTGACCAGAGTGAAATGCAGGAATGTTGAAAAATCAGATGAAAAATCTATTTGGAAAGGATAACCTGACTAAACATTGTTTCTGAACCAAAAGAGAAAAAAATCACAATCGAAGAATAAAATAATAGGGCAAAAACTTTTGGAAAAAATGAGCAGGTATGCAGTAAATGAAAAGAAATCAAACTTGAAGATTAAACAAATAGATTCCATTCTTTTTATGAAACATACTGCAGCAAATTGTTCAGGCAATTTAATGTCGTTGGCATATTAATGGAGTGACTGTGAGTACAATTTTATCTTATGGAATTACCAGAATTAGTCTTGAACATATGAGCTTTTAGTGGTTAGAATTTAATTCCAAAATCATAAACACCTAAGTAGTTAACTTTCATGTTTGAATGAGAAATGCTTGTATTTTCTCAGTTAAAACATTGGGCTAACATTATAAGGGTGTGTTAGCAAGAGTAGGCTATTGTGATGAAACAAAGAGAGTCAAAGTGTGTAATGATTCCCATACAATGATTTTTGTTGTTGTTGTTGTTCATATACCAGTTCAGGTCAGGGTCCTATAGGTCAGATTTTGATATTGTAAGAACATCAGTTTTCACCCTGCTGAGCCTGGAGAGGACAGGAATTGTGAAGGGTATCTTTCAGGATAATTGTCACTCAGAAGATGTAAAACACAATTAATCCTTTCTATAAAAAGAAACAGAGAATAGTCACACTTGACTCCATGCGGATTGAAGTCCTGTCATAAAGCAGATGCTTGAGTTATCTTGGAAACAGGATATAAAAGGGCATGTTAAGCCCAATGATTCCATGAGAGAAAAGAGTCGTTAAATTTCTAACGATTCAGGCCTATAATGAATGTATAATCTATATATGTTTTTATTTTAAAATTTAGGTTCTTTAAATGGAATATTTGGACACCTTTTTTTGAGTTGTGGAATTTTAACAAGATGTTTTCAAAAGATGAGACATTTCTCTCCATTAATCCTTGCTTCTACTGAAATGAAGCTTACAAAAGTCAGAGGCAGATGGAGCCTTCATGCCCCTCTTTTTGCTGTCATACCTGTGGAACAGCAGGGTCCTCCAAACGAAAGGGCAGGAGTGATATTCCCTCTAATGAATAGTGCTATTTTGTTACTTGACCTTCTAGACAGCCTGAAAATTTCAAGTCAGAGATCAGTGTGGAAAAGCAAATTGATGAGCGGGAACACTGTAATCTTAGGTGATACCTCTTTTAAAGGTAACCAAAACTATTCCTTTGCTCCCTGGATAACGGTAAACTGTTCAAAGAACTTTAAAAAAAATCTGGTGGAGCTTGAGGGAAGTGAATATTCTGAATGGCCTTTTTAGACCATGAGTTATGTTAAGAATATTGAGGCCACCTTTCTTCATAAATGGTTATTCAAAATGCTGAATATACCCAAAATTAGAAATGAGAGTAATATAAGACTGTAAACAAAAGCTTGGAAGACTTGGAAGAACTTCCAAGAAACATTCACAAAGAAAAAAAAAAATCATGAAGGGCAAAACAATAACATGTAAGACAGGACCTAAGCTGGATCTTAGTGGAATTTGGACTGGGGTCGAAGAGCACATTATCAGATATAAATCTGAGAAAAACACAAACTTGTAAAAAAAAAAAAAATGCAGAGAAACTGAAAGCATCTTTTCTGAAGTTTTGTGAAAAGGTAGGATCAGAATAAAAAGTTCCTTAAAATGTACTAGTTTACATTTTTGTTTTGTTTTATTTTCATAATATTTACTGACCTAAATCCCTTAAATCATATGTGTGTGTGTGTGTGTGTGTATATATATATATATATATATATGGAAATATGAAAAAATGGAGATATTTCTAACATGGAAAAAGACAATCATTATGCATAACTTTCTGAAGATTTTAGAAAATTACTGCAAAATTATCATATTTATATTAATATGTATCATAAAAGTGAAAATACCAAAGCACGTGTTTTACAGAGTAACAACATTTTTATCCGGATACAAAGAGTTGTATTAATGTAGTCCCTTTTCTTTTCAGTGAATATTTCTGTAATTCAAATTAGCCCATGGATGACTGGGAAAAAAAGGAATGACATTGTTAAAAGATGGAAGCCATGTTAGTCCCTATAGTGTTTTCCCCGCACGCTTATGTTTTCTGCTCCCAAGTAAAGCAACTAAAGATACAGAACACTAAACCAGCCAGCCTCAGCAAGCCCTGTTAAAACTCAATGCCAATTCCATCCCATGGTCTTTTTTGTCTTAGTTTGGCCACATGTTCTGTCCACATAGTGCTGATTGCACTGTTCTCCCTGATAATTTGCACATTTTATCCTTGTTTTCATAAATTGGTAACCCCACCTTTTCCTTAAACACCGTGTAAACAAGCTACATCCACCTTTTTTGTTTTAATTGTAGTTGATTTACAATGTTGTGTTACTTTCAGGTGTACAGCATAGTGATTAATTTTTTTTTTGCAGATTATATTCCAGTATAAGTTATTACAATATATTGGGTATAATTCCCTGTGCTATATAGTAAATCCTTGTTGCTTATCTGTTTTATGTGTAGTAGTCTGTATCTTTTAATCCCGTACCCCTAATTTGTCCCACTACCCCTCTATTTCCCCTTTGGTAACTATAAGTTTGTTTTCTATGTCTGTGTGTCTGTTTCTATTTTGTATATACATTCATTTGTAGTATTTTTCAGATTACACATATGAGTGATATGGTAATTGTCTTTCTTTATTTCACTAAGCATAATATTCTCTAGGTCCATCCATGTTGCTACAAGTGGCAATATTTCTTTTTTTTTAATGGCTGAGTAATATTCCAGTGTGTGTGCATGTGTGTGTGTGTGTGTGTATACATACATACATATATACCATATCTTCTTAATCCATTTGTCTGTTGATTGGCACTTGGGTTCCTTCCATGTGTTGGCTATTATAAATAGTACTGCTATGAACATTGGGGTGCACGTATCTTTTTGAATTAGTGTTTTTATTTTTTCTGGATATATACCCAGGAGTGGAACTGCTGGATCATATAGCAGTTCCATTTTTAGTTTTTTAAGGAAACTCCATACTGTTTTCCATAGTGACTGCACCAATTTACATTCCCACCAACAGTGTATGAGGGGTGTCTTTTCTTCACATCCTCGCCAACATTTGTTATTTGTAGACTTTTTGATGATAGCCATTCTGACAGGTGTGAGGTAATACTTCATTGTGGTTTTGATTTGCATTTCTCTAATAATTAGTGATGTTGAGCATCTTTTCACGTGCCTGTTAGCCATCTGTATGGCTTCTTTAGAAAAACGTCTATTCATGTCTTCTGCTGATTTTTTGATTCAATTGTTTGTTTTTTTGATATTGAGTAGTATGAGTTGTTTTTATATTTTGGATATTAATCCCTTGTTCGCTGCATCATTTGCAAATATTTTCTCCCATTTCATAGGCTGTCTTTTCATTTTGTTGAAGGTTCCTTTTGCTGTACTTGCACTTTTTTAAATGGTAAAGCCATTTATTAAGTGTAATGTTTTGTTATATATTAGGAATTCAACATGTTATTTTAGCTGCATTAGTGCTTTTATTATTTTTATCAGGATAATTAAAGCATTTATATTCTTGTTGCAAAGTTTCTTAGGACTTTAGTTGGCCTGCCTCAAACCTGTTTCTCCAAATCTGTTTCTTCTGTTTTCATGTGCATATTTGCATCATGCTATTTTATTCAAAAATACATATATGGCATTATTGAAAATTGTATATAATAAAGCAATTAGGACTCAAAATGGGTATGGTAATTGACTCTTAGTACAAATAGTTGATTATGACTATCATTATATTTAGTAAAACATGAAAGATTACATCAAACATCATTGATCATTATAAGAAAACATATAAAATATGAAACTAAGGTCTATTTCTTTTCTGTTATCTTCTTATGATTGTGTTCAATATAAACTCTTGATTCTTGATAATCAAGTTCTGGTTTAGAAATGGAACAGAAAGTTGGTCACGGGGCAGCCTACCCAGGTTAAAAACTATAGTTTTATTACACTATAGTTATATATTGGATTGTGACTCAGAACACACACAAGAATAATCTTCTGCTGCAGTCAATCCTACAGATTGTTGTATGCATGCTTTCATTGTATTTACAAGTATTAGCCTTGGCTTTTATTTAAACCGTGAGATGCCAACAGTAAAAGAGCATAGGAGGAGAGGCAAATTGCAATTTCAACAAAATAAATATCTGTACAGAAGTCTCTAGATATGCTGATCTGGAATTAATAGAAAACTATTCTGAATGAGGGAAAACTAACAGGGAACTGAACAGTTTGAAAATTCTTTTCATCTATCACAACCTAATGACAACATTTAAATGACAGAACTGGGCAAACGCAGTTGCTATAACAAGCCTTAGAGTTAGTGGCAGAGCTGAGAATGCAACATTCAGTCATTTTTTGAAACAGTGTTCTGACAGATATGATCTGAACTCAATATATTTCTTACCTCAAAAAGACTTTTAAAAGCTGAAAAAGAATGATACCAATTTTATAGGAATTCTGCACCTACAGAAATCTGTAGTGTCTTTTGTCAACACAGGGCCTTACCTTCCTCCACTGATCAAAAAAATGGGGTAATTATCTTGCTCTTACACAGTCAGCTGTTTAAAACTTGTTCTTTGAAATCTTGGATTTTTTTCCTTCTTCTAGTTCATGTGTTTAAAATTAAAATTTTGATTTGGAAAAAGGGTGATTAGATATCTACTCTAGTGATACACTGGGTACTGGGAATATAGAGCTAGTGGTTAAAAGACATAATTATCACAGTTTTGCTTTTATTCTCTGTGATAAATCATGTGTAAAATGTAATCAAATCCCATTAGAAATTTAGAAGATTTATCGTGGAAGCCGGAATAATTCAGAGACCATATTATTAATACTATTTTCCTTTGATCTGATTACTATCTAACGTATAATTCACGTGTATAAATTAAAATCTCTTTTGTTGTCTCCAGTTTTGCCATTAACTAATTGTGTAAACATCTGCTTTATGTGTATAATGAATATTTTTTAAATATTTAAAACTATTTAAAAAATCCATTTCTATTATTTCATGAAAGATAAATTTAACTTCTAGAGGTATCTAGATTGTTTTCTCTTCTCGCATAATAACTGTTAAAATAAATCCTATTAAAATCTCATAAATCTACCCTTTCATTTCGGGCATTGATTCTCTCTCCTTATTTCTACCCCAGGAATCCTTAGATTGACATCTTTGGTTGTAGTTGAACTTGCGAGATATATGCCCCAGGAAGTATTTTCAATCTCCAATAGACTGGTAATATAACCATTCCTTGGTTGAAGGAGTGGGAAAGAAGGAGTGGGAATAAAGGAGTGGATCCACTCCACTTTTTGAGAAAAATTAGCATTATAATGGGTTCAAAGCAGCAGTGGTGGTGAGGATTCCTCACACATTTTCAAGAGTTTTTATTTTGCAACAATTAACACTACCTACACACACAGAATACACTAGTTAATTAACTTAATTAATTATGTAGCTATGTACCTAGCATTACACTTAGTGTACCACAGGCATCTTCACTGCTTTCTTGACTTAAAAGAAGAACATAGTATTCTGTGTGCACACACTAGATGCAGAGCACTCTGTGGAGGAACATTTGACACCTAAAGACAAACATCTGTTAAGCGTCTATGGTTGACTCTCAAAACACAGACTTGGTTGTTGTCAGGAACTATTACCACCCGGCAACAGATAAGAAGTTTTACCTTAACTTGCATTTCTCAGGAATTGATCAAGTAATAATAAAGATCATCAAGCAATTGGAGATTGGTGGAGGTTTCTTTTTGAAATTTTGAAAGTTTATAAACAGCGTTGAAGCCTCTGAGGATCAGACAACATCATGATGATGTGTGGGTTAAACGGTGATTGAGGGGATCTGGTTACCTGGCATCTTCACCAACTCTTACTATTGTTCTATTTACTAATAAATGGGGTAACATATTTTTTCCTTTGTTCTTTTAAAATCTCTATTTGTGAGACCATAGTAGTGGTGATGGGACTCAGGTTGAGACATTTGATATTATTAATATATATTTTAACTTAGACTTTAAACTCTAAATAAAGGATTCCTAGTAACACATTAGTAAAAGCATGTTTATTTGAGTTTTTGAATAAAGCCCTAGCAGATTTAAACATTAAGGCAAAATCTGACAAGTGAAAATTTCCATGTATCTTTCCAAACAGGGGAACAAAATCTAACATTGTTCTAAAAATTATAATGATTTATGGGAACTCAAATTCCATAGAGCATATTTAAACACAAAGACATATAGAGAGAATAAAATACATTGTAAAAATTGTGCAGAACTTATTTTACCTTAATAGATGTGTGTATGTCTGCATATTGCTCAAGTATACAGGGAATTTATTCTATCTATTTTATGCATGAGGAAACAAAATTTCTGAGTGTTCTTTACAATTAGAATATATTCACATACCACAAAATTCAACAGATTAAGGAAATTAATGTTTATCCTCTCAAGTTAAATGTTTTATTAAATTTTGAATATTCTTCAGTGCAGTAATATGATATTTCACAAGTGAATTAATATAGTGCTTTCTAAATATTTTTCTGGTGGGAAATTTGAAAGGAACACAATGTTTTAGTATGTACATTTCTTAGAAACCTTGATTTCTGTCTCTAGACTGATTAGCAATAGAAAACTATGCAGCCGATCATAAACTAGACTGAAATGAATATTGACAAAGTACTGTTTAATTAACTCACATGTTTGAATGGAAATTAAACAATTAAACAATAACTTAAGTCTCTAAGAGTCGGATTTATGAACCAAATTCTGCTAAATACATTGCCACACTCAGAAAATTACTTCAATGTTATTTATGCAAAATAATCACCCATTTTGGAATTAATTGACTTTCCATGATGTTTCAAGGAGTAATTTTATAAGGAATTGGGGTTGTTTTTATGCATTGCTATTAGTTATATGGCTGCCTGTGTAACCGGCTGATTTTGAAAGTTCTGAATTGAATCTGTCACTACAGAAGTGTTTGTTTTTCGTTTACAGTTAAGATCTTTGAATTTCTAACCATAAAGTATATTTTTGATTGACAAAATTCATCATGGAATAGAAAATTGAACACAATTTTATCTTAATTCATTACAGTTGCTATCTGAAGTAAAAAGACCTTCTAAATTGAGTTCTTTTATAGCCAAATAGCTTTATTTGTTGCCTACACTTATATCCATACTGTTCTTTCTGTGTAAAAATGCTCCTCTTCCCTGACTCAAAAGAATACTTGTACTTACATTCAATATTTAGATCAAATGATCTTCTCTCAAGTAGCATTTTTTCATCTCCTTCCAAAGACATAAGTGCTCATTACTCATAATTTTATGCACTTACTTAAATTCTAGTTAGTAGCTTTGGTTATTTGCATATGTATTCTTATTTCCACTAGTCTGTGAGTTCTGAAAGGTAGAAACTCTGTTTTTTTCACCTTTACCACACAGAAACAATGACTGGCACATAACAGACATTTAATAATAGTGGGTTGTATCAATGTGTTTATCTAGATTATTAAGATGAAAAGGGCAAAATAAACACCATCATTGCATTAATTTGAATCTTTTTTAAAAAATTTTTATTGGAGTATATAGTTGCTTTACAATGTTGTGTTACTTTCTGCTGTACAGCAAAGTAAATCAGTTATACATATACATATATCCACTCTTTTTTTTAGATTCTTTTCCCATATAGACCATTACAGGGTATTGCGTAGAGTTCCCTGTGCTATACAGCAGGTTCTTATTAGTTATCTATTTTATATATAGTAGTGTGTATATGTCAATCCCAATCTCCCAATTTATCGCTCCCCCCCACCTTATCCCCTGGTAACCGTAAGTTTGTTTTCTACATCCTTGACTCTACTTCTGTGTTGTAAATAAGTTCATTTATACCCTTTTTTCTGAATCTTATTTTTCTTCTTTCACTTCAGTGAAAAATCTGCAGCATCCTTTATGCTTTTCTTCCCACAGTATCCATTTCTTGTCTTCTCCACTAAAAAGTACAAAGTGAAGGGGTTTGTTAATAATTGTGGCAAAATTACAGTGGTCATGTTTGATTACACTGACAGTTTCCATCCCCAAATAGCATTTCCATTTCCAAAATGAGCCCGCCTTTTATCTTGTTTCCAATAATCAAGGAACTCTTTCCCTGCCTAAGGCTACAGATAGACAGATTTCCTGTTCAAATTCAATTTGTACAATTTGTACAATTTCAAATATCTGTGATTTCAATCTGTATAAAGTATAATAAACACCTGAACAATTTTAGTAATGAAACTTTTTTCCCCCCAAGGGTAATTACTATTGAAAGGGAGATATTCTATCTGATTGAATAAATCATAGTCAGGACTGAAATTCCCTTGAAGAATAATTTGTCAACATAAAGCAAGGAAACATAACTACCAGTAATTCAGCTAATTTGACTATAAAATAATCTGCATTTGTATACAATGACACATGAAAGAGAACTTGACCAGGAAATTTGGAGATCTTGTTCCTAATCCTATTTCTTCCCTTTCTTTCCCATAAATAAAGCAAATCCCCCTTATTTCCTTTGGTCACGTTGGTCTAATAGTACGATGGACGGATGGACTTCATTAGATTCCCTTCTAATTCTAAAATACCATTTTATAAATTAATAAATTTGGGTAATAAAACTTGCTTGTTAAATTGCCACTTTTAAAACATAGTAGGTGCTGGCAGACATGACTGAAACCGTGCACCTCAGATTGGGACTTGAACCCACGTGCCAGGACTCGAACCTGGCCTAAACCCAGACTGGGACTTGATCCCGGCCAGAACCCTGATTGGGACTTGAACCCTTGTGGCTGGGACTCGAACCCAGCTAAAGCCCACAGTCTTCCAACTGAGATCACACACCTGGTTTCAGGACTTAATGAAGCTCAGGTTCTTGATGTCTCATCGCTGAAAGAATTCAGTGAGAGACAAAGTGATAGGCAAGAAGTGGATTTATTTAGGGAGAAACACACTCCACAGAGTGTGGGCCATCTCAGAAGGCAAGAATGGCCTTGGGAGAAACACTCCACAGACAGAGTGTGGGCCATCTCAGAAGGTGAGAAAAGCACCAGGGTATGGGGTTGTCAGTTCTTATAGGGGTGGGTAATTTCATAGGCTAATGAGCGGGAGGAGTATTCCAGCTATTTTGGGAAGGGATGGGGATTTCCAGGAATTGGGCCACCACCCACTTTTTGATCTTTATGGTCGGCCTTGGAACTGTCATGGCACCTGTGGTTGTGTCATTTAGCTTGCTGATGTGTTACAGTGAGCACATACTGAGGCCCAAGTTCTAGTGGAAGTCGACTTGTCTTCCATCTTGGACCCATCTGGTTCTAATTAGTTTATGTCATGTCCTCAGGCTATATCATTCTTTGAAAGGTTGTGCCCTGCCCCCTTCCCTCCTGTTTCATGACCACAGTTAAGTTTCTATAAGTATGTACCAAGTACATAGCATGTACTTGAAACTGAGTAGTTGTAGGTGTAATACATTACTTGATGTGTGGCTACTAAATTATTTTTGCAACAATAGTAAAAAGACACTTAAGTATCAACATTTCTATAAGGTTAGAGAATGTGTTTATAGGCATTATTTAATATGAACCCCCACCAAAACTATGTGTCAGTATAGGCATTATTATCCATATCTTATTAATAAGGAAAGTGAGATCAAACTTGTTCAAAGGCTTCTAGCTATTAACCAGCATTTTAATCACACTTACAAGTGTGATTATAATATGTTACTAGTTTAAATTACCTTGTCTTATTTTCCAACTATTATAATCCAACTATTATTTCCCAAAAGTAATACTGATAATATCAATAATAAACCTACATATAGTTATTTTAATATTTTTCTCAGTGTAATATATTTGTTTGAATATGTGTTGAACTTTAAGTTAGTTCATGTTAAAAGATAATTCAAATTCTTCTCTTTTTCTTAAATGAGGCTTTGGAGTTTTGTCATAGCCTACAGGTGGTATTTTGTTTTGTTTTGTTTTGTTTTTCCATTTCCACTATCCAAGAAAAGTTTGTATATAATAACAGCAGAATTATTCTTTCTGTGTGTGTGTTTGTGTGTGTGTGTGGGTGTATGTATAAATTAAACTTAAATTTGACAATGAATATCACCAAAACCTACAGAAAAAAAGTAGGTCAAACACCAGGCATTTTCTAACTACTATTTGCTTTGGGAAGAATACTTGGGAGAATTCTGACTTACTTTTGTATATGTGACCATGGACCTGCCAATCACAAAACAGTGATAGCACAAAAATAAGTGAACTATAAATATACTGTTACAGGCAGGCATTCTGGTATCCAGCCGAATAAACTCAATCACATTTCAGTAGATAGACTGAGTCAATATATCACAACAGATGGATGCACAAAGGTGATCATGGGGACGATTTAAGAACAAAAGACTCAATGTAATTGGAATTATTTTGGAGTAAGTTCCAGAGCATAAGCAAAAATGCACATATATAAAAGCTGGTTCTTGAATAAACACTACATGAAAACCACTGAGAGTGTTCATGCTTCAGTTGTGGAATATATATCTACTAATATAAACAATATTTCGCCATTCAAAACTAACAGGACTTCTAAGGCATACTATAATATATAATGGATTTTTTCACTGGTTGCAGTGGATGGATAATACAGTTCAATCGCTATTAATACAAAGTTGACAAATATGAAGAGTAAAAAGTTACACAATTATGTATCAAGTAATTGTTGAGACTGCTAAAGTTTTCTAGTATGCAGTGATTTAGTTGGAACATGACCATTTTTAAAAAAAGGACATTAGATAGTTCAGTCATGCTAGAAATTAGTACATTGATCAAGTTCAGAGACTGTTCATTAACCCTGCTCCAATTATAGTCATATACATTTATTTATTCAGTAGACTTTAAAAAAGCAAGTGCTATTGATTCATCTACATATATCTATATTATTTGGAAAACAACATAAGTTATACTTGAACTGATGCTGAAAATAAACTTTTCATTACTTTAGTCTTCTGTAACTTTAAGACAGTGACTTTGGAGGTCCTTCTTTTTGTTAAAATAACCTATCTTCCATCTCTTCAATTTTAACAAGTTTATTTAGTTTGAATTCCAGAATGGCAGGATTCCACTTCCCAGATGGCAGCCTGACAAAGACCACAGATCTACTCCGCAGGGAAACAAGCGAAAGCTGGTGAAGACTGTGAAAAAAACCATTTAAAGTCTCTGGAAATTGTCCTAAGGGCATAAAACATATGAAGAAACATATATTCAGGAAAATCTATGCAAACTCTGTAAGAACAGCCAAATTCTGTGGCATTTGAGCCATGACCTGCTCCCTCCATCCCTATTTCCCTCAGCCTAGCAACACTTAGAAGCTCTGCTCCATCTGGGGTGTGACCAAAAAGATGGGAATCCCTCTCCCATCAATTCTCAGTAGAGATTTACTGTATCTCACTGGGAGGGGCAGGACATCAGTATTTCTCATCCTCTCCAACTCTAAGTAGAAGAGGCTAAATTTCTGCTAAGTGTAGCTAAGAGACTGGAGCTCCTTTCCTGCACCCAGCCTCTACCCACTGGATGGAATTTATGCCCCAGGTACTCAGGCTGAAAGTACTGTTACTGAAAGCTCGGCCACTCTGTACACCGGTGCAGAATCAAATTCCGGAGACAGAGTTTTGGGTGAAGTAGAAAAGGATATCTTCATTGCTTTGCCAGGCAAAGGGAGACACACTGGGCTGCTGCCTCGAAAAACTATCTGTCTCAACCCCAGAGGATTTGGTGAAGGGTTTTATAACAGTGGTTCAAAGGTGGGTGTGAGCAGGACTTGCACTCCCTTAATCTTGTGTCAGGTGGTCGGTTCTCTTAATCTTTTTTTTTAATTAATTAAATTTATTTAATACACATAGAGCTAATTCAAGTAATCTCCTTCTTCTTGAGTGAGCAGAGGTTCTCTTAATCTTGATGAGTTTCTCTGGTCCCTTTAATCCTGCCTCAGGTGGTTTCTTGCCTGCTCCACCCCTGATTAGCAGCTGTTCGAATCCGCCTTTTGGAACTCAGGGAAGGTCATAGAGGCTAGAGTCTTGCCTATAAGAAATGGTGGACAAAAGGAGGCCTCCGTGCCCAGGCCCCACTCAATTTCAGTGCCTAGGAGCCCCACAGGGCCACTCTCGGTTTCAGTATGGGGGCCCCAACTGCCCTTGCCTTAGTTGTCTCAGAGGAAATTATAACGCCAGAGGTACCACCACGCTCAGCATAGTAATGATTCAAGAGATTTTGCCTACGGGGAGAAGCAGTCCATAGGAAGAGAACTCTGGAGCTCTCCGCAAAGACACTGAATTTAGTTGAAACTGGAAGAGGGCAAGTTAAAGTCTATGCGTGTTCTTCAAAACAACTGCTCTTCTTAATTAAGAGCAACAAGGTAACCCGTATGCTAATTTACCAGAGAGAATCAGGAATAGAGACAGCTAAAGAAAGTTCTCCTGGGTTCAGAACAAATCTCAAAGAAATGACCTCAAAAAATACCCCTGCCCAAATGTAATTGGATCAGACTAATGAGGAAGTGATGCCCCAAGGGCTTCATTGCAAACAATAGAGCAATAAACTAGGAATTAGTGAAGCTAGATAGCAAATGAGGCAGTGTAATACCAAACAAAGCAGACAGCTTAAGAGAAATCAGGGGAAAAGACAGTCAAAGAAAGACCTGCTAAAACCCTTGTCCTCCCCCCCCACCCCCCCACGTGACTGTGTGCAAATCCAAAACTGCACCCTCTATCGAACTATAGAGCCTTCACACTACAAGGGAATTAGATTTCCCTAGACAAGTCACAAACAAGTAAACAACAAAAACAACCCTCAGACAGGGGGAAGAATATTAGTATCCAGAATTACTATACTATATTTAACACCCAATTTTCAACAAAAAATTATGAGGCATGCAAGGAAGCAAGATAGTTTGACCCATACACAGGAAAAACAGCAGGCAACAGAAACAGCCTCTGTGAGAGAGACCTGATGTCACATCAAAAAGAGTTCATTAGTCATTATAAATTTGTTCAGAGAACTAAAGAAAACCATGCTTAAAGAAATAAAGGGATGCAAGAGGGAAGATATATGGGAACATATGTATATGTATAACTGATTCACTTTTTTATAAAGCAGAAACTAATACACCATTGTAAAGCAATTATACTCCAATAAAGATGTTAAAAAAAAAATGTAAAAAAAAAAAAAAAGAAGTAAAGGAAGACATAAAGATAATGAAATACAGATGATATCAAATCTCATGATGTAGAGAATATACAGAGACTGATATTATAATAAAGAATAAAATGTGTTGAGAGGGCAGACAGCAGAAGCAAGAAGAACTACAGTTCTGCAGCCTGTGGAAGGAAAACCGCATTCACAGAAAGATAGACCAAATGAAAAGACAGAGGACTTTGTACCAGATGAAGGAACAAGATAAAACCCTAGAAAAACAAATAAATGAAGAGGAGATAGGCAACCTTCCAGAAAAAGCATTCAGAATAATGATAATGAAGATGATCCAGGACCTCTGAAAAAGAATGGAGGCAAAGATCAAGAAGATGCAAGAAATGTTTACCACAGACCTAGAAGAATTAAAGAACAAACACCTAGAAGAATTAAAGAACAGACAAACAGAGATGAACAATACAATAACTGAAATGAAAAATACATTAGAAGGAATGAATATCAGAATACCTGAGGCACAAGAATGGATAAGTGACCTGGGGGACAGAATAGTGGAATTTACTGCTGTGGAACAGAATAAAGAAAAAAGAATGAAAAGAAATGAAGACAGCCTAAGAGACCACTGGGACAACATTAAATGCAACAACATTCGCAGTATAGGGGTCCCAGAAGGAGAAGAGAGAGAGAAAGGACCTGAGAAAATATTTGAAGAGATTATAATTGAAAACTTTCCTAACATGGGAAAGGAAATAGCCACCCAAGTCCAGGAAGTGCAGAGAGTCCCAGGCAGGATAAACCCAAGGCAAAACACATGAGACACATAGTAATCAAATTGACAAAAATTAAAGACAAAGAAAAATTATTGAAAGCAACAAGGGAAAAATGACAAATAACATACAAGAGAACTCCCATAAGGTTAACAGCTGATTTCTCAGCAGAAACTCTACAAGCCAGAAGGCAGTGGCATGATATACTTAAAGTGATGAAAGGGAAGAATCTACAACCAAGATTACTCTACCCTGCAAGGAGCTCATTCAGATTCCACAGAGAAATCAAAAGCTTTCAACACAAGCAAAAGCTAAGAGAATTCAGCATCACCAAACCAGCTCTACAACAAACGCTAAAGGAACTTCTCTAAGTGGGAAACACAAGAGAAGAAAAGGTCATACAAAAACAAACCCATAACAATTAAGAAAATGGGGGCTTCCCTGGTGGCGCAGTGGTTGGGAGTCTGCCTGCCAATGCAGGGGACACGGGTTCGAGCCCTGGTCTGGGAGGATCCCACATGCCGTGGAACAACTAGGCCCGTGAGCCACAATTACTGAGCCTGCACATCTGGAGCCTGTGCTCCGCAGCAAGAGAGGCCGCGATAGTGAGAGGCCCGTGCACCGCGATGAAGAGTGGCCCCCACTTGCCGCAACTAGAGAAAGCCCTCGCACAGAAACGAAGACCCAACACACCCATAAATAAATAAATAAATAAATAAACCCAAAGTTTAAAAAAAAAAAGAAAATGGTAATAGGAACATACATATAGATAATTAACATAAACGTGAATGGATTAAATGCTCCAACCAAAAGACACAGGCTCATTGACTGGATACAGAAACAAGACCCATATATATGCTGTCTACAAGAGACCCACTTCAGACCTAGGGACACATACAGACTGAAAGTGAGGGGATGGAAAAAGATATTCCATGCAAATGGAAATCAAAAGAAAGCTGGAGTAGCAATAGTCATGTTAGATAAAATAGACTTTAAAATAAAGAATGTTACAAGAGACAAGGAAGGACACTACATAATGATCAAGGGATCAATCCAAGAAGAAGATATAACAATTATAAATATATATGCACCCAACATAGGAGCACCTCAATACATAAGATGACTGTTAATAGCCATAAAAGAGGAAATTGACAGTAACACAACAATAGTGGGGGACACGTCACTTACACCAATGGACAGATCATCCAGACAGAAAATTAATAAGGAAACACAAGCTTTAAATGACACAATAGACCAGATAGATTTAATTGATATTTATAGGACATTCCATCCAAAAACAGCAGGTTACACTTTCTTCTCAAGTGCACACGGAACATTCTCCAGGATAGATCACATCTTGGGTCACAAATCAAGCCTTGGTAATTTTAAGAAAATTGAAATCATATCAAGCATCTTTTCTGACCTCAGTGCTATGAGATTAGAAATCAGTTACAGGGAAAAAAACGTAAAAAAGACAAACACATGGAGGCTAAACAATACGTTACTAAATAACAAAGAGATCACTGAAGAAATCAAAGAGGAAATCAAAAAATACTTAGAGACAAATGACAACAAAAACATGACAATCCAAAACCTATGGGATGCAGCAAAAGCAGTCTAAGAGGGAAGTTTTTAGCAATACAAGCCTACCTCAAGAAACAAGAAAAATGTCAAATAAACAATCTAACCTTTCACCTAAAGGAACTAGAGAAAGAAGAAGAAATAAAACTCAAACTTAGTAGAAGGAAAGTAATCGTAAAGATCAGAGCAGAAATAAATGAAATAGAAACAAAGAAAACAATAGCAAAGATCAATAAAACTAAAAGCTGGTTCTTGGAGACGATAAACAAAATTGATAAACCATTAGCCAGACTCATCAAGAAAAAGAGGGAGAGGACTCAAATCAATAAAATTAGAAATGAAAAAGGAGAAGTTACAGCAGACACCGCAGAAATACAAAGCATCGTAAGAGACTACTACAAGCAACTCTGCCAATAAAACGGACAAACTGGAAGAAATGGACAAATTCTTAGAAAGACACAACCTTCCAAGACTGAACCAGGAAGAAATAGAAAATATGAACAGACCAATCCCAAGTAATGAAATTGAAACTGTGATTAAAAATCTTCCAACAAACAAAAGTACAGGACCAGGTGGCTTCACAGGTGAATTCTGTCAAACATTTAGAGAAGAGCTAACACCCATCCTTCTCACACTCTTCCAAAAAATTGCAGAGGAAGGAACACTCCCAAACTCATTCTATGAGGCCACCATCAACCTGATACCAAAACCAGACAAAGATACTACAAAAGAAGAAAATTACAGACCAATATCACTGATGAATATAGATGCAAAAATCCTCAACAAAATACTAGCAAACAGAATCCAACAACATATTAAAGGGATCATACAGCATGATCATGTGGGATTTATCCCAGGGATGCAAGGATTCTTCAATATATGCATATCAATCAGTGTGATACACCATATTAACAAACTGAAGAATAAAAACCATATGATCATCTCAATAGATTCAGAAAAAGCTTTTGACAAAATTCAACACCCATTTATGATAAAAACTCGTCCTCTTCTGTAACAAGGAACTTTATGTAGAAGTTTCGTCTAGTAATTATATTTTAATTTTGTACATATTTTTGCCTAAGTATTGTTTGGAAACTTCAATGGTAGTGACCATTTCTTATCAATATTTGAATCCCCATGGCTTAACATAGTGCCTATTTCATAGTTATTATGGAAATATTTTGCCTAATAAATCAAGAAATAAATCAATATTATGTACCAATTTAAAAATATTGCAAATTTGGGGAGCTACATTACATACAACTAATAACTTACCATTGTAATTTATTTTACTCACAATACTTCCTTTATTCAGCCTACACAGTTCTAATAATTTCTGTTGAATCATTTGAGCTGTGACTATACAAAATATGATACAGTTCCATTTATTGGAAATAAAGAACATATATATTATTGAAAGTACTACGTACAGCATTTAAAAATAGAGTCTACACCAGTAAAGTAAATGAGATTGTTAGAACACATTGCCTTTGTCAAAGTTAATGATCCTATATATATATAATGCCTTGGAAGATAATTACCAAATTTTACTAAATAATGATAATAGTTAAGATTGTCTAGAATACTTATGGTTGAGTGTCCTGATTCTTAGCCATGATAATTTGTAAATAATTTATTTAGAACATTATTTTCTTATTTTTACCCAGAATATGTAAACCTGATATTTCAAACCTCATGTTCCAAATTAGGTGTGAAGAGATATTTCAGTAAATGGAATCTCTACCAAGAAAAACAAAATCACCATGGAGGATGCTATAATATATAAAGACAGTATATAAACCACATTAATTGTTAATTATATTATAATTAATTATATTATTAATCATATAATAATGTTAAATATATTATTTTGTATATTAGTGTTATATGTTGATTACTAGTTAAGAATATATGCAGTATATAAAACTACATATTTTAGGTCCCTTTAAAACACTTATTATGTTACAGATATTATTCTTGGCATATAAAAATGTGAAAAACAGCAACAACCACTAAAATTTGGTGAGGGCATATTACCCTTCACATATGAGTAAAGGCTGCCTTGGATACATTGTATAATGACACCATCTCTGAAGCAGCTGATTTAGGGCACTGAGAAATACGTAGCAGTTAAGACATGCGAACAGATTTGTTTTGACCATTTGCTGCTTGTTTAATAATCTGGTCCTAGAATACAGTCTGTTTCAGAATTTAAAGTTTCCGCAAGCTAGACTCCCACTGAAAATCCAGGAGTCAAGAATCCTCGTCAAACTGATCTCGGAGAGACAGCAGCAAGCCGTCTTGAAGCGGGGTCTTAGTTCCCTGCCCAGGAATGGAACCTGGGTAGCCTGGGTGAAAAACCAGGAATCCTAGCTGCTAGAGCACCAGGGGCTGGAGGATAGAAGTAAAGTTCCCCTGGCTCTTGCCCCATTTGAAAAATGAATTTCTCAAAAAGGCAAGAACTGTAAAAACAGGTACAAAAGTTTATTATCAGAGACAGCGTAACATGTGGGAGAGCAGACAGAGAAAGTTTATTTAAGACAGAAGCAAGGCAGAAACACACGCAGGAAGGGAAAGGTGTAGACGTCCTCCCTAATGAGCAGGAACGCAGTAAAGAGGCAGTTAAATCATTTACATAAGGCCATTCTTCCGGGGTCTTTGTTTACCTTTGGCCATTTATCTCACTTCTTTTTTTTTTTTTTTTTAATAAATTTATTTATTTATTTTATTTATTTTTGGCTGTGTTGGGGCTTCGTTTCTGTGTGAGGGCTTTCTCTAGTTGCAGCGAGCGGGGGCCACTCTTCATCGCGGTGCGCGGGTCTCTCATTGTCGCAGCCTCTCTTGTTGCGGAGCACAGGCTCCAGACGCGCAGGCTCAGTAGTTGTGGCTCACGGGCTAGTTGCTCTGCGGCATGTGGGAATCCTCCCAGACCAGGGCTCGAACCTGTGTCCCCTGCATTGGCAGGCAGATTCTCAACCACTGGGCCACCAGGGAAGCCCCTTATCTCACTTCTTATCCACACCTGACCTACCCTAGGTTCGTCCCCAATGTGCATGTGCAACTTTTTGCCAAGATGGATTCCAGTGCAGAGGCCTGTGGGAGGTTTGGCAACACTAATGGGGTGACGCCCCCTCCCTTTTTGACCCCCGATGAGCCTTCCTGCGCATGTGCAGTTGGGGAGGTTTCCTTGACCTCAAGAGTGATAGATGTGGTCTCTTATCTCTTTACTCCAGCTGAGCTCAGCTCCTGCCACTTTGTCCTTGGAGTGTCTAGGGAAAGCAAAGCTCCAATTACTCCTCTCAACAAACTCCAGCTGCCCAGCCCCCGGGGCCCATCTCCCTCCTAACTCAAAACCTCTCTGAGGACTCCACTTGCAAGTTATCATTTCAGCCCTGCACAGTTTGTAGTAGACATATGCTGTCTTGTTTGCTCATTTCCCTACTTTAAGGAACTTGCACCTCTCTTTCATACACAAGGTTAGAAAGAAAATAGCCACTTGGACACAATACAAACCTGCATTATATATCTTAGTACATATCACAGGTATTTAGAATATTGGAATATTACAACCATAGTCTACCTGCTCTCTTGAAAAGGCAAAAAAGTATACCCAAGATTTTTGGTTTCAGCTCCAACATGTGAAGAGCTTAGAAGTCATCACTCCAATTTTTATAAAAGAAAAATCTAAACAAATGGAAAATCAATGATTTTTCATAGTCATATCAGAGAATGGAGAACACAGGACAAAACCACATGCAGAACCTGGAGAAACACATAACTGCACAGAGCCACAGCCAAGATCTTCTTACACAGAAGTATCTGGACCTATAAATTGGCAGTGACATTTAAATAGTAATTTTGATGAATTCCTGGAGGACTACCTTCAGAGTGAGAAACTCCTAGCCACCACACTTTCATGTCTCCAGAAATTTGATGGAATTCTTATACTGAAGAACTAAGGAAGATCCTCTCATAGCTTTGGCAAGGAGGGAAGATGATTAATCATTGTGAAATCCTCCCAGAATGTTCTGCATAACAAAGACCTACTCTCAGGGGAAAGACTTTTCCAGAGCCTTGTCTTACCTGGAGGAAGGGCACTTCTCCCATGCCAGCAGAAGAACTTTCTGTCTTCGTATGGTGGAGGATGGGAGGGTCTGAGATAAGAATTTATAAAGATCAGAGCCCAGGGACAATGACTGACCAAACGAAAACAATGAGATTTAGCCCTGAGATTATAGAGCTCTTCCACTCCCCTACACCTTACCACCACCGAAAAGGCTTCAATATAACAACAGTGCATTCAGCTGTAGAAAGTGGCAAGAGACAGTTCTCCCAGGAGTATTACTTAGGGAGGTCCAAAGTAAACAAGGAAGACAAAACCAGGATGCTCTGTCTACACAGCTACAGCAAACATTGAACACAGCCTACCCCTATTCATGTTAGCAAAAAACCTCACATTAAATGACTCTTAAACTTAGTTCTGATAACCCAATACATCCTGTCCCATGTTCAACCAAAACAATTGTAAGATATTATAAAAAGAAAGAAAATTACAGTTTGAAGACAGAATAACCATCAGAAACAGATTAAGATATGACACAGGTGCTGGCATTATCACACGGAGAATTTAATAACTAAGATTATTTTGTGAAGTAGTCTAATGGGAAAAGGACATCATATATAAAAACAGTATTTTTTTTTTAAATAAGTACCTGATTTTTTTTTTAATTTTATTTTTATTTTTTTATTTTTATTTATTTATTTATTTTTGGCTGTGTTGGGTCTTCGTTTCTGTGCGAGGGCTTTCTCTAGTTGCGGCAAGCGGGGGCCACTCTTCATCGCGGTGCACGGGCTTCTCACTGTTGCGGCCTCTCCTGTTGCGGAGCACAGGCTCCAGACGCGCAGGCTCAGTAATTGTGGCTCACGGGCCCATTTGCTCCGCGGCATGTGGGATCTTCCCAGACCAGGGCTCTAACCCTTGTCCCCTGCATTGGCAGGCAGACTCTCAACCACTGCGCCACCAGGGAAGCCCAGTATATTATTAATAATATATACATTGATTACTTGTTGATATACTGGGTTAAATAAAATGTTATTAGTATTAACAACAACAGAGAGCTTTGAGTGGTTGCCCCTGATGGAATGCAATTGAAAAACGTGTTGATAGCAAAAACAGAGCCATACAGTTGGGCTGGAAAAATGTGCTGTCTTCGCATCCTTTCCTGGTTTCCATCATATCTTAATGATTGGTTACATTTTCCATGGGTTCCATGAGACAGTCTGTGTTTCGTTGTAATAAATTACCTCCTATATTTTAAAGAATCTTCAGTTAGATTAATGGTGCAGTCTGTAATTCCTCTCTGTACAATAGCAAAGCTTGTTGAAGTTTTACTTTTTCTGTGGGTCCATACTCATTTTGTATTTGTCCTTGTTTCTCTTTTTTCAATAGATAATAAAGAAACCCAATAGATCTTATCTTACTTATATCATACCTATCCATGAAATCTCTCCTCATCATTGTTCAAATAGAGCATTGCTAAAAATATTACTACACTGGACATTTTTGGATAATTTATTTCAAAACAACATTAATATAATTCAGATAATTCAGTTTAAAGATATGAATGTGAATTATTATTTAAAAAGACAATCTCTGAGAACTTACTATGTGAGAAAAATCATGAATGTAATATAGTCCTTGGCTTCAAGAAGCATAACATCTAATAAAAATTATGAAATATTTATACTAAGTTATAATACAATTTAACATGTAGCACAAAAAAGTGAGCTATAGCTACCCAATGAATGGAGCTAAAACACTCAGAAGATCATAAAGTATATTTAGCAAAACTGAGTTCCATAATATAAAGTGATCATAAAGTGGTCATAAAGTGGTGAAGGAAACCACTGGAAAGGAGCTGAGGCCAGGTCATAAACTATGAAAAACCTTTATTCCTTAGGTAAGGGTGGCACTTATATGAAGGTCACAGTTGATTGGTTTGACTTCAAAGGTCAGTCATGATAAACAATTGACCAAAAAGTATAGAGAAGCCAACAATTCTTAAAGTACACAGTTGAGATTTATTTTCTAGAAACTCATGATTAGAAACTATTGGCTCTATGCTTAAAATAAGCAACATGCATTTCAGGAAAAGACAATAATCAGAGAAAATGTGTTCATTCTTTAAGTTCATAGAGTTAGGATTATTGTTGTATATTGACTACTTCTGATTTTTCTAGTATCATATTTAAATGCTTTTCTGCTTTATATGTTTCCATTGGAATTATTTGTTTTCTTGGAATCCTACACTGCCATGGAATAGGAGCCTACTCTTTGGTTGTTGTTATAGTCAAATACAGTCAAATATGTTTGTCCTATACATTTTCTTATATAACTTACATATGTTCTGAATATCATATTTCTCTAATTAAAAAAATTATAATAGTAATTTGATATATAGTGAATGTAATGTTAGACCCTCCAGTATAGGAAAGCAAAAATAGGTTTTGAAGAGAGAAACTTATATTAAAAGTTGACCTGAAAAACAATTTCTTGTGGAGAATATACACACGTTTGTTGTATCAACAGTGGCTATTAAAATTTCATGATTGTGTTAATAAAATTATAAAATTTTGAGGTATGATTTATGATGAATTTTATGCATTACACTTAAGATCCTTGATTCCTGTGTAAAGGAAATCTCAAACACACAACACAAAATGTTAGTTTCACATCGGATTTACCGGGTAGTTAATGGAACTACTACCTAAGAAGCTATTAGCAGCTGCTTAGGGAATAGGTATGCACCACCAGGAGCTATTACTCCAGTGTATTTTTCTTGAGCAATTATACTCATTTTGGTATTTTACATTGTTTCTACATTGAACTTACTTTAGGTCATACTAATTGCATACTTGATTATTTGTCCACATTATTTAATGCACTATCTAGTGGGGAAAATATGCAATACTTGGCCTATTCAGACTTTTTAAAAATACATGTTTATTATAAAGAAACCTTGTAGCAAAAAATCTACAGATGAAAAATGCAAATATAGAGTACTTATATAAAGAGGAAAAATGGTCTATATCAAGATTTCTAAACATAAGATCGCACTGAAAAATATATTCCAAAGATGACCTTTAGAGAAAAAAAATTGTGTGTGGGTTCTTTGGTCATACAACTTGGGATGTGCTACAGATTTTGCTTAAAGCCCTTACCAGAGAATATTGGAATGAAAAGATATTTCTTTCTCTCAAAACAACTACACAACATCCAAGGTCTAATGACCATGCCTTAGAAAAAAATGTTTTAAAAAATAGTTAATATGTTAGAGACGTTAACATTAAAACCAATGATAATAAAACCAATAATAATAGTTCTAATAAGAATTCTCTATCAATAGTACACAAAAGTTTGATTTATATATTATAATAAAACATATAATTACAGAACATTAAAAAATCCATATTTTGAGCCATAATGTCTACCTAAAATAGCATTTTACCCAGATATTTATATTTATATTTTATAATATTTACAAATGTTAATACCTAGTGGATAACAACCTCAAAATAAATCTATGTGCATCATATGTAAGGTACATTTTAGATGACTATTTGCTTTGCTTTCCTAGCCTTTCAAATAAGAAAGTTGACCAAAAAAAACAAAAAAACAAATAGAGGTCAATGACAACATCTCCATGCAGTGGAGTCAAAGTAAGGAGGAGAATGTGAAATCAAGGCACAAAGGAATTTTACCATGAGTGTTTGGGGTCCACATCTGCAGGCATACCTCCTATACTTAAGGGCAAAAATCCTAAATAATTACAAGACAACTAAAAATCATTGGGGCATAAAGAAAGACTACATACATGGACTTTTCTTTTTTTTTTATTTAATGTTTTTTGAATTTTTGAACTTTATTTTAATTATTTTTTTATACAGCAGGTTCTTATTAGTTATCTATTTTATACATATTAGTGTATATATGTCAATCCCAATCTCCCAATTCATCACAACACCACCACCCCACCCTGCCACTTTCCCCCCTTGGTGTCCATATGTTTGTTCTCTACATCTGTGTCTCTATATCTGCCCTGCAAACCGGTTCATCTGTATCATTTTTCTGGGTTCCACATATATGCATTAATATACGATATTTGTTTCTCTCTTTCTGACTTACTTCACTCTGTATGACAGTCTCTAGATCCATACACATCTCTACAAATGACCCAATTTTGTTCCTTTATATGGCTGAGTAATATTCCATTGTATATATGTACCACATCTTTATCCATTCGTCTGTTGATGGGCATTTAGGTTGCTTCCATGACCTGTCTATTGTAAATAGTGCTGCAATGAACACTGGGGTGCATGTGTCTTTTTGAATTATGGTTTTCTCTGGGTATATGCCCAGTAGGGGGATTACTGGGTCATATGGTAGTTCTAGATTTAGTTTTTTAAGGAACCTCCATACTGTTCGGCATAATGGCTGTATCAATTTACATTCCCACCAACAGTGCAAGAGGGTTCCCTTTTCTCCACACCCTCTCCAGCATCTGTTGTTTGTAGATTTTCTGATGATGCCCATTCTAACTGGTATGAGGTGATACCTCATTGTAGTTTTGATTTGCATTTCTCTGATAATTAGTGATGTTGAGCAGATTTTCATGTGCTTCTTGGCCATCTGTATGTCTTCCTTGGAGAAATGTCTGTTTAGGTCTTCTGCCCATTTTTTGATTGGGTTGTTTGTTTTTCTAATATTGAGTTGAATGACTGTTTATATATTTTGGAGAATTAATCCTTTGTCTGTTGCTTCATTTGCAAATATTTTCTCCCATTGTGAGGGTTGTCTTTTCATCTTGTTTGTAGTTTCCTTTGCTGTGCAAAAGCTTTTAAATTTCATTGGGTCCCATTGCTTTATTTTTGTTTTTATTTCCATTACTCTAGGAGGTGGATCAAAAAAGGTCTTGCTGTGATTTATGTCAAAGAGTGTTCTTCCTATGTTTTCCTCTAAGAGTTTTATAGTGTCCGGGCTTACACTTAGGTCTCTAATCCATTTTGAGTTTATTTTTGCATGTGGTGTTAGGGATGGTTCTAATTTCATTCTTTTACATGTAGCTGTCCAGGTTTCCCAGCACCACTTATTGAAGAGACTGTCTTTTCTCCATTGTATATCCTTGCCTCCTTCGTCAAAGATAGGGTGACCATAGGTGCATGGTTTTATCTCTGGGCTTTCTATCATATTCCATTGATCTATATTTCTGTTTTTGTGCCAGTACCATATTGTCTTGATTACTGTAGCTTTGTAGTATAGCCTGAAGTCAGGGAGCCTGATTCCTCCAGCTCCGTTTTTTTCCCTCAAGACTGCTTTGGCTATTCAGGGTCTTTTGTGTCTCCATACAAATTTTAAGATCTTTTCTTCTAGTTCTGTAAAAAATGCCACTGGTAATTTGATATGGGTTGCATTGAATCTGTAGATTGCTTTGGGTAGTATAGTCATTTTCACAATATTGATTCTTCCAATCCAAGAACATGGTATATATCTCTATCTGTTTGTGTCATCTTTGATTTCTTTCAGAAGTGTCTTATAGTTTTCTGCACACAGGTCTTTTACCTCCTGAGGTAGGTTTATTGCTAGGTATTGTATTCTTTTTGTTGCAGTGGTGAATGAGATTGTTTCCTTAATTTCTCTTTCTGATCTTTTGTTGTTAGTGTATAAGAATGCAAGAGATTTCTGTGCATTAATTTTGTATCCTGCAACATTACCCAATTCATTGATTAGCTCTAATAGTTTTCTGGTGGCATCTTTAGGATTCTCTATGTATAGTACCATGTCATCTGCAAACAGTGACAGTTTTACTTCTTCTTTTCCAATTTGTATTCCTTTTATTTATTTTTCTACTCTGATTGCCGTGGCTAGGACTTCAAAAGCTGTGTTGAATAATAGTGGCGAGAATGGACATCCTTGTCTTGTCCTGATCTTAGAGAAAATGCTTTCAGTTCTTCACCATTGAGAATGATGTTTGCTGTGCGTTTGTCATATATGGCCTTTACTATGTTGAGTTATGTTCCCTCTTTGCCCACTTTCTGGAGAGTTTTTATCATAAATGGGTGTTGAATTTTGTCAAAAGCTTTTTCTGAATCTATTGAGATGATCATATAGTGTTTATTTTTCAATTTGTTAATATGGCGTATCACATTGATTGATTCACGTATATTGAAGAATCCTTGCATCCCTGGGATAAATCCCACTTGATCATGGTGTATGATCTTTTTAATGTGTTGTTGGATTCTGTTTGCTAGTATTTTGTTGAGGATTTTTGCATCTATATTCATCAGTGATATTGGTCTGTAATTTTCTTTTTTTGTAGTATCTTTGCCTGGTTTTGGTATCACAGTGATGGTGGCCTCATAGAATGAGTTTGGGAGTGTTCCTTCCTTTGCAATTTTTTGGAAGAGTGTGAGAAGGATGGGTGTTAGCTCTTCTCTAAATGTTTGATAGAATTCAACTGTGAAGCCATCTGGTCCTGGACTTTTGTTTGTTGGAAGATTTTTAATCACAGTTTCAATTTCATTACTTGTGATTGGTCTGTTCATATTTTCTATTTCTTCCTGGTTCATTCTTGGAAGGTTGCACCTTTCCTAGAATTTGTCCATTTCTTCCAGTTTGTCCGTTTTATTGGCAGAGTTGCTTGTAGTAGTCTCTTACGATGCTTTGTATTTCTGTGGTGTCTGTTGTAACTCCTTTTTCATTTCTAATTTTATTGATTTGAGTCCACTCCTTCTTTTTCTTGATGAGTCTGGCTAAAGGTTTATCAATTTTGTTTATGTTCTCAAAGAACCAGCTTTTAGTTTTATTGATCTTTCCTATTGTTTTCTTTGTTTCTATTTCATTTATTTCTGCTCTGATCTTTATGATTTCTTTCCTTCTACTAATTTTGGGTTTTGTTTGTTCTTATTCTCTAGTTCCTTTAAGTGTAAGGTTAGATTGTTTATTTGAGATTTTTCTTGTTTCTTGAGGTAGGCTTTTATTGCTATAAACTTCCCTCTTGAACTGCTTTTGCAGCATCCCATAGGTTTTGTATCATCGTGTTTTCGTTGTAATTTTTCTCTAGGTATTTTTTGATTCCTCTTTGATTTCTTCAGTGATCTCTTGGTTATTTAGTAACGTATTGTTTAACCTCCATGTGTTTGGGTGTTTTGCATTTTTTTCCCTGTAATTGATTTCTAATCTCATAGTGTTGTGGTCAGAAAAGATGCTTGATATGATTTCAATTTTCTTAAATTTACCGAGGCTTGATTTGTGACCCAAGATGTGATCTATCCTGGAGAATGTTCCATGTGCAGTTGAAAAGAAAGTGTAATCTGCTGTTTTTGGGTGGAATGTCCTATAAATACCAATTAAATCTATCTGGTCTATTGTGTCATTTAAAGCTTGTGTTTCCTTATTAATTTTCTGTCTGGATGATCTGTCCATTGGTTTAAGTGATGTGTTAAAGTCCCCCACTATTGTTGTGTTGCTGTCGATTTCCTGTTTTATGGCTATTAGCAGTCATCTTATGTATTGAGGTGCTCCTATGTTGGGTGCATATATATTTATAATTGTTATATCTTCTTTTTGGATTGATCCCTTGATCATTATGTAGTGTCCTTCCTTGTCTCTTGTAATATTCTTTATTTTAAAGTGTATTTTATCTGATATGAGTATTGCTACTCCAGGTTTCTTTTGATTTCCATTTGCATGGAATATCTTTTTCCATCCCCTCACTTTCAGTCTGTATATGTCCCTAAGTCTGAAGTGGGTCTCTTGTAGACAGCATATATATGGGTCTTGTTTTTGTATCCATTCAGCAAGCCTGTGTCTTTTGGTTGAAGCATTTAATCCATTTACCTTTAAGGTAATTATTGATATATATGTTCTTATGACCATTTTCTTAATTGTTTTGGATTTGTTTTTGTAGGTCCCTTTCTTCTCTTGTGTTTCCCAATTAGAGAAGTTCCTTTAGCATTTGTTGTAGAGCTGGTTTGGTGGTGCTGAATTCTCTTAGCTTTTGCCTGTCTGTAAAGCTTTCAATTTCTCCATCGAATCTGAATGAGGTCCTTGCCTGTTAGAGTACTCTTGGTTGTAGATTCTTCCCTTTCATCCCTTTAAGTATATCATGCCACTGCCTTCTGGCTTGTAGAGTTTCTGCTGAGAAATCAGCTGTTAACCTTATGGGAGTTCCCTTGTATGTTATTTGTCGTTTTTCCCTTGCTGCTTTCAGTAATTTTTCTTTGTCTTTAATTTTTGCCAATTTGATTACTATGTGTCTCAGCGTGTTTCTCCTTGGGTTTATCCTGTATGGAACTCACTGTGCTTCCTGGACTTGGGTGGGTATTTCCTTTCCCTTGTTAGGGAAGTTTTCGACTATAATCTCTTCAAATATTTTCTCTAGTCCTTTCTCTCTCTCTTCTCCTTCTGGGACCCCTATAATGCGAATGTTGTTGCATTTAATGTTGTCCCAGTGGTCTCTTAGGCTGTCTTCATTTCTTTTCATTCTTTTTTCTTTATTCTGTTCTGCAACAGTGAATTCCACCATTGTGTCTTCCAGGTCACTTATCCATTCTTCTGCCTCAGTTATTCTGCTATTGATTCCTTCTAGTGTAGTTTTCATTTCAGTTATTATATTGTTCATCTCTGTTTGTTTTTTAATTCTTCTAGGTCTTTGTTAAACATTTCTTGCGTCTTCTCGATCTTTGCCTCCATTCTTTTTCCAAGGTCCTGGATCATCTTCACTATCATTATCCTGAATTCTTTTTCTGGAAAGTTGCCTATCTCCACTTCATTTAGTTGTTTTTCTGGGGTTTTATCTTGTTCCTTCATCTGGTACATAGCCCTCTGCCTTTTCATCTTGTCTATCTTTCTGTGAATGTGGTTTTTGATCCACAGGCTGCAGGATTGTGCTGCTTCTTGCTTCTGCTGTCTAACAATTTCTGATACAGAAGAACTATAACATATTCACTGGAGCTCAGAAAATGAAAGTGAGATTGTATTGAGAGAAGGAGGATCATAAAAGGCAAAGTTGGACACATGGACCACACGTGCAAAGGTCTTAGAGTCTGTCTAGACATGAAAACGCACCTTCCTCATCTAGTCTGTGGCTAATTTTCAGTGAAATTTCAATTCACAAACAAAATATTGAAAATGTGTTCTAAATTATTTCAAACACGTATAATAATTCTAGTCAAGGATTTGTAGAAAAATATTGGAAAATATAGTATCACTGGTAATATATGATTTATTTAAAACCAAACTAAATGCTCTGACCAGTTTTATTGTTTTTGCTTTTTCACCATATTTCATTAAAACATTAGACAGTCCTTTGATAACCAAATTAGTTTCATAATATTTTAATTTTAATGAAATTACAATTATGTCTGGCTGTACTTTGACAGTAAAATGGAAAAGAAGACGACTTCCAAGTCCATTATGGCATTCTTTGCTTTTTGTACTTCTTGTGTTGACTTTATCATATCAGGTATAACAAGTGCTTGAGGAATCACCCTGATTAATCCCTATAGTCATGTCAGTCTCTATGACCCATTGCCTCATATAGTGGGAATCAGAACTAATCTTACAGCCAATTATCTCTTGTTGCCCTCCTGGAACAATATATTGCATAATTTTCCTACAAGGAGGAGCTTGAGCAATTCTAAAAGTTCCTGTTTAACATCACAGTTAAAACCAGGTGAAGGAGAGATTTGGTGGACGTCATGTAAGAATGTTAAGTCAGAGTATTCCATTTACACATAGTGTACATTGACATCATGCCTTTGTACTGTGGGGATGAAATGACAGAATACCCATCCCAGTATCATTTTCTAACTCATGATGTACCATTATCGTAACCTCCAAGAATCTCCGTATCTTTCAAGTTATGCCTTTGGGCCTTTTAAAATGCGCTCTCTAATCTGCACAAGAATCATGGTACATTGAGGCCCATGTCTTAATAGAATATTCTCTGCATTCCATGGTCACCTGGCCCTGGCTCCAAGCCACATGTATAGTCTTCACTTATAACATCTATTCAGGTATCCAGGAAAATACAAAACGTTTCTCATTAACAGGAATACAAAGAAATATATTACTTTCTCTTAGATTGTTCTGTTTTCTCTCTTTATAAGTTTTCAGTGGGGATACTAAGAACAGCAAGGAAATAGTAATTTTTCCTTACGTTTATTTATTTTTTTAATGCTTTTCATTCTCTGTCTCTTCCCTTGGCCAATTCTCCCTGGTCTAAGCTTAAATCTTGAAAATCACCTCATAAACTTATTTGGGACTTTCACCACTTGATCCCAAGGATTACTAGAAAGCCATCCTGAAGTCCAGTTCTCATCAAGTTTTTCCACTCTCTGTTTTCTGTCAAAGAAGTGAAACATGAGTCTGAAAAACAATCTTACTACTGCTACAAAGTTGTAAGATAAGGGTTGATCTCTCAAAACTAGATCTTATCTAACACTAAACTATACTAATGATTCAAAGGATAAAGGCAAAACCAGATAAAATATGCCTGAAATCCAAAACTTTTGGAACCAAAAACCAGGAGGAATAGCTGCTGAAGTTTTTCTTTTTCCTACATCAAGTTGTGAGGTTTGAGCAATAATTACGAAAACACTGTTTAAAATGCAGCTTTTTTTTGATTTTGGGATCCTCCTTTTTTTACAACTATAAACTTAGAAAAACCAGGTCTCAAATTTTATGCACATTAAAAATAAGCAATTTAGGCAGATTATGTATGTACTGTTAAAAATATTCTATAGGGGAAACTTCTGTATATATTTCTGCTAGTAAATATCATTGTTCTAGATTTTCTATTGTCAATTTAACCTGGAAACTATGATTTTCCAAATTCATTCATCAGTGCTTTTCTAATCTCTACTTTAAAAAAAGTTATTTTATTTGTTTCATTTTTTAAGTGAAACATAATAAAGCATAAATTATATAACAAAAAGCTATCCTAAATGCTTTCACTGTTGAGAAATTGAGGGGAGTGATAAAGTCATGTGGTAATAGAAATCTTGGGAAAAGGCACTCTGAGAAGCAATTATATATTTGGAACATAAGATACATAGATGGATAGATAGATAGATAAACAGACAGATAACTTACGCTTGGTAGAAGCCAAACTGTGATTCCAGTATTTCTATTTTTTTTAATTTATGAAAGAGATTAGTTTTTATTTACCCCATAATGATATCATAAGTATAATGAGATATAGAATTTTTACTCTAATTGAAGAAAAAATTCTGATTCATAAATATTTTTCTTTATATAGAATGTCATTACTTCAATTAAATTTCCTTGAATTAAATTTTAAAATGAACGTTATATCATAAAAGCAGAGTATAAGATTGAAGTGGAAATAAAGGTATAACTGGTATAAAGAATCTGTAATCCCAATCATGCTTGTCTTTGAAAGCCTTCAGGCTTTCATAATCATGCCTCTTAATTAGTAGAAAAATATTTGTGTTTTTGGTCAAATTATTAAACAGTTATAAGAGTGAAACTTGTTTAGTAATAAGATAATAGTAAAATATATCTGGGCATTGTTCTGAATGTTTATGGTCTCCTAATAAATGAGTTAATAGAGAATCTTTGAATAAATATCTTGGCCTGAGATTTAATTAAGTAACACCTGAACCATAGCTGAACTACAGTGTAGTACACAGTGTGAAATAGAATTTTCAATGTAAAGGTTAATGAGTTAATTAGCCACATTTAAATGTTTAATTCAAATAAACGCTCAACCAGTTAACTGTAAAGTTCAGTTTTGTCCCTTTGTTTATTTCCTCTAAGATTCTTTCCCCCTCTGAAGTTTGCTAAATGGAATAGCACACAATATTGAGGAGAAGAAACACAAGAATTTGATTATTTTATTATGAATGCATATATTACAATGAAACACATGATCAAATCTGGTAAATATTAATGATCAGATAATGATAAAGCAGTCAAGTTCAACTCAGCTTTTATAGTCATTGTTATATTACTTATAGTTTATTTGAATTACGTTTCTTTGGTAGCTTGCAAATCATCTGAAAACCAAAGAATTCAAAGATTTTTAACAAATCCATTTTCCAGTTAGTGTCTTGTACCTCAGAAGAGTATTTCCACCCCAGTCTTTTAAATAAAGTATCACACCCACCCTCACAAAGAAAATTGAAGGAAACAAAGCATGAATACACACCAGGTGCATCTTTCTCCTTTGTTATCTATTTATTCTTTACTTTTGAAATATGAACAGTTTTATTTCTAGCCTAAGGATGTGGGGAAACATGTTGAAGAGATCATATGTACTGATTGTTTAGGGCAGTTTTAGAAATAATAATGTGCCATGTACATTCTTTGCTAACAATGAGGAAATTATATGTGGAATTTTTTCCATTATAATATTTTTAACGTGCTAGTCTTTTTATTTAAGTAATGATAAAGTAATATCCTAAACCTTGCTCATAAAATGGAGCCTAATATCAATTTTACTAAAATGTACATAGTATTTTTAACTGGTTACAGAGCTCAACATACCTGTATCTTTATGGCTGTTGTTTATTTTAGTATCTTGGTTCATCTCTGTCGTTTGAATTTTTGGGTTCTGAACCACATATTTCCTTTCATAACTGCCAAAACCACAATTTTTCCATTGGAATGGATCCACATTAATTAGCTCTATCTGCTTTTACCCACTGTATTTCTTTTATCTACAAACCCTTCTTACATTTCTGGCTTCAATGCAATTTGCTCATCAGCATTAAACACATCATCCATGATGCTACACTCAAAAAACAAAATTGCAGGATTGTTCAGAGAAAACAAGCACTTGACTCCTTTTCAAAACTGTCCTCAATTATTTTTCAATTCAAAAGAGAAAATTGAAGTCACACTTCTGTTACTATAACACGGAAGCAGAATTTCGGAAAAGCCACAGGAGTTGAGTCAGTCACAATTACTTCTAAAATATGATATGAATAAACTTTAAATAAAAAGGCTCAACACTTGAAGTACATGCTTCCATTAAGAATTGAGGGTCAAATTCACTCCATGGTATAGAAGAGACTGAATTTAGAAACTTAAGTACAGCCAAAGGCAAGGCATAAGGTAATTTATCCTTAGTAATTTAAAGCGTATTTTAAGTTTCAATTTTCAGTTATCAATTACTGTATAGGTACGATGATCAGAGAATTATAACCATTCTAGAATTTTCATATAACCACCAATATGAATTACAGTAGTTTAGAGTTTCAAAGCTTCTCATAGGGAAGGTATGCTAGTTGATGTTCCATTTATAATTAATCTTTCTTTTGCAATTTCAAATATATACAATAATCACTGAATAAATATGAATTTAAGAGTGTCTCCCTCTTAATGACTCTTACAGTATGCCTTACTAACACTATCCCATGGCGTAATATGTAAATGAAAAACTCATGTTTACTCCCTTTCTTTTTAAGTTTGCAGCTATCTTTTGAACTCTATAATGATTTTGCCACTGCTAATTGTGGAAGTGCTTATCTTCCTATGAATTACAAGTTTTTCTCTCTCCTGCCTACTTAAGAGAATTCTGATTTCACCCTCTCAGTTTGTTCCATGTCTATCCCTCTTGGGTGAGTTATGCGTCACCAGGCAGTTTTCTTAGGTGCTGGTGATGCACCATCTGGGGGAAAAGGAAGGGGGAAAAGACATAGTGTGTGACTCTAGGACCCAGAGGAGAGACGTTATTGGAAGCTTGGAGGAAGAGGACTTGTGGCAAGTCTGGGCAGCTCTGCTTCATGCAGCCATTCAAGACTGAATCAGGTTTCTCTTGGCGCCACAATTCTTTCAAGGCATAGATTTTGTCCATCTTGTCAAAAGGGTTTCACCACCGTCGTGTCTGGTTCCAGACGCAGGGCTGAGGGGAAAAAGGCAGTGAAAAGTGTATAACTTCATTGTGAAGATATCACACGGAAGTTGCACATTATCACTTCTGTTCATATTTTATTTGACAGTCCTTAGGTACATGGTTACACCAGCTTCAAGTTTTGCTGGTTGGCCATGCATGCCACTAAAATTTGAGGTGCTAGTTTCCATTACCAAAATAAAAATGGAGAGAATCGATATTTGAAGATAATTAATATAATCTGCTAAAAAAAAATTCATTGCGCCTGAGATTTTCTTTCATCAAGAGAGAACACCTTGAACAGAAGCATCTCATTGACCTTAGCTACCAGAGAACTAAATAAGTAGCAGCAGCCCCTTATAATGTTATTGTCCAGCAAGAGTATTCACAGGTACACTTACTACAGGGAAATGACATTTAACTTAACTTTTTAAGTTTGAATCTTAATAGTTCACAAGTATGTTTCTTTTTCTTTTTAATAAATTTATTTTATTTTTATTTATTTTTGGCTGCGTTGGGTCTTTGTTGCTGCGCGCGGGGTTTCTCTAGTTGCGGCGAGCGGGGGCTACTCTTTGTTGAGGTGTGCAAGCTTCTCATTGCAGTGGCTTCTTTTGTTGAGGAGCACAGGCTCTAGGTGTGCGGGCTTCAGTAGTTGTGGCTCACAGGCTCGAGCACAGGCTCAGTAGTTGTGGCGCACGGTGTCAGTTGCACCGCGGTACGTGGGATATTCCCGGACCAGGGCTCGAACCCGTGTGCCTTGCATTGGCAGGCGGATTCCTAACCACTGTGCCACCAGGGAAGCCCACAAGTACTTTTCTTAAATAGTGATTCCACTGACAAACATATTTCATGTCCTGATTTGTCCCAGTGAAAAAAGATAGCTTGAATGAAGAATTATTTATTTCATCATTAAGATTTGGTATAATTTAAAAAATAACCCCAGAAAATAAGGGACCACATCTGTATAAAAATTATTTGTTCTCGGGGCTTCCCTGGTGGCGCAGTGGTTGAGAGTCTGCCTGCCAATGCAGGGGACACGGGTTCGAGCCCTGGTCTGGGAGGATCCCACATGCCGCAGAGCAACTAGGCCCGTGAGCCACAACTACTGAGCCTGCGCGTCTGGAGCCTGTGCTCTGCAACAAGAGAGGCCGCGATAGTGAGAGGCCCGCGCACCGCGATGAAGAGTGGCCCCCGCTTGCCGCAACTAGAGAAAGCCCTCGAACAGAAACGAAGACCCAACACAGCCATAAATAAATTAAAAAAATAAAAATTAAAAAAAAATTATTTGTTCTCTAATGATTATTTTACATTAGTAATATGCACATCAATTATGAGAGTAGCATGAATAAATGAAACTAAATTAGTCATTATTAAAAATATACCCTTAAAATGCATACTTTGTCTCTCTATTTATTCTGTTAATTCTGAAGAATATTTCCAGATTTTAGGTAAACACACTAAGTAATATTGTTTGCGTGTTAAACAGTTCTGAATTATGAACAGCCTCTTAAATGTAGAATATTCTGTTTACCTGTAGGTTACTGGTCATAAAGCTGAGAAAATCAGCTCATGTAAGTTACATGAATTATAATTTGCAGACATTATTCTTTGTGCCAAGTTTATAATTGAGACCATTTATTTTCCAGGATGTGCAAGAGCAGCTGTGGGCTGTAACTGGGAGGCGTCATCTTTGCATTTTTCACTGTTGCGAGGTAATTGCCTAATTTTTTCTTTGATATTCCCTCATATAAGGATTCCAATTACAAATATGATGTTTTCATTCCACCCTGTGTATTAATCCTAAAGTCACTGTTTTAAAAGTTTTAACCCATAGGCATGCTGTTTTCTTCCAATTAATTCATAATAATAGAATGCATTTATTCTGATGAGGCAAAGGCATAATATACTGATAAAGATACAATCTGACTTTCCTGGATTTAGAAGTAAAAATAAACGTAGACATCAGTTTTGACAGATGATTGATGAAATTATCACTATACAACAGTTCATTTTGTTAAACTAAAAGCCACCTCAAGTTCTTTTTATATTTATGTATTATCCTTAAACCGTATTTTTATAAGCATGACATATAGGTATAGGGGGATGAAAAGGAGCACATTAATAAATGTGGGCTCTCCCCACCGCCTTTAAATAAACGTCAACCTTGGTTTACAAGTAGTTTTGTGAAAATCTTTATTCATATTTTCAATCACAAAGAGTATCAGTTTCATTTTCAATTGTTCTATAATCTTCTCTCCTATATAAAATCCCTATTGAATCACAGTTATAGGGTTTAAAAAATCTCAGCGAGTTTAGGCGTTATGATAAACGCTCATTCTTCTTATGAGACTTTCCCATGTAACAGGTGTGGGCTATAAGCTAGACTCTAATTGGACTTTGAGCAGAGACTTTTGGGGTCTTTGGGATATCGCTTTTTGGTATGTGAGTACACTCTATCCACTTAAGAAAAATGGAGTAAATGCTCAGCGACTACAGTAGACTTTAGTGGAAGCAGTGTTACTCATTCAATGAACTGTCTTAATTTTGCTCACTGGCATAAACATATATTTCCAATTCCTCTTGCTTTTATGTTGGGTCCAGAGTCTATCTCTAACCAAAATAAAGTGGGAGACAGTGAAATCGTTCCTTTCAAGCCTGAATTCCAAAATCTCCTGAATGATCTTCCATTTTTGCTATCTTCCTTTGCTTGTCATAAGTATGAATGAAAGGCTCAAGAAGAAATAATTCTGCACCTTCCAATATGGCAGCCACATGCTCTGTGTAGGTAGATCTACTGAGAAGTTGAAATGTGGCTAGGACACTAGAGGAACTTGGTTTTTAATTTAAATTAATTTGAACTTAAAGAGCTGCATGTGGCTCATAGCTACAGTATCAGACAGTACAGCTCTAGAAGTTGGTGGTGTAGAAATTTAGAGGAAGCCAGAATCCTAAAACATCACATGGAATGTTTCCCTTTGAACACTATAATCAGACCGTGTTGTAAGAAATAAGTTTATAATTTGTTAACACAATGAGATATTTTTATTCTGTCTTACGGTAGCCAGAGTTAATCAGCATGACTAAGTCCTATTTGCATTTGTAATCTCAGCATTTAGACTAGTACTGTCACATGTTTTGGTGAATAAATGAATTAGCATTCGATATTCATATACTCTTTAGGTATTGAAAGAGCATTTGCTCAAAAATATGTGGCCTATAAAGCAATTTTAACTGTTACTATATATGTAAGTATGCTTATATATGTGTGTATGTATATATGTATGTGTATATAAATATATATGCATTTCAAAAATATTCAGATAATAGTCATGTAAAAATTAGCATGCCCTAATTTTCTCTTCCTTCTGAATATAGAGCTTTAGCAGTGAAGTTGAACTGTTAAGAGATTTTTATGACCCTTTGGTAAGGCAACTCAATTTAAAGAACTAAACTAAAATCATTGGTGGCCTTTCCCTTACCATATGAAATGTTCCTTCCTTGATTTTTGTCAATGACTCATATACCTGCCATGTGATGTTAGAAGAGTTAGGTGTTTTTATTACTGAAATTCAAGGAGTAACGGAGGAAGGCATGTAACAATTTTCTGAGATAACTGGAACCCATGAAGATGAGAGCCCATCTCTTGAATGAGTGTCTCTCAGTAGCACACTGGTCTCTTGCTATTAACAATGTGTTCAGTGACACAGTTAACCACAGAGAAGCAGGTCCTTTGGTTTTGATATTAGGTATCCCATGCATGTGATGGGCATGGGGACAGTGGAGAGAGTGATAGGTATCCCCAGGGAACTCTTTCACACTAACACTCTTATAGTACCTTCCCTCTGACAATAACCTCTTGGAGGCAGTGTGTTCCCATCATTTGATGATTACTTTTACTTGGTCATTACAACTCAAGGTGCATTCACTGTGTAATGATCAAGAAGTCAAGGGGGTTTTCTAGGAAAAAATATGCAGTGCATATATAGAAAGAGGTGTAGAAATATATAGAAAGTCTTCCGCTGATCATTGCTTACTATGATTTTTCTAGAGTAATTCTAGCCCTATTTTCTTGGGGCTTTTCTTGGGACATAGCCTGATAACTTACAAAGCAAAAATATAACAGGTGGCCAATTCATTCCTATTAGTGTAATTTGTCTTCTAGTAAATAGGTCAATGCCATAGAAGAGTAGAATAGGGTGCATAACCAAACATGATGCCCAGTAAAGACAGGTAGTATTTATAGGAACCAGATGATACGCAGATAACTTGTAGGTAGGAAGAGGGGGCACATTTCACTCTAACAGGAGGAAAAGGAGATATGGGTGCCAAAGCAGGTAGCTGGGTGGTATTGGTGCGGGTGTATGAGACACCCCCATAATCTGATTTCCTTCTGTGAACTGCTCAGCTAGAAGGGGCAAAACACGCAGAACAAAATAATACACAGTAAATATTGGCCCTAAAATAGCACTAAAGCATTTTAGGGAACTGAAAATATGTACTCAAGTAGTAATACTAATGTTTAGTGTGTCATAAGAACCCTGAAACAAGTCATTCAGGCTACTGCAAACAGATTTTACTCACTACACCCTCCCCTACCAAGGAGATGACAGTCTTCTGTTGGGTGCTCATGTTCAGGAAATGTGCCAGGTTGAAGCACAATTAGTGTCCTATCAATGTATTGCCAGGTCAAATTGCTTATTTCTATACTTTGAATGAATAAAAGCTGAAGAATTTGTCTCCTGTATGCCAGACTGTATTATGGTCAAGAGACTTTTCCTTAGAAAATAAGTAAGGCTTAAGCCTGTTATCACTGAGTTTACTGAAATGAGTAAGCCATAGCTTCAGGCAAAAGTCTATACAAATCAGTTTGATAAACCTAATTACCACTTTTTATAACACCTTTGGGCCACTTTGAAATAGAGTCCAAGCACTGTACAGTGAATGGCTGACGTTCCCCGAAAGGCACTGAGACATTGATTTAATTGAACTTTTTCCAAACAAAGAGCAGTTTCAATTTTTCTCAGTCTCCCAAAATATAGGGAAAAGCAGAATTCAAGCATGTCCTGACAGTCCTTCATTTCAACTCGCAAAACCTCAGATTCCTTATTTTAGCATCTTTAATATCATTAGCTAGAAGACTTAGTAGCTTTATATCACACTTTCTTTCTTTCTTTCTTTCTTTCTTTCTTTCTTTCTTTCTTTCTTTCTTTCTTTCTTTCTTTCTTTCTTTCTTTCTTTCTTTCTTTGTTTATGGCTGTGCCTTGGGTCTTCGTTTCTGTGCGAGGGCTTTCTCTAGTTGCGGCAAGTGGGGACCACTCTTCATCGCAGTGCACGGGCCTCTCACTATCGGGACCTCTCTTGTTGCGGAGCACAGGCTCCAGACGCGCAGGCTCAGTAATTGTGGCTCACGGGCCTAGTTGCTCCGCGGCATGTGGGATCTTCCCAGACTAGGGCTCGAACCCGTGTTCCCTGCATTGGCAGGCAGATTCTCAACCACTGTGCCACCAGGGAAGCCCCCACACTGTCTTTTTACCTTAACCTTATTAAATGGCAAGGTGCTAGTACATAAAGTGCCTGATTTGTGAGACTATTCCCAGTGCTGTCACACAAATGCACTGATGCACAAACTACTGTCTGGTTTGTTCTGCCAGCTTTCCCAATGCCTCACATGCCATCACTTACTTACTGCCTACCCTTCGTTAGCTACATTAATTTCAGATTACTTTTGGCAAAATTAAACTATATATACCACTCTTTATACTTTTGTGTGTAATTTTGGCATCCCAAAGCTTCTGAGAACCATTTTTATAGCCTATCACAGTAGCACTCGTTTCCGAATGTGTATCCTGCTGTTATTCAATATTAATTTAATCTTTAACCAAACTTAACCATTCATAAATTTTTACTCAGAATGTAATTGTTGATATATATTTTAATTTTGAAAGTAAACTTTATTAAATTATAATACCCATTTAGAAATCAAATCATAATATATAGCTCTGTAAACTTTCATAATCTGAATATATTTGTTTAATCAGCACCCAGATCAAGAAACAGAACATTAGGAGCATTCCAGAAGCCCCCTTTATGACCCTTTTGTTCACTAAACTGCCCCTCCCAAGGGGAACCAGGAACCAGACTGCTAAAAGCATGTCTTGAATTTTATACTGAAATAATATTGTGTACACGTTTTAAAAAATCTGTTCACTTTCCCTAAATATTGTGTTTGTCAGATTCAAGTTGAATGTAAGTTGTTGCTTACACCTAGACTTTCTTTATTCTATTGATATCAGGGCTTGATTCTCAGCTCTTTATTACTGCTTAAAATACACAATGTTTAAAATGCTATTTCCCAACTCCAGGTCTGTTTTCTGCCAGGCTCACTATTGGAATTTCTGAGCATTTCTCAAGCAAGTCCTAGTTCAAAGGCTTCTTCCATGATGCAGTCTTTGTCACTTTTCTTCTTTCACCTCTGTTCTCAGCCAAAGGGTGGTCCTTGATATTCTAAATAAGCATAAGCTATTTATGGTACTTCTCATATTGTACTCGGTATATTCTGCTCAGCTTCTTCTTTTTGTTGTATCATGTATTGTACTTTAGACACTGTTCTAGATACTGGAAGATAGAATGCTGAAACAAGACAAAGTCCTCTTGCCTTACATTGCAGTTGATGGTTGTACAGTGATTTGTACTGCATCCTTTTCCACTTACTGGAGTCTAGGCACAGGATTAAAATAATGGCATCATTAAAAGCAAGACATACATTACACTACACCAAGGAATATGGACAAATTATTATATTAGTGCTCTCCCACAATTTGTTTAATTCCATATAAATGAATTCCAGTGTAGTCAGGGTTTCCTTATGGGATTTCTCCTAGCTATTCTTTCCCATTATTGGACCAAATACAGCCCAAATGGCCTCTGTATATATTTTCATAATTCCATCCAGACAGGATGTACCTCCCTTCCCCCCACACACACCAAATTTGGTTCAGCTGTCATGACTGATGGTGTTATACACATATCAAAAAATATATTAAGGTATTTATCATTCACATCATGAGACTTCTTGGAGGGAGCAAGGCAAGTTCCCAAGCATGTCAGAAAATGGCTTGAGAAAGGAGGGAAAAGAGAGTGGCTTTGGAGTTTCATGGTGCATAGGAGGTAGGGCTGGAGTGATGATTCCTGCACACATGCTGGGGCTTGTGTGGTTTGAACTTCCTGCCAGTACTAAAGTAGGGAGCACTTGGCTTTTCTTAAGCACTTGCCCTAAGGTGGACACAGAAGGGAAAAGAAATAGAAGTGTTGGGGCTTGAAAGTTGTGAACAGTCAAATATAAAAAATGGAGTCAGATTCTATTTCAGTAAACTTCTTGATTTTACCATAAGGTCTCAAGAATTCATTATTGTTCTTTTCAGTATCCACAGCAGAATAACGATCATACTGTTTACTGGAAGTAGTGCTTGGCTCAGTGTTTCTGATAACTTAATCCTCTTAGCAAGGTCAGGAATGTCAGGAAAATTGTTATACAGAATAGGGATTATTAATCCAGAGAAACAGGTGAAAGGGTTGAGAGAAAGCTGTTGGTTTGTCAGTTCAAGGACATTTGACTTTTAGGAACAATAACTCAGAGACTGTGTGAGTGTGTGTGTGGGTGAGAGAGAGAAATGAAAAAAAAAAAAATCTTTACTTTTGTAATGAAGTGTTAGTAGAGAATCCAAATAATTCAGAATATAGTTGTTTGTAGAAATGGTGGAGAGTTAATAAATTCACGCTTTTTCTTTCCATGAGTTAATACAAATGGGTCCTTTGCTTTTGGCTAAAGGTGGAGGAATGAAGTTTTTTGGTTGTTGTTGTGGTTTGTTTATTTGATTTTTTTTTTTTTCCTACATGCACCGGATTCTGATGAGAAGAGATGGAGGAATAAATGATGGTAAAAGTTCTATGGCACCTCCTTCCCATTCCTGAACTCGGTGATAGTTTTTGTTGTTGTTGTTATTTTTAGTGTTTTTGGTTTTTGTTTTTTTATTTTTTGGTGATCGTTTTGAATCAGTGGTGTCAGGCAAATGTTTAACAATCACTCCCTCCTTAAAAAAAGCATAACTTGAACTTAATTTGTATCATATGCTTATTTCCATGGTGTAAATATTATTACCATGGTCTATTTCAAGCAATCAACGGGATCACACCACTCTTTCAGATCTTTAGGGATTAATATCATGCGATGAAGTAGCTGGCAAGTATTTTCTGAGATTCTGAGTTAGAGCAGTATTTCTTCACGGCCTGTGTGCCAAAGGCTAACTCAGAGCTGTGAGACGGCTAGCACTCTGCTTCTGCAGGCCTCGGGAAACCCCTGCAGACAACAGCTGTGCCCCGCTGAGCGGAGCCACACAGAAAGCCATCAGGAGGACAGTGGAGCAGAAAAACACGATCTGGCTTCCTCCTGAGCAGCAGAGAGTAGAACTCTGCTGATTCCCAGAAATACCTGCGATAGGAGGCGAACATTGTGAGGGCTGTGAGAGCAGGTTGAGGCTGAGACAATATATTTATAATGTCTATTTTAAATCCACAGATTGGTGAGGAGATGTTTTAACAGGAAAAGCTACTGGCATTACCACTGATTAAACACAGTTGGAAAACAACTACAAAAATGTAGATACAAATTAAACTTTAGATTGAGAATATAAGTATGATCCTAATTACAATGAATAATTCATGTTCTTCAGTCATGACTAATACAGTGCACAGTAAGGATTATTAATTCTATGAAGGTGAAGGCTTAATCTGCTATTTGATTTAAACTTGATGACATACTTTTAATTTTCATGATTCATTATGTGATGTGCCCATTTGTTCATGTAATAACATTTGTTCATTATTTAAATAATAAAAGACAGGCAAACAGTATCAGCTGCAGTGATATTTATCCTTTTTGTTCCATGAACTATGTCAGTTAGGCTCCAGAGCAATGGAAAAGTCAATAAGCAGTGACTAAATAATTAATAGGTATATTTTGTTTTACCTGAGCAGGTGTCTGTTGGGAGGCCCTCCATATCCAGTATATGCACCCCAAATGAGCTCTGTTCTTCGTTCTTTGTTTAATACTTTAATCTTCAAGGTTGGAATGTGGCTGTTATACCTTTTGGTGCTGAAATAAAGAACTAAAGCAAGCAAAAATTATGCCTTTTCTTCTTTTCCTTTCTCTTCTATTTTCATGTTTTCCTCCCTTCTTTCTACATTCCTTCTTTCCTTACTCTTTTTTTTTTCTTTTCTTGGTCTTTCCTTTCCCTTTCTCCCCTTCCCACATCCCTCCCTCCGTCCCTCCCTCCCTCCTTCCCTCCCTTCCTTCCTGCCATCCTTTCTTCCTTCCTTTCTCTGGGAAGGGAAAACGATCCCCAAAACTGTGAACACAAGCACTGCTAGGTTCAAAGAGAGACTAGATGTTGAGTATTTTCTTTCTAGCCTCTATAGTATAAAGCAAGGGAGAAGGAGTTTGAAGTAGGAGTTGAAGTCAATTTGCAGTATCTATCATTTGGGTCTTATATTAGCCTTACACGTATGCCCCAGGACCTAAGTCCTATGTTGAGAGCACACAGACAAGGAAAAAGGAAGAAAACTACTGAAGCTGCAGAACTGATCTAGGGAGGACATTGCTGTCATCACTGCCATACATTAAATGCTGCATGTTACTGTGATTACGCTTTGAGAGTTAGCTTGGAAAGCGACGATCAGTGCTGTTACTGACGCCCAAGCATCGTAGTCTTAATCCAAGACGTGAATTCCATGGTGGAATAGTTGGTAGGCAGGAAAAATACCAGGTAGCCATATAAGCATGGTAAATGCCCACCACCAATCCCTTTAGGACTCTCCTGAAAGTCATGTACCTGCTCTACAGCAAATGTGTAAGTTCTTATTCTTAATGTTTTCTTTGTTGATCATGAAAATCCAGAGCTCGGTGTTGGAACCTCAGAGCAGGTGTATAAAGAGCACGCTCTAAAATATGTTTTTTCTTTTAATTTTATTGCATTTTTATTTATTTATTTTTGTATTTATTTTTGGCTGTGTTGGGTATTCGTTTCTGTGCGACGCCTTTCTCTAGCTGCGGCGAGCGGGGGCCACTCTTCATCGCGGTGCGCGGGCCTCTCACTATCGCGGCCTCTCTTGTTGCGGAGCACAGGCTCCAGACGCGCAGGCTCAGCAGTTGTGGCTCACGGGCCTAGTTGCTCCGCGGCATGTGGGATCTTCCCAGACCAGGGCTCAAACCCGTGTCCCCCGCATTGGCAGGCAGATTCTCAACCACTGCGCCACAAGGGAAGCCCTAAAATATGTTTTTTCTTAAACATTTAGTGGGGTTGGTGTAAACAGTCTGAGGCAACTCGGGTGAAAATACCCTTTGTCCTCCTAGCCGCTAACACCTTGAAGTTCTAGGCAGACTTCTTATTCTCTTCTCTCAAAAGATTTCTCAGATCAGTTTAACTCTTTCCTGTCATTTTGGCACCTTAGTCCCTCTATCCTTTACACATGAAACTCTTCTATGTGCTCTCCTGATGCACTCACCGTCCTATAGCCCCAATAGCTAAGTGATATTCCTAAGAAAACTGACCCATGTGGCTTAATTTTTTACTCTTCACAAGACAAAGAAGTGAAGAGGCAGCAAAGATGAAACACTGCAGTGCTATAGCAAGGGGTCGAGGAGAGGGAGACCATGTATCTATTCAGATTGATTCATCAGTGTGTGTACCTGGGATAAGAATTAATTTCAGGGTAAAAAATGGCATTGAGATTTAAACATATTCTATTCTTCAATGTTTCATGCATACAAAACAATATGCATAATACACATGTAATTCTGTAGCATAATTAGAACATTTGTACCCATGAGTTACCACTCAAACTAAGACTTGGAATATTAGTGTTAACTTTACATTAAACCATGAGCTCCTCCATTTTCCATGTTCCTGCCTTCTGTCATATGAGATTGCTTATCAGAAATTATTTTTCTATTACAGTTTAATCAAAAATGCATTTATTCCTAAACAATTCATGTTTCATTGTGCTTGCTTTTCATCCTTTAACAAAGGGTATCTTACTCTCTGTAGTCACCCGTAACTGACCTTTTTCATACAATACTGCATTTTTAAGCTTAGTAATACCGTTTTAGATAACTATTGTATAGTGTCCTCCCTGAGGTATAATAATCCATGGTATGAACATCTATTCCATTAATACAGTTATCCATTCTCTGGCTAATAATCGTTTGTTTCCAGCTATTTGCTATTATAAGCAACACTGCTTATATACATTCTCATACATGCCTCTTGCACTTGGACAACAATTTCTGCAAAATATATTCATCAGTGTGGAATATCTGGTGCTTAGAGTTTATATGTTTCATCTTTATAATACAAAAATGTTTTCCAAGTTGTTTTTATCAATCATACACTCACACCAAACGTACCTAATTTCCATTACTTCTTATCTATGACAACATTTGGTAGTAAGAAGTTTCTCAAGTTTTACAAATCTAGAGAGGAAAAAAACTTACATCTCAATATTTTCAAGATTTGCATTTCCCCCAATACTGATAAGATTCAACATATTGCCATTTATGTGTTCTCCCCTGCACAGTCACAATTTCTATCTTCAGGCTACATTTTCCTGACATATTTGATTTTTCTCTTAATGGCATGCTTACATATTTTGGATATTATTCTTTTACAGCCATGCTTTTCAAATATCTTCTCAGAAATACTGGTTTGTCTTTATACTATCAATTGAAATCTCCAATTTCAAAACAATCAAAATTATTAAGTTCTACCTTCTTGATTTACTCATATTGCATCCTTTTATTTATAAAATTGAGATCATAAAACTGTTATATAATTTCTTCACCAGACTTTAGTTTTAAACTTTTAGTTTATCTAGAATTGAATTTTGTGTATAGTGTAAAATAAGGACCCACTTTCACTGTCATCCCCTTATGGATATTGAAGCTCTTGTCCACAACAATTATTTTAAAGATTTGTGGTATTGCCATTGTTGTATAGCGTGTTCATTATATGCGTTCATCTCTTTCTGGAGTTTTTATAACAATCCATATTTTAACTGGTAAATCTATGAGGCAACAAAGTAACATTAAATACAATAATTTTGTAATGAATGTTAATATCTGATAAGGTTAGCCATCCCAATATATTATTTTACAAACTATTTTTAGATACTGACTTCTTCATTTAAATTTTATAATTATTTTCTAGAAGAATCTTTCAAAGGTATTGTTTGGATTTGCGCTGGATATAAACAATGATTTGGGTGAAACTAATATATTTACAATATAGTTATTCCTGGCAAAACATTTGGCTACCTTTTGTTGATTGTATCATGGAAGGCAGAGTGCATACCCACCACACCGTAATGTTGGTGGGAATGTTAGGGTAAATTAAGAAAGTTGATATGTTTTTGTTAATTCTTTCCACTTTAAACAAATCCTGCAAGAGAAATGTAAACACACTAGAGACTATGATGGATGGAGAAAAAGCTCTGCTTAAGCTGCTTCTGGCCTACAGTCTACATTGATGGAGAATTTTGAGATTTGGAGTCTTTGGGCTCCGTATCACAAGATACAGCTGTTAGAAGCAGTGACCTTAAAGTGTATGTCTTATGAAAGAATAAATATTTGGCCCAAATCTCTTCTAGACACATCTTCTGCTAGGAGTTTTCTGCCCTGGGATGGGAGCCAGCATAGGAAGGAGCATAAGGCCCCACCGGAGCTGCTTGTTTCATGTAAGCTCAATCAAGCTGACAGAGAGGGATGAGAAAAGAACAGAGTCTGCTGAACATAAGACAGAGCCCTCGGGCTTAACAGCTATATATAGACAAGATCTGTAGTTGTTTGTACATAGAACTGACCAGAAACAAATAGACTATATTTTTAGATTTGTAGGAATTGTATTGCCAAGAATTGTCAAAACAAGAAAAGAAATTACAAACCTGGAAAACTTAAAATTGTTCAACTCTTAGAGCACAAGCAGAAGTAAGCCAAACAAGTTGTGCATCACCCAAATGACAGCTGATCTGAAGATGCACATCTTTCAACAACTCTAGAAAATTCTTAGGTATGATCTTTGAAATATTGCTTCTCTTCCATAGTCTTTATTTCCTCTTTTAGGGACTGTGATTAGCCAGTTTTACATCCTGTCATTCTATCTTTTGTGTCTTGTAATATCTACTGGCCCTTTCTGTATTTAAATTTCTCTGTGCTTCATTTTAGTCACATCAAACTTAACTTCTAGTCACAAATATTTTCAGCGTGCCTAACTGCTCTAAGTTTTTGTTTTTAGAACTTTTAAAATTCTCTTTTTTTTTTCTTTTCTGTGTGTCTGTATAAAATATATCTGACTTGAACAGCATGGGTTTAAAACGGAGGGGGGAGGCGGGGGTCCGCTTAGAGGCAGATTTCCTTTTTTCAATAAGTACTACAGTACTGTACTGTCCATGGTTGGTTGAACTCCCAGATGGGAACCTCAGGTACAGAAAGCCTACAATGGGACTTGAGCATCTGTGGATTTTGGTGTCCACTGTGGGTTCCGGAAACAATCCCCCAGGATACCAAGGGGCTACATACTGTCTATATAGTTTCCATATCACACAGGCCATTTTATAATCCTTTGTTCCTTTCTCATTTGTGTGAGTCCTTTTATTTTATGTGTATTTCCTACATACTAATTTTATATTTCATATCTAATAATTGCAGTATCTTAAATATTTGTAGGACTCAATCTGAGGTTTTGAAATGGTTATTTCATTCAGGGCTTTTCTGGCTTTTGCTTTTGCTTACTGCCTTAGTGTTCCTGCTCATATTTGGGTGCCCTGCTTGTCATTCTTTTTTTTTTTTTAACTAAATTTACTTTTATTTTTATTTTGGAAGTCAGCTAAAAAAAGTTCATGATATGTTAAGCTCTGCCTGTTGCAATTTATGTATTGGATTGGCCAAAAAGTTCGTTCGGTTTTAAGTAAAAATAAACGACACATTTTTCATTTTCACCAAGAACTTTATTGACCAACGTATTCATTAACCAAACGAACTTTTTGGCCAACCCAATAGTAAGTACTTGCGCTTTAGTGAGGTGACTCTTTACAGTACCTGCTTTACCTAAGTCCACTAACAGTATATTGTTTTCTGCCTAATCATTATTATAAACCACATAAATGCATTTCATCTAATTTATTTCATAAAATTAACTTTAAAAATCGGTTAGCATACATTTAAGAAACATCTACATGCCATGAACTCTGCTTTATGCCAATTATACAAAGTTGATTTAAAAAACTGTCCCAGTACTTCTAATATTTAAGGTTCACATGGGGTGACAAATGTGAAATCAATCAATTAGTAAACTACAATGTGAAATAGCAAGATAAAATACAATACAGTAATAAAATGGTGATGACTATAATATTTTCTGTTGCTTGGAACCAGAAATTCTGGTTAATATGTGAGGTTTAAACAAGGAAGTATGAGGAAAAGAGGACTTATATCTGCCTATAGGAGTGAAGGAAGACTTCCCAGGAATAGTACAGATTGAAGAAAAATGAGTATTGAGAAAATGAATGTAATTTAAAGTCATTCAGGGTGAAGTGGACATATAGTTTTCATAAGAGAGAGAAATCATACATTGAAACATTTCTATTTTATTATGTCGTCACTAGGGAATTGGTAAAGAACTTGGATTGCCAGTACATGCCAATAGTGCTATAGAATAATGGGAAGCAAACTGAGAGTTGATAGGGCCAATGAAGAGTGATTGAGGTAACCTCAAAAGCAGATGATGAAACTTGTAAGTAGTGAAATCAGGATGGAGATGGGGAAATAGATTACTAACAGTTGATTAAAAACTGAAAAAGGATGGCATTTAGGATGGTTTCTAGTTCATTGTCTGGGCAAGTGAATAAAGCTGTCATTCATCAAGATTAGAGATACAGGAGAAAAAGGAGCAGATTCTTGAAGGTGTTTAGTTTTGGTTTGAGTTGAAGTTGACCCTGAACATTTAGGAAATGATGTTTAGTGTTTAAGTAAGTATAGAGAAATGCAGTTAACATTGAGTTAGATGAAATGAGCTGGGAATTATTGATTTTTAAGTTTTTGCATGGACTTTCTTTGGAAAGCTGTATAAAATACAAAGCAGGAATGAGGCAGAGTCTTGGGCAAGCCAATACTTACAGGACAAACAAAATATGCCTACAGAGGAAAACTACAATGATATGATTATTTTCCTTCCTATCCTTAGTGTACTCATAATATTTTGTATTTTTATAATCCTAAAATGACTACATTAATTTTAGATAAATATTTGTAGCAAAAATATCTCTTTCCTCAAGTTGCCAAATTGTTTATTTACTTCTATAGAATTTCTGTGTTTACATTTTATCATGCTGTTTTAAGAAACTGTTTCATTGTGCTGAAAAATTAACCAAGTAAGTAGCCTTACTAACACTAAATCCAAGCTTAAACTGTGCCTCTGGATTTTGAAAAAGAGGTAAGAATTTCTTAACATTCTCAGTTCTAATTGTCATCCTGGTTATCATTACTATTCCTCCCCTATCATTCATCATAATTGTGTTCATTGTAATGTCTCTTATTTATGAATACTATTATGTTTGCAATCATTGTACTGGATAAAAATCCAGTTGTATTTTCTTTTTCTCTTATTTTTACGATATGCTTTATGCATAATAATTCTCTTTGTTCCCCAATTCTAAAACCACATAATTTGTTGTCTCTTAGCAACAGACTAGAGAGGCTACCAGATGTATTTATTTTACATGCTTGATTTCTGAAGGGAAGTAGACAAACTGCGTATCATCCAAGGAGTGCCTAAAAGTACTTTTTTAGTCAACGAGACTATTTCAATGGCTAAATAAAAAGGTTTAATGCACTTTTCTTAGCATATTTCTTAAGATATTCCACAATATTTCATTGTACTTGTTATAAAAAAACCAGGTTGAGGGTTGAAACCACTCTCTCCACCAAAATTTTTAAAAAGAACTCAGAGTAAATACAGAAGAATGATTAAGTAAGACTTAACTGGAGTGCTGGGTGAATGCTAAATTTAAAACAAACTTGAATAAAGTTCCTTTAAAAAAAAATCCTTGATCATTAAGTTTGGAAGCTGTAATGGGAAAAGAGTAGAAACTGTGAGTTGACTGGTGTGTTAGTTTCCTATAGTCACTGTAACAAATTGCCACAAATTTAGTGGCTTAAAACCACACAGATTTATTCTCTTTCAGTCTTGAGAGCTGAGTCTTATGGGGCTGAAAAATCAAATTGTCAGCGGAGCTGGTTCCTTCTGAAGGCTCTGAGTGGAGAATCTGTTGCCTTGCATTTTTCTGCCTTTACTGGCTGCCTGTACTCCTTGGCTTATGTCCTTACCTCCACCTTCAAACTGCATCTCTCCAATCTCTGCCTCTGTCATCATGTTGCTTTCTTCTCTGCTGACTCTCCTGGGTCCCTCTCATAAGGGTCGTCTCGATTACATGGGGCCTATTTGGCTAATCCATGATAATCTCCCCATCTCAAGATCTTTAACTGAATCACGTCTGAAAAATCCCTTTTGCCACATAGGTTAACATTCACAGGTTCCAAGGATTAAGGCATGGACATATTTCAGGAGCCATTATTCAGGCCACCACAGTTGATTTGTTCTCTTTTCACTTGCTTTGTATTTCTCTTCTCCCCTAAGGAATTTTGCCGCACAAAATCCTCCCTTTTATTTGCTTATGTTCCACTTTACTTGTTTGATGCCTAGGCTTGTGAAACTGGCCTTTTTAATCTTTGAAAAAAAATGCATATAGCCTTTTGCCACTACATTTGAATTTTCACAGGGGTTTTATTTGAGGGCTTAGTTGTCATTTAAATTTTAATACTTTTGCTTGTGAAAACCTTGAGAAAGAGCATTTCAGGGACAAGGAAGAGTAAGTTCAAAAACTCTGGCATGTACAAGCTTGAAAATTTTGAGGAAGCTAAATTTGGGGGGCTAGAGTAGAGTTGTCAGTTAAGAAACAGGACACCCAGTTAAAATTGAATTTTTAAAAAAATTCAATTAAAAGTATTTTTTTTAAAAAGGAATTCCTTTATTTTTATTTTATTTATTTATTTATTTATTTTTGGCTGTGTTGGGTCTTCGTTTCTGTGCAAGGGCTTTCTCTAGTTGTGGCAAGCGGGGGGCCACTCTTCATCGCGGTGCACGGGCCTCTCACTATCGGGGCCTCTCTCGTTGCGGAGCACAGGCTCCAGACGCGCAGGCTCAGTAGTTGTGGCTCACGGGTCTAGTTGCTCCGTGGCATGTGGGATCTTCCCAGACCAGGGCTCGAACCCGTGTCCCCCGCATTGGCAGGCAGATTCTCAACCACTGCGCCACCAGGGAAGCCCTAAAAGTATTTTTAAAATTCAATTAAAAAAACTTTTTTTGCATAAGTATATCCCAACCATTGGATGGCACATCTTATACTTTAAAAAGAGGTTGTTTTTTTGTTTTTTAATATGAAATTTAAATGTGTGTTCTTTTTTTTTTTTTTTTTCTCTTCCCATTTTTGCTAAGTCTGGCAACCCTAGACTAGCTCATGAGGAATAAGAGTGTGTGGTTGATGATGTTGGGAGAAGTAGTCAAGAGAGACCCTGCAGGGACTAAAAGGCCAGCAGAAAAAGTTTGCATATTTTCTACATGCAATTCAAAGGCACTGGAAGGTTTTAAGCGTTCAAGTGTTAGATAAAATCTCATTTATATTCTAAGATACGTGCACTGGTGTCTTTGTGGAAGTAGGCCATAAAAAGACAAGCTCGAAAGCAAGGAGACAGTGTGAGTAGCCAGTCTTGGCTGGAGATAATGGTGTTTGAATTTGGGAGGTCTCGACCCCTGAGCCTCTGGTTCCTCCAGTGAAGAAAGAGAACCAAGGGGAGCCAACTTGCTCCCTTAGCATTGTGGGTGGCTTTGCAGAAGCCACTACTTTGATCTAGTACCACAAGGATTGCAGGGGCTTGTGGGGCGCAATCGCTGGGAATCTGTGATGGAGAAGGGGGCGGGGCTTGCAACGGTCAGCACACAGATCTCGGCAGGCCGAGTTCTCACCTGTAGCGCCCAAGTAGTAATTCCAGCCGTAGCTTTGGCCATCTGCAGAACCAGGCTGGGGGCACATTCTGACCAGAGAACTTGGTGGATGCAGGTCTGCCTGATTTGGATCCTCAAGCAAGCAATTTTGCCAGCCCTAGAGCCCAGATTGCCCATACCCAGGCAAAGAGGTAAATCACAGCCCCAGCCTCTGTGGAGAGTATCTTCTGGGCCTGTCTGAACAGAAGGGCTGGCAATAACTCCTGGAAGCTGTGCAGTCCAGTGGCACTTGAGGGGAGAGGCAGGCAGAGCTGACTATCCTCAGAGCAAAGCCAGTGCTGGGCATAGGGCATACGCACACCACTGCAGCAGGGGAATAATCCACAGCTGGGGCTGAAGGTAGCATCCAGTCCCTCCCAAGCAGAGACTCTGTTAGGGAAATTGAAAGTGGCTTAGGGAGGCCCCTTCCCCTCCCACCCAGGTAAGGGAGCCGAGCCCCACCTCCCGCTGTGGAGTGTACCTTCCAGGACTATCTGACCAGAAGGGTTGGATACAGCCCTTTAAACAGTGTAGCACAGCAGCAGTCCAGCTGAGAGGCAGGCAGAGCTGACAGTTTGCAGAACAAAGGCAGTGGCCCTATTTGGTCAGGAAACTTGGGGTGCCGGTTGTCTTGAGTTAAGACAATGAAGAACCTTACCAGATTTAGAGCTTCTTCTCCTGCAGCATCCAGGCAGGGAATATAATCCACAGCCCCGCTCATCACTGAATACAGCCTTCAGCCTCTCTGACCAGGGCGCTGTGTAGCCTATTCAGCACCCTAAGCACTGTGGCACTTGAACAGAGAGCACAGCCTGTGACAGCCCCCATCTGCAGAGCAAAACCAGCAGCCTCACCTGACCAGGGAATTCAGGGCACACTCTGGCCTGATTTGGGTCAGCAAACAATGAGCTGTGTAGGCTCTGTGCATCCTGGTGCCCCATCAGGACAAGGAAGCTAATGTACAGCCCATACACTACTGACGGTAGTACCCAATCCTGACCATCTAGTGAGCCTGACAGAGAATCCAAGCAACCGCAGAGTCCATCCTGCAGCCTCACTTGGGTAGAAAACCAAGCCAGCAGTTCTGTCTAACTGTCCTCAGGCAGTGGCACTCCCCACCATCACCACCCCAAACCATACATATCTTCAAAGCTCAAACAGTTGCCTTACCTAGAAATAGACCATAATAGCAGGCCCCACCTACCCAAGGACATTACCAAGGTCAAAGACTAATAATTTTAAGAACAGCAGAGAGAAGAGAGAAGTTACATACAAGGGAACCCCATTTGCCTATCAACGGATTTTTCAACAGAAACTATTTGAGCCAGGAGAGAATAGGAGGACATATTCAAAATACTGGGAAAAAACTGTCAATCAAGAATTCTATAACTTCTGAAGCTACCCTTCAGAAATGGAGGGGAGAGAAATACTTTCCTGAACAAACAGAAGCTGAGGGAGTTCATTACCACCAGACCTGCTTTACAAGAAATGCTAAAGGAAGTTCTTTGAGTAGAAGTAGAACACTAATTAACATCATAAAGACATACAAAATGTAGTGTATATCTCACTGGTAATGGGAAATATATAGTCATAGTTAGATTCTGCAATATGGTAGTAGTGGTGCAAAATTCACTTAACAAAACTAGTTTGAAAGTTTAAAAAAAAGTATGGTAAAAATAACCATAATTATAATAATCTGTTATTAGTTACACCATATAAAAAACGTAAATTTTAATAGCAATAACCTAAAGTGTGAGCGGGAGGAGAAGTAAAAGTGCAGAGTTTACAAATTCTATTAAGTTGTTAACAGTTTAAAATAAGGTGGTATGAGATTAAGGTATTTTATGTAAGCCTCATGGTGCTGGGATAATTGGATATTCACATCTAAAAGAATGAAACTGGATCCATATCTTACACCACACACAAAAATTAACTCAAAATGGATTAAAGACTTAAATGTAAGACATGAAACTCCTAGAAGAAAACACTGGAATAAAACTCCTTGACATGGGTCTTGGTAATGATTTTTTCATTAGGACACCTAAAGCATAAGAAACAAATAATATACAAACCAGTGGGACTACTTTAGACTAAAAAGCTTCTGCACAACAAAAGAAACCAGCAACAAAGTGAAAAGACAACTTAAGGAAAGGAAAAAATATTTGCAAGCCATTTATCAGGTAAGGGTTTAACACCCAAAATATATAAAGAACTCAGTACAATTCAATAGCAAAAACCAAATAACCCAATTTTAAAAATGGACAAAAGACCTGAATGGACATTTGTCCAAGGAAGATATCCGAAAGGCCAACAGGTGCATGCAAAGATGCTTCAACATCACTTGTCCTTAGGGAAATGCAAATTAAAACCACAATGAGATATCACCTCAAGCCTGTTAGAATGGCCATCATCAAAAAGACAAGAGATAACAATGGATGTGGAGAAAAAGGGAACACTTGTGCACTGTTGGTAGGATTGTATATTGAAATAGTCCCTATGGAAAATAGTATGGAGGATCCTCAAAAAATTAAACATGTATATACCATATGATCCAGCAATTCCACTTTTGGGAATATATCCAAAGAAAACAAACTCACTAACTTGAAAAAATATATGCACATCCATGTTCATTGTAGCATTATTTACAATAGCTAAAATATGGAAACAACCTAAGTGTCCATTGATGGATGAATGGATAAAGTAGTTGTGATGTATACATACAATGGAATGTTATTCAGCTGTATAAAAAAAATGAGGAAATCCTATCATTTGCAACAACATGGATGGACCTTAAAGACATTATGCTAAGTGAAGTAAATCAGACAGAGAAAAACAATACGTATGATCTCACTTATATGTGGAATCTAAAAACCAAAACAAACCATCAAAACAACAACAAAAATCACCAATCTCATAGAAAAAGAGATCAATCTGACTTGTGGTTATCAGAGGCGGAGGGTGGGGAGAGGGGGCACTAGAGGAAGGTGGTCCAAAGTACAATTTCCTGTTATAAATACTAGAGATGTAATGTACAACATGATGACTATAGCTAACACTGCTGTATGATATATAGGAAAGTTGAGAGTAAATTCTATAAGTTATCACAAGGTGATTTTTTTTCTTTTTCCTTTCTTTTTATTGTATCTACATGAGAAGATGGATGCTAACAAAACCTACTGTGGTGATCATTTCACAATGTATATTAATCAAACTATCGTGCTAAAAGCCTTAAACTTATACAGTGATGTATGTCAATTATTTCTCAATAAAACTACAAAAACAGAGTGTTAACATGTTTTTTTTCAAGAAGATTCTATTTTTCGCATATTATAATAGTGCTTGGGAATATATTGTATTTTACTAGTTCATAAGCAGATTTCTAGAATCAACTGTTTAAACTTTAGTACCATTTCAGAATAGAAGTCAATTTTTGACTAATTTTTATTTGCTTTTTCTTTTGTTAAAAAAGATTTTGTCAGCAAATGTGCTATTAATTTTTTTCTTTCTAAAGAATTGTAAAAGTGTTGTTAGCAGACAGAATTTAAATTTTAAACAGTGTTGATACCTAGGAAAAGTATGATTAGAGGAGAGGAAACAATAGTAGATTGTTTATCCTAGAGTTAATAAAATATTGAATGTATTCGCCTTGATTTTCGAAAAATGCAATTTCTTTCCATTTTTCCTCCTGTCACTAATTGAAGCAGCAGATTTCTCTTCACCAACAAACATAGTTTCCTATACACTTGTAACACAGCCTGTATTGCTGTTAAATCAAGCACAATTAATCACCAAGTATTATTTCTTTCATTTCCTTCTTGCCCTTGTATTCTCTCTCCAGTTATTTTTCCATCTAAATTAGTTGAGCATAAAGTTATAAGTATGAACTTTATGAAATGTTAATGCTCAGCAAACAATTCAGTTTCATAAATAGAATAATATGCTTCAAGGATTCAATATTATAAATTATGATGAACATTTGAAAAAAATCATTAGCAGGACACAAAATTAGCACACAAGTTAGTTTCATTGCCACTCCACAAAAAAGTATTACTCGATTTTTAAAAATCATATATATCTATTCACTAGATAATTAATGTCATTTTGAAAAGGAGATATAAAAACCAGGGAACAGGAAAATGTTGCATATGTCCAAAGGAAATGAAGAATTTAAAAAACTGTATTGCCCAGAATATTCATCTTTTTCTCAATATCTTAATTCAAAAATTTGCCTTTTTTTTCTCAAAGAATTAAGGTTACCTGGAGCTAGTAAATATGTTATTATGTTGTTTTTTTGTTAAATAATAACTTTTTACAATAACATAAATATCACATGTTTGAAACTATTTAATTAGGACAGATTCCCCAATCAGAGTTACCTGGTTAAAAAGAATATCTTTAAAGCTCATGATTGTTTTCCAGAACAACTGTGGCATTTTAAACTACTACCAATACTGTTTCAAGGTATCTGTTTCGTCAGCATTATCTTTTGTCATTAAAAACATGTCAAAAATTTATCCTTGTGAATTTGATAATAAAATATCTCAATATTTCTTCATAATGTATTTCTTCGAAAATACCTCAAATATTTTTGAGAATTATAATTCCTTATGTTTAATGAGATATTTCTTTAAAAATATATTCTTTCCCTTAGTGTATTTTATTATTTTGTTATTGTGAGGGGAGCTCTTATTATTATCACTTGTGAATTTTATGAGTCCTTAATGATATTAAAGAGAAAATGATATATGTCCCACATGGTGAATGATTATGTAACATTTGTTGATAATATTTTACTGAATTTCCTATTTGACTTTCAGTTTTGTTTCAGACAAATATAATTTTGATTGGCTTATCTTGACCTATAAATTGCTACTGTTTGTGATCAAATTGTCCAATCTTCTTTTTGTCAAAGCATCCATAATTTTGTGGTTTAAAAATATTTCCCTAATTCACAATTTAATCAATTGCTAATCATTGTTTTTTGTTGTTTTTCCCAACGACTTGACTTTTAATGTCAACTCACTAGTGTATTAAGATTTGTGGGATTTATATGTCCTTTTATACAGGGCAATTACATGAATCATGTAATTTTATTTTCACATAATTTAGGATCCCATATATGCCAAGTGTTCAGACTAATATTAAAAATAGATTGTATGGTAATTCTGGGATTTTATTTCAATTATTTTAACATAAAACAGATGAGCACATCAGACTCCCTAATATAATGCTTATTTACATCGCTTTGGTGTTATATCCTCAATTAATAAGATTATTAAAACATAATGTCTGAAAGTTAGAAAAAATTATAGCATCTTTATTTTTTAATGTTTTGTATGTTATATAACCCAGAATTTTTCTGAGATCCATCTAATCATTCAACTGAAAAAGATGTATGCTGCCAGGAGCAAAACAACAGATTTCCTTTAGGTCTTTGTAAAGCTAGACCTATGTCTCTGTGACCACAAGTCAAGGTTCTCTTTTCTATCTGACCCTATTTGACATCTGTCAGTTATACCAAATGCCCGAATTAATTTTACTTGAAACTTTGGTCTATAAAATGTTCTACCCATTTGCTGAGAATCTACTTTATGTCCTATCCCTAACTCTCTCAACAGGGTAGCTACAATTATTCTTATTTTACAGATGATAAAACTGGGACTAAGCAAAATTAAGAAATTCAGCTAGTAGATAATAGTACCAGAGTCTCAGTCCAGATCTTTTCATCACATAAATTTTGACCACCTGCTCTCCCATGGATTTCATTGTATCAATTGGATTAATATAAAAAGAGCCATCAAGCTGTTGACTATCAAGATATAGAAAAAAATTACCACCTTTACTGACCCTTAAGATTTTCAAAACTTTCTAGCAATATGATTTAAAAATGTTCCTTCAACCTTCTTAGATTTATCTATTTCCTTTATAAATTATTATAAAAGGATTTCTCTGTGTTAAAGATACAATTGACATTATAGAGGGTTGGTGAGGAGGTGGAGTTAGCCATCTGAGACTTGTTAATCACGTATCAACCAACAATTCCCCCGTGTCCTGCAGCACTATTGATAAACAGAATGATTTATTAAGAACTAAGAATTCAACAGAAAAGAAATAGTAATGCCTCTGTCTCTTTGTGGAATCAACATATATCTTACGTTATTGGTTAAATTAAAGTGCTAAGACAAACCAATCAATTTGAATACATATTATTTAAATCTACTCTGGGTAATTATTATCATTGATTTCTCGAGCAAAAAATATATTGGTCAAATAAAAGTGTGCCGTTTTAGCAAATATCAAATGTGCAGGATAAGGAGACTTTAAAAGTCTACCGACAACAGATAGGCACATAGAGTTCGTGGACTGTGGTCCCTACAATCCATCAGTTGTCACATAGCTGCTATCTAGTGATAAAATCAACGCAAGTGCTTTCAAATACACAGCACTGCTTCATTGAGAACTGTAACCTCAATATGTCATCACACAGGTATTTAAACATCAGGCAAGATGTAGAAAAGCTTCAAGTGGTTTTGAACTTGTAAAACCTGACAAAAGATTTATATATTTCACAGATTTGTTTTATTCTAGCTCAGTATCAATGTCAGAATATATCAGTCTATCAACCATTCTTCTTGTGAATAAACGGTGTGAATAAATTGTAGCAGGAATTTTACTACATGTTACATTGGTTAGTTAAATGAATGCCCTGACTTAAAAGAAAATAGGAAAATGTATAACTTCCAGAGTACAGAGATAAGCTTCCTATCTAGTACCTATTGTTAAGATATATGTTTTTGAGTTTTAAAATTAAAGTCATCTTAAAACATTTCCCTTTATATAGTGTGATTTTCTGCATCGATACTCCCCAAAAGCAGTGATGTAAAAGTTATAGATGGGCCTAGAATGAATTTAAATTGAAGTTCGATTTATATAGTGTGGAGAAATTTTAGTTCGAAAATAATCTATTTTGGTTCAGTGTGCTAGGAATAAGGATTGTTGTATAAACCTCACACATGATCTCTAGTATAGTGAATGTAGCTGCTATTTGGAGAAAATGTTGGTCCTCTGATCATTAAATTGAAATGAAATTTATTTATTTCCATGCCTTTGGGGTTACGATATTATTTCATCAGAATTCATGGCTAGAACTAGAGAATTCTTTTGTTGTTAACTCAAAATGGATTCAAAATCAAGAGAATATGGATGCACAGGATACACAATAGTAACACAACACATGATTAAAATAATGGCAGCCATTATTTTTCATAACATTATAATTTTCTAGGTGCTTTCACAGGTTATCTTAATCATGTCAACAATATTAATATGTGCACTACTGGTGAGTTTGGGAGGACTGTTAGAAGGCTATTCTTGGCAAATCCAATCAGTTCCCCTATTTAGACTACTTAACCTCCTAAACACATTTTATTTCATTCTTACAGCTTAATGAACTGAAGGAACAGGTGGTATAATTTCTATTTCACAGACACAACAGTGGACTAACTAGAACACTGATCGGACTAAATGAACACAATTAGATATTTAGCAAAAGGATTACATAGAGAGTTTCTGATTCTTGTCCTGTTTTCATTTATTTTATTACACTGTCTACCAAGAAAATGCTAACTGGAAATTTTTGACTTACTCCTTTTCAGAAGACACTTTGTCTATATGCCTAATAAACATATAACATAGGCAAAATCATTTGGAAGCATATCACTGTACACACATATGTAAATTCTTGTAAGATAATACAATTGGGTTAATGACTGAACAAGATACTCACTTTAGACTATTAGAAATTATGGAAGTACCTGGAAATTAGAGTCAGAATAAAATAAGAAAAATAATAAAAAATTAGTAATAGGTATTAGTATTATAGGCATTTTCAAAAGCTTTATGTTTAGAACATTTTTGTTATAAAGATACTAGAAATAAGACTTTTGAATGTTAAAAGGCAAATAACTTAGAATCTATGAATCCCACTTTATTTTCATAGAACACTTAACTATATTAAGATTACCTTCTCTGTAGTGTTGGCATAATTACACTATAAAAGAAAACATTGTAGAAAATATAACAAAAAAAACTGGAAAGCTTTTAGATGGTGTTTAATATATAATGCCGTTTCATAAATATGTAGAATAAAAAGATAGAAAATCAAAAAGGATGTCATAAGTTTGACTATTTAGAACATTTATAATACTTTTTTAATCTTAAAGTGGTTTTCTTGTCTTTAAAAATGTATTATTTGTTTCTTTTAAAATTTAACTTTATGTTAGAATATGTTTTACACATATTTTATAACTTTCCCAAATGTTTTGTTATGTTATAATTTTGATTATTACTATACTTCCTTTTCCAATGTAACTAAAAATACAGAGGCAATTTTAAATTTTCCTGTTAAAAAAAGTTAAAATACCATCATATAAATTTGTTTTGGAATAAAATATGCTGCTTACCCAAATTAGGTAAAATTTTAACAAATATGTCTCTGAATAAGTTATCTTGATTTTATTTAATTTTAGATTATATAATTTCCTAACAATATTTATAATATAAAATGTCAACTACATAATGCTTAAAATTTAAAACTTTGCACTAGCTCTTAAGACATAATCCCAAAAGTAACCCATATCGCTTCCACTAACATTTCATTGCCTATACAAGTCAGAGTTTATATTAGACTTCCAGTTTCCAGTCCAAATGTAAAGAGTTTGGAAGTCATTGTTCTCATTCTCATAGCAAGAAAAAAGCTGAAAAACCAAAAGTCAACAACTCTCTTACATTCATTAGATAACTACTTATCTAATGAATCACAGAAAAACCACTGCCCTGAAAACTGGAAAGAGAAGTAGATACAGACATGGTAGCTTATCAAGGGCAGAAACAGGCACTAGAGCCAGCATTCGATATAATAGTTTGTTGACTAATTGCTAGAGACTAGCGTGGACTAACATAAGGTATAAAAACTTCAGAAAGACAGTCATAAGGATCTCCTGCACTTTTGTAGTTTTCCCTCCAGGAGCCCCACGAGGTTTTCACTTTGAAGATCTGAGAAAAATCCCTTCCTGCTTCCAACAGGGGAGGGGAAAAGTAACCATTTTGGAATATGCTCAGAGAATTCTGTTTTCCTTAACAAAGGCATGCCCATAAGGGAAACTGTTCTTCCATTGTCTCCCCAAAGTGGGTTTTAGCAGAGCCTAAACAGTGTGGAGTAAGGGAAATACCAAACTCCATCTCTCTCTAGCCTTCCTGTCTCACTTAAGTGAAAAAAAAAAAAAAAGGAAAAGACTGAGAACCACTTGTGAAGGTCACAGCTGAGGGGCATAGACTTCCTCAAAGACTTAGACCTAACTTGATCACAGGGCTATAAACATTTCCCCTGCCCCCATATCTTACTACTACATCAACCAGCTCCTCTATCATAACTGAGAATTAAAGTTGAAAACAACTGCAAGACTCGGAACCTGTCTAAAAAGGAATCTCAAGGGAAACCCAAGGTAACAGAGGAGACTAAAACAAAAACAGCAGAAGAAATTTTAGCCTGTGACATTTACAGCGAGTACAAACAAACACAGCATAACTCCTAGCCAAATGAACATAAAACCCCACACCAAGAGCTTATTTACTGCAATTCCCAAAGTTAATATTGATTTTAAAAATTCATCATAAGAATAAAGTATATCATTAGGTTCTGTATCAAGTGTATGTGTGTGTTCATATGTTTCTTTTTTGAACAATTAATATATGAGTAAATGCATGAATTAATAGAGCATTTAAGAAACTATAAAGTTCCAATACTTTCTAACACATATACAACCTCCCCTATAGAGACAATAATTCTCAATACTAATTTGTAGCAGTTTTAAGTGATTTACATTCTTCTGAATATGTCCTGTTTAGTCATGCATTGTATATGACCTCACTGTATAGATTTTAAGGGGACTTCTTCTTAACCCAAGTAAATTAATAGCCAGATAATATTAATCTCTGCTATAGACTGAATGTTTGTGTTGCCCCCAAATTCACTTGTTGAAAACTAATCCCTAATGTGATGGTGTCTGGAAGTTGGGCTTTAGGGAGGTGATTAGGTCATGAAGGTAAAGGTCTCATGAATGGGATTAGTGCCCTTATAAAAGAGACCCCAGACTCCCTCTTGTGAGAACACTGGAATCACAACTAACTGCTGAACAATCATCGACAGGAAGACACTGGAACTCACCAGAAAAGATACCGCATATCCAAAGGCAAAGGAAAAGCCACAGTGAGACAGTAGGAGGGGCGCAATCACAATAAAATCAAATCCCATAACTGCTGGGTGGGTGACTCACAAACTAGAGAACACTTATACCACAGAAGTCCATCCACTGGAGTGAAGGTTCTGAGCCACACATCAGGCTTCCCAACCTGGGGGGTCTGGCAACTGGAGGAGGAATTCCTAGAGAATCAGACTTTGAAGGCTAGTGGGATTTAATTGCAGGACTTTGACAGGACTGGGGGAAACAGAGGCTCCACTCTTACAGGGCACACACAAAGTAGTGTGTGCATCGGGACGCAGGGGAAGGAGCAGTGACCCCATAGGAGACTAAACCACATCTACCTGCTAGTGTTGGAGGGTCTCCTGCAGAGGCAGGGGATGGCTGTGGCTCACCATGGGGACAAGGACACTAGCAGTAGAAGTTCTGGGAAGTACTCCTTGGTGTGAACCCTCCAAGAGTCTGCCATTAGCCCCAACAAAGAGCAGGGTAGGCTCCAGTGTTGGGCCGCCTCAGGCCAAACAACCAACAGGGAGGGAACCCAGCCCCACCAATCAGCAGACAAGCAGATTAAAGTTTTACTGAGCTCTGCCCACCAGAGCAACACCCAGCTCTACCCACCACCAGTCCCTCCCATCAGGAAGCTTGCACAAGCCTCTTAGATAGCCTCATCCACCAGAAGAGAGACAGCAGAAGCAAGAAGAACTACAATTCTGCAGCCTGTGAAACGAAAACCACATTCACAGAAGAAAGAGAGACAAAATGAAAAGGCAGAGGACTATGTATCAAATGAAGGAACAAGATAAAACCCCAGAAAAACAACAAAATAAGGTGGACATAGGCAACCTTCCAGAAAAAGAATTCAGAATAGTGATAGTGAAGATATCCAGGACTTTGGAAAAAGAATGGAGGCAAGGATCGAGAAGATGCAAGAAATGTTTAACAAAGACCTAGAAGAATTAAAGAACAAACAAACAGAGATGAACAATACAATAACTGAAATGAAAAATATACTTGAAGGAATCAATAGCAGAATACCTGAGGCAGAACAACGGATAAGTGACCTGGAAGACAGAATGGTGGAATTCACTGCCACAGAACAGAATAAAGAAAAAAGAATGAAAAGAAATGAAGACAGCCTAAGAGACCTCTGGGACAATCCTCTTCACCACTGCAACAAAAAGAATAAAATACCTAGGAATAAACCTACCTAAGGAGGTAAAAGACCTGTACTCAGAAAACTATAAGACACTGATGAAAAAAATCAAAGATGACACAAACAGATGTAGAGATATACCATGTTCCTGGATTGGAAGAATCAATAGTGTGAAAATGACTATACTACCCAAAGCAGTGTACAGGTTCAATGCAATCCCTATCAAATTACCAGTGGCATTTTTTTAAGGAACTAGAAAAGAAAATCTTAAGATTTGTATGGAGACACAAAAGACCCTGAATAGCCAAAGCAGTATTGAGGGGAAAAAATGCAGTTGGAGGAATCAGCCTCCTTGACTTCAGAGTATACTACAAAGCTACAGTGATCAAGACAATATGGTACTGGCACAAAACAAATATAGATCAATGGAACAGGATAGAAAGCCCAGAGATAAACCCATGCACCTATGATCAACTAATCTATGACAAAGGAGGCAAAGATATACAATGGAGAAAAGACAGACTCTTCAATAAGTGGTGCTGGGAAAACTGGACAGCTACATGTAAAAGAATGAAATTAGAACACTCCTTAAAACCATACACAAAAATAAACTCAAAATGGATTAAAGACCTAAATGTAAGCCCGGACACTATAAAACTCTTAGAGGAAAACGTAGGCAGAACACTCTTTGACATAAATCACAGCAAGATCTTTCTTGATCCACCTTCTAGAGAAATGGAAATAAAAACAAAAATAAACATATGGGACCTAATGAAACTTAAAATCTTTTGCACAGCAAAGGAAACTACAAACAAGATGAAAAGACAACCGTCAGAATGGGAGAAAATATTTGTAAATGAATCAATGGACAAAGGATTAATCTCCAAAATATATAAACAGCTTATGCAGCTCTATATTAAAAAAACAAACAACCCAATCCAAAAATGGGCAGAAGACCTAAATAGACATTTCTCCAAAGAAGACATACAGACGGCCAAGAAGCACATGAAAAGATGCTCAACGTCACTAATTATTAGAGAAATGCAAATCAAAACTACAATGAGGTATCACCTCATACCAGTTAGAATGGGCATCATCAGAAAATCTACAAACAACAAATGCTGGAGAGGGTGTGGAGAAAAGGGAATCCTCTTGCACTGTTGGTGGGAATGTAAATTGATACAGCCACTATGGAGATCAGTATGGAGGTTCCTTAAAAAACTAAAAATAGAATTACCATATGACCCAGCAATCCCACTACTGGGCATATACCCAGAGAATACCATCATTCAAAAAGACACATGCACCCCAGTTTTCATTGCAGCACTATTTACAATAGCCAGGTCATGGACGTAACCTAAATGCCCATCGACAGATGAATGGATAAAGAATTTGTTGTACATATATACAATGGAATATTACTCAGCCATAAAAAGGAACAAAATTGGGTCATTTGTAGAGACGTGGATGGATCTAGAGACTGTCATACAGAGTGAAGTAAGTCAGAAAGTGAAAAGCAAATATTGTATATTATCTCATATATGTGCAATCTAGAAAAATGGTATAGATGAACCAGTTTGCACGGCAGAAATAGAGACACAGATGTAGAGAACAAACGTATGGGCACCAAGGGAGGAAAGTGGCTGGCAGGGGGTGGTGGTGGTGTGATGAATTTGGAGATTGGGATTGACATATATGCACTAATATCTATAAACTAGATAACTAATAAGAACCTGCTATATAAAAAATAAATAAAATTCAAAAAATAAATAAATCTATGCAGTTTAGGGATAAACTCAATGTTTGCACAATAAAAAATTTTAATAAAGTTATACACCTACAATTATAATAAATAAATAAAAGAGACCCCAGAGAGCTCCCTTGTTCCTTCTGCCATGTAAGGGCACCTCAACAAGACAGCCATTTTTGAAACAGGATACAGGTCCTCAGCAGACACTGAATCTATGAGCAACTTTATCTTGCACTTCTAATCTCCAGAACTGTAAGATATAAATGTTTGTTGTTTAAGCCATCCAGTCTAAGGAGTTTTGTTTTAGCAACCCAAATGGACTAAAGCAGAAATTGGTCCTGAGAAGTGGGATGTTGCTGTAACAAATACCTACAAATGTGCAAGCAGCTTTGGAACTGGGTCATGGGTAGAGGCTGGAAGAGTTTTGAGGTGATGCTAGGAAAAGCCTACATTGCCATGAAGAGACCTTTAAAGGTAATTCTGGTGGAGAAAGCCTCAATTTCTTAGAGAATATTTATGTAATTCTGAACACAGTATTGGTAGAAATAAGAACAGTAAAGTCTTCCTGATGAGGTCTCAGATGGAAATGAGGAACGTGCTATCGGAAACTGAAAGCAAGCCCATCCTTTTTATAAACTGGCAAAGAACTTGGTTGAGTTGTGTTGTGTTTTACTTTTGTGGAAGGTAGAACTTGCAAGCAATGAAATTGGCTATTTAGTTGAAGCTATTTCTAAGCAAGGTGTTAAAGGTCTGGGCTTGGCTCCTCCTGACTGCTCATAGTAAAATGCAAGGGAAAAATGACTTAAAGACGGAATAGTTAAGAAAAAGGAAGCAGAATGTAAAAATTTGGAAAATTTTCAGCCTATCCATATTGGGAAAAGTGGGAACACTAAGAGTGTGGCCAAGTGACCATTTGATGAGGAAATCTGTATGGGTCAGCCAATGGAAGAATGACCCCGAAGGCAATTCAGAGATGATCAGGGCTGCCACCTGAGTCAGAGGCCCAGAGTGTAAGGACTTGCAAGGCAGAGAAATTTCAAAGGAGGAGTGGCTCCTGGGGCCCATACATGCACACTACTCACACATCACCAGGTGTCACCTCACATCACGGCTCCATTCACCCTCTGGCACCACTCCTCTGCTGTCCCAGCTGTGGTTTCGGTAGGCTCCAGTGCAATGCAGGCCAGGTGGCCTCCCCTCCCAAGTGCACAGGTAGAAAACTTTAACAGCTTCCTCTGGGCACCATCTCCATGGATGAGCATAGTGCAGGAGCCAAGGTGGGGTATGTCTGCCTCTGCCTAGATTTCAAAGGATGGGGCCATTGACAGACTGTAGGGACCCAGGAGGAGAAGCACTTGGTAGTGCTGTCCCACAAAGTCTTGGAAGTGACTTGCCAAACCAGTGGGCCTTGAAGGCAGAGCATCCAGTCAAAGAGGATCACTCTTGAGATTTAAGATTTATTGTTGTTTGTCCCATTAAGTTTGGGACTTAACCTGGGACCTACCACTTCTTTCTCTCTTTTGGAATGGAAGTGTCTATCATATGCCTGTCCCTCAATAGTATGTTGGGAGCACGCAACTTGTTTGGTTTTACAGATTCACAGCTGGACAGCAGTATGCCTCAGGGTGAATCATACCTTGAGTCTTACCCATCTCTGATATTGATCAAACTTTAGGCTTTAGACTTTTGAGTTAATGCTGGAATGAGTTAAGACTTTCAGGACTGTTGGGATGAAATGAATATTTTTTGCATGTGAAAAGGACATGAATTTTGGGGAGCTAGGGCAGAATTCTAGAGACAGAATGTTTGTGTCCTCCCCTAAATTCATATGTTGAAGCCTAATAATGTGATGGTATTTGGAAATGGGCCCTTGGGAGGTGATCAGATCATGAGGGTGGAGATCTCACGAATGAGATTAGTGCCCTTACAAAAGAGGCCCCAGAAAGCTCACTTGCTCCTTCTGCCATTTGAAAACATAATGAAAAGATGGCCATTTATGAATCTGGAGGTGGCCCCTCACCAGACACTGAATCTGCCTGTGCCTTAATCTTGGATTTCCAGCCTCTGGAACCATAAGATATAAATTGTTGTCTAAGCCACCCAGTCTGATATTTTTATTATAGCAGCCTGAATGAACCAGGACAGTATCCTGTTACTCATTCCTCCCAACAATTCACTTAAAAGCAACACAGAATAGCAGTACTTCCTCCTTCTCCACCAGAATCCCAAGCATAACTCATACTACCACTAAAGGAAAAAAGAAAAGATAAGAATAAAAATAAGTTAGCATATAAAATTAAGTAGATAAAATATGGCAATTCAAACCATAACCAAATTGATATTTAACTTTTAGTCAACTCAGATTAATTTAGGTCAATTTAGCTCTCCACTTTTTCCTTCAGAATACTTGCTCTGTTTCTTTCCTACTTTTTTTCTCTTTGTTTCTGACTCTCTCTCTGCCTTTCTCCCTCTGAATTTGCTCCTCTCTCCTGCCCTCTTTATCCTTTATTTACCAGAAAATAATGATAAGAAACTATGTATTTCAAAATCCTTTCCTGCAGTTTTATTCTGCATGTCTACACCAAACTGTTATCGTTTCTGTTGGTGGATAGCTTTACTTATTTAGGTGTTTGGACAGAAACATAGTTAGGAAATAGATATTCTGCAGTGAAGGGAGTAATGAGGAGTATGCTTTATCTGGAAAAAAATTTCAACAAATACCGGGACTAGGAAATTTAATGATAAATTTACAATCTCTGAGTTATATGGAAGAAAACTCATTTGAGAATTATCAGAATTGCCTTTTGACCACGAAAAGTTAGAAAAAAGTTGTAAATCATAATAGTCAGCATTATTGGATCTCTAAGAAATTGCATTAAATCAAGGTTACATATATTAAACATAAAGCATATCCATAACTTATTTATTATAAACCATACGTTTCTATTCATTCATGTCACTAAAATATAGATGAGACAGTGAAATGAATTAGTTATGAATCTCTGCCTATAGTTATTGATTTTTCCATGATATTTTTTCCCTCCAAATTCTGGAGAAAATATCCTTCAATTTCAGGTTAGTCTTGCTGTTATATTCTGTGAATATATATTTGCATTATTAGGTGTTCTAGTCTATTAGATGCTTTGTATACTCTGAACACCTATTCTAACTTTTAGCTCCAAAGGCCTATTTTTTCTTTTTTAAGTATAGCTTATCAGTTTAAAAATCAAATATCCTGGTACCTGAAAACTAACATCTTCTGGTCATTAAGAAATCTCAACCAGCTGAGAAGACAAGACCAAAGGGAAGGTAACTCTAAAAATCACATGATGTTATTGATCTCACCTTTGGCGGTGGTGTTATGTTTCTGGCCATATTTGCCTAGTTTCAGAGCAACTCTTCCACTTAAAAATCTTGACAAACTGTATATAACTTATGTATGAAGGCAATGGAAAGCTACAAAAGACAGTGAAAACTGGGGGGCCTGCAATCTTGGATTGGAGGAAAGTGCAGAGTTATTATCTGCATGTTGGGGACCACTTTTCCCTTTGAGATGATTACTGATTCAAAAAGTGAAAGCAGTAACTATAGGTGCAGAAGCTGAGCAGAGATTTCTATAGTCTTATGAGACTTTGAGGACCCACTTGAAATGAAAACAGTAAATTTTCCAAGCTATTGGTTGGGACTTTGAGGTCCACAAGGAATGAAAGGTGAAGCATAAATAGATTACTCAGTCACAAAAGACTAAAATCTGACTTCACATCATCTTAGTCTCCAACTGGGAAAAGTGATACGAGACTGTTACTGTGAAGAGAATAGCTGCCCACCCCAAGGAACCATAAATCTTCTCTAAAGGAAAATGACAACCACAGCCTCAAATTCTCTTTTATAAATGAAGTCCATAATTCAGTAGAAAACAACCAGTTTTAGAAGAACACAAAACTTTTTTTTGGAAGTATAGCTGACTTACAATATTGTGTTAGTTTCAGGTGTACAGCAAAGTGATTCAGTTATATATATATATATTTTTTTTTTTCAGGTTATTTTCCAACTCTTTTAAAAGATGAAAAATTCCAAATATGAAATGATAGGAGATATTTTAAAAGGAGTTTTCAGACATAGACTTTAAAATGACTACAACAAATAAATCTAAGGATAGACGAGACAACAAAGAAAATAGCAGATATTACAAAGGAGAAGCAAGTAAGAATTCTTAAAAAAACTAATATTTTTGAGTGCAATAGATTGAACAGCAAGTAAGAGATAATGAATTGAAAATAGTTGTAAGATATTTATACTGAAAAATAGAGAGGCAATTGGAGGGAAAATACATAAGAGATCACATGGGTTATATAGAACAAAATGAAAAGACTAACCAGAATGTAAATACCATTGCACAAGAGAAGAGTTAAAGTAGGATAGAATCAATCTTTGGAGAGATTATGAGGAATAAATTTTGAAATGGGTATAAGAAATCAAGTCCTATATTATGCAGCATACACATATACACATAAAGAATACCACACTTAACTCCATAAAAGAAAAACTGCTGAAAACTAAGATATGAGTAGGTTTAAGTCTTCCGTATTTGTCTTTTACATGTGTCCCATCTAAGTTTTCTACCTTTGTTTCTTCATTGCTGCCTTCTTTTGTATTAATTATATTTTTCATTTTTGAAAGTGTATTTTAGGGTTTTGTTTTTAGGCTTTACAATAAGCATTCGTGCTTTATTACAGAATTCCATGAGCTAATTTTATACCATTTTACCTGTGAAATAGAAGTCTTATGATTCTATTTCCATTGACCGTAGCTTATTATCTTTACTACTGTTGACCTTTATTTTACTCTTTTATGTGTTATCTAGTGTATCATGCAGTTGCTTTAGTGGCACTTACAAAGTGAGGTATTTGTCTATACTTCTCACTCTGTAATAATTAAGTAAATCCCTAATGGGGAATAATAGATATATATTCCACGAAGAAAGGAGTCTGTTTCTACAAGACGTTAGTTTGGCTACTTAAAAATGGGAAAAAAAATGTCATAGAAAACTCTGAATAGTTTTATTATTTCTGACAAGCAGTCAGTTTTATTTTAAAATTCAAAAATGAGAAAAACAGACTATATATTTATGACATATTTGCTACTTCTCATTCTCTTTATTCCTTTGTGTTCATTTCTTTTTTTTAAAAACATCTTTACTGGAGTATAATTGCTTTACACTGTTCTGTTAGTTTCTGCTGTATAATAAAGTGAATCAGCTATATGTATACATATATCCCCATATCCCCTCCCTCTTGCATCTCCCTTCCACCCTCCCTATCCCACCCCTCTAGGTGGACACAAAGCACCGAGATGATCTCCCTGTGCTATGCGGCTGCTTCCCACTAGCTATCTATTTTACATTTGGTAGTGTATATATGTCAATGCCACTCTCTCACTTTGTCCCAGCTTACCCTTCCCCCTCCTCGGGTCCTCAAGTCCATTCTCTACATCTACGTCTTTATTCCTGTACTGCCCCTAGGTTCTTCATAACCATTTTTTTTTTTAGACTCCAAATATATGTGTTAGCATATGGTATTTGTTTTTCTCTTTCTGACTTACTTCACTCTGTATGACAGACTATAGGTCCATCCACCTCATTACAAATAACTAAATTTCATTTCTTTTTATGGCTGAGTAATATTCCATTGTATATATGTGCCACATCTTCTATATCCATTCATCTGTCGATGCACACTTAGTTTGCTTCCATGTCCTGGCTATTGTAAATAGAGCTGCAATGAACATTGTGGTACATGACTCTTTTTGAATTATGGTTTTCTCAGGGTATATGCCCAGTAGTGGGATTGCTCGGTCATATGGTAGTTCTATTTTTAGTTTTTTAAGGAACCTCCATACTGTTCTCCATAGTGGCTGTATCAATTTTCATTCCCACCAACAATGCAAGAGGGTTCCCTTTTCTCCACACCCTCTCCAGCATTTATTGTTTGTAGATTTTTTGATGATGGCCATTCTGACTGGTATGAGGTGATACCTCATTGTAGTTTTGATTTGCATTTCTCTAATGATTAGTGATGTTGAGCACCCTTTCATTTGTTCGCTGGCAATCTGTATATCGTCTTTGGAGAAATGTCTATTTAGATCTTCTGCCCATTTTTGGATTGGGTTGTTTGTTTCTTTGATATTGAGCTGCATTCCTCCAGCTCCATTTTTCTTTCTCAAGATTGCTTTGGCTATTCGGGGTCTTTTGTGTTTCCATACAAATTGTGAAATTTTTTGTTCTAGTTCTGTGAAAAATACCATTGGTAGTTTGATAGGTATTGCATTGAATCTGTAGATTGCTTTGGGTTGTATAGTCACTTTCACAATGTTGATTCTTCCAATCCAAGGGCATTGTATTTCTCTCCATCTGTTTGTATCATCTTTATTTTCTTTCATCAGTGTCTTATATTTTTCTGCATATAAGTCTTTTGTCTCCTTAGGTAGGTTTATTCCTAGGTATTTTATTCTTTTGGTTGCAGTGGTGAATGGGGGTGTTTCCTTAATTTCTCTTTCAGATTTTTCATCATTAGTGTATAGGAATGCAAGAGATTTCTGTGCATTAATTTTGTATCCTCCTACTTTACCGAATTCATTGATTAGCTCTAGTAGTTTTCTGGTAGCATCTTTAGGATCCTCTATGTATAATATCATGTCATCTGCAAACAGTGACAGTTTTACTTCTTCTTTTCCGATTTTGATTCCTTTTATTTCTTTTTCTTCTCTGATTGCTGTGGCTAAAACTTCCAAATATTCCAAATGGTGAATAATAGTGGTGAGAGTGGGCAACCTTGTCTTGTTCCCTGATCTTAGTGGAAATGGTTTTAGTTTTCACTATTGAGAATGATGTTGGCTGTGGGTTTGTCATCTATGGCCTTTATTATGTTGAGGTAAGTTCCCTCTATGCCTACTTTTTGGAGGGTTTTTTCATAAATGGGTGTTGAATTTTTTGGAAATATTTGTCTGCATCTGTTGAGATAATCATATGGTTTTTCTCCTTCAATTTGTTAATATGGTGTTTCACATTGATTGATTTGCATATATTGAAGAATCCTTCCATTCCTGGGATAAACTCCACTTGATCATAGTGTATGATCCGTTTAATGTGCTGTTGGGTTCTGTTTGCTAGTATTTTGTTGAGGATTTTTGAATCTGTTCATCAGTGATCTTGGCCTGTAGTTTTCTTTCTCTGTAACATCTTTGTCTGGTTTTGGTATGAGGGTGATGGTGGCCTCGTAGAATGAGTTTAGGAGTGTTCTTCCCTCTGCTACATTTGGAAGAGTTTGAGAAGAATAGGTGTTAGCTTTTCTCTGTATGTTTGATAGAATTCACTTCTGAAGCCATCTGGTCCTGGGCTTTTGTCTGTTGCAAGATTTTTAATCACAGTTTCAATTTCAGTGCTTGTCATTAATCTGTTTATATTTTCTATTTCTTCCTGGTTCAGTCTTGGAAGGTTGTGCTTTTCTCAGAATTTGTCCATTTCTTCCACGTTGTCCATTTTATTGGCATATAGTTGCTTGTTGTAATCTCTCATGATCCTTTGTTTTTCTGCAGTGTTACTTCTTCTTTTTCATTTCTAATTCTCTTGATATGAGTCTTTTCCCTTTTTTTCTTGATGAGTCTGCTAATGGTTTATCAATTTCGTTTATCTTCTCAAAGTACCAGCGTTTAGTTTTATTGATCTATGCTATTGTTTCGATCATTTCTTTTTCATTTGTTTCTGATCTGATCTTTATGATTTCTATCCTTCTGCTAACTTTGGGTTTTTTTGGTTCTTCTTTCTCTTATTGCTTTAGGTGTCAGGTTAGGTTTTTTATGTGAGATGTTTCTTGTTTCTTGAGGTAGGATTGTATTGCTATAAACTTCCCTCTTAGAACTGCTTTCGCTGCATCCCATAGGTTTTGGTTTGTCATGTTTTCTTTATCATTTGTTTCTAGGTATTTTTTTGATTTCCTCTTTGATTTCTTCAGTGATTTCTTGGTAATTTAATAGTGTATTGTTTAGCATCCATGCATTTGTATTTTTTTACATTTTTTTTCCTGCAATTTATATAGAGTCTCATAGCATTGATAGCATTGTGATCAGAAAAGATACCTGATATGATCAATTTTCTTAAATTTACCAAGGCTTGATTTGTGACCCAAGATATGATCTATCCTGGAGAAGGTTCCTTCAGTACTTGAGAAGAAAGTGTATTCTGTTGGTTTTTTTTTTTTTTAATGCAGTTTTAAATTTTATTATTTATTTATTTATTTATGGCTGTGTTGGGTCTTCATTTCCGTGTGAGGGCTTTCTCTAGATGTGGCAAGCGGGGACCACTCTTCATCGCGGTGCACGGGTCTCTCACTATCGTGGCCTCTCTTGTTGCGGAACACAGGCTCCAGACACAAAGGCTCAGTAATTGTGGCTCATGGGCCTAGTTGCTCCGCAGCATGTGGGATCTTCCCAGACCAGGGCTCGAACCCGTGTCCCCTGCATTGCTAGGCAGATTCTCAACCACTGCGCCACCAGGGAAGCCCTCTGTTGTTTTTGATTGGAATGTCCTATAAATATCAATTAAGTCCATCTTGTTTAATATGTCATTTAAAGCTTGCGTTTCCTTATTTATTTTCATTTTGGATGATCTGTCCATTGGTGAACGTGGGGTGTTATAGTTCCCTACTATGATCGTGTTACTGTCGATTTCCCCTTTTATGGCTGTTAGTATTTGCTTTATGTATGGAGGTGCTCCTATATTGGGTGCATAAATATTTACAATTGTTATATCTTCTTGGATTGATCCCTTGATCATTATGTAGTGTCCTTCTTTGTCTCTTGTAATAGTCTTTATTTTAGTCTATTTTGTCTAATATGAGAATTGCTACTCCAGCTTTCTTTTGATTTCCATTTGCATGAAATATCTTTTTCCATCCCCTCACTTTCAGTCTGTATATGTCCCTAGCTCTGAAGTGGGTCTCTTGTAGACAGCATATATACAGGTGTTGTTTTTGTATCCATTCAGCCAATCTATGTCTTTTGGTTGGAGCATTTAATCCATTTACATTTAAGATAGTTATCTATATGTATGTTCCTATTACCATTTTCTTAACTGTTTTGGGTTTGTTATTGTAGGTTTTTTCCTTCTCTTGTGCTGCTTGCCTAGAGAAATTCTTTTAGCATTTGTTGTAAAGCTGGTTTGGTGGTGCTGAATTCTTTTAGCTTTTGCTTGTCTGTAAAGGTTTTAATTTCTCTGTCAAATCTGAATGAGATCCTTGCTGGGTAGAGTAATCTTGGTTGTAGGTTTTTCCCTTTCCTCACTTTAAATATGTCCTGTCACTCCCTTCTGGCTTGCCAAGTGTCTGCTGAAAGATCAGCTGTTAACCTTCTGGGGATTCCCTTGTATGTGATTTGTTGCTTTTCCCTTGCTGCTTTTAATATCTTTCTTTGTATTTAATTTTTGATAGTTTGATTAATATGTGTCTTGGCATTTTTCTCCTTGGATTTATCATTTATGGGACTCTCTGCGCTTCCTGGACTTGATTGACTATTTCCTTTCCCATATTAAGGAACTTTTCAATTATAATCTCTTCAAATATTTTCTCTCTCCCTTTATTTTTCTCTTCTTCTTCTGGGAATCCTATAATTCGAATTGTGGTGCATCTAATATTGTCCCTTAGGTCTCTGAGACTGTCCTCAATTCTTTTCATTCTTTTTTCTTTATTCTGCTCTGTGGTAGTTATTTCTACTATTTTATCTTGCAAGTCATTTATCCCTTTTTCTGCCTCAGTTATTCTGTTATTGATTCCTTCTAGAGAATTTTTAATTTCATTTCTTGTGTTGTTCATCATTGTTTGTTTGCTCTTTAGTTCTTCTAGGTCTTTTTAAAATATTTCTTGTATTGTCTCCATTCTATTTCCAAGATTTTGGATCATCTTTGCTATCATTACTCTGAAGTTTTTTCCGGTAGACTGCCTATTTCCTCTTCATTTGTTTGGTCTGGTGGGTTTTTACTTTGCTCCTTCATCTGCTGCATATTTCCCTGTCTTTTCATTTTGTTTAACTTACTGTGCTTGGGTTCTCCTTTTTGCAGCCTGCAGGTTCATAGTTCCTGTTGTTCTTGGTGTCTGCCTCCAGTGGGTAAGGTTGGTTTAGTGGGTTGTGTAGGCTTCCTGCTGGAGGGGGCTGGTGCCTGTGTTCTGGTGGATGAGGCTGGATCTTGTCTTTCTGGTGGGTAGGACCGTGTACGGTGGCTTTTTAATTTTGCTTTTAGGCAGCCTCTCTGCTAATGGGTGGGGTTGTTTTCCTGTCTTGCCAGTTTGGCATGGGGTGTCCAGCACTGGAGCTTGCTATTTGTTGAGTGGAGTTGGGTCTTAGCATTCAGACGGAGGTATCTGGGAGTGCTCTTACTGATTGATATTACGTGGGGCCGGGAGGTCTCTGGTGGTCCAATGTCCTGAACTCAGCTCTCCCACCTCAGAGTCTCAGGCCTGACACCCGGCCAGAGCACCAAGACCCTGTCAGCCACATAGCTTACATGTAAATAGGTTAAATTCTCCATTCCAAAGTCACAGGGTGGCCGGCCTTCTGTGCTCCGCTCGGTCCTCCAGCCAGGCGTTGTCCTCTGGGCCTGGTCGATATGGAGAGCCTGCTTTGGATCCAGGTCCACCTGCATTCCCTAGCATCTAGAAGAAGCAGCTGTGGCCCCCATCTTCCCCTATCCCCGCTGCAACTCAGGATCCTGGAGTGCCCGAGGCTCCACCCCTCATGCTGCTACATGTGCTCATTTCTATACTGAAATCTTTTTTCTGTCCACTCATTATGTTCATTTTTTTCAAGAGCTATATAAATTTTTCTTAAAAGTCCGATAGTATTTTAGGTTTGCAGGCCAAATAGTCTATATCACTACTACTCAATTCTGCTATTTTTTGGCAAATGCAGTACTAAGCAATATGCAAATTATTAGGTTTAACTATTTTCCAGTACAGCTTTATAAAAATAGGTGGCTAGCTTGTGGGCCATAATTTGCGGACTCCAATCTTTTAGATTACATCTTTGAGCATATTCGTCATTGGTGTTTTCAAGTTTGTATCTCCTAATGCTGATGTCCATGTCATATCTGGATCTATTTCTGTTGACTATTATTCTTTTTCTGCTATGGATCACATATTTTTGCTTCCTCCCCTGTCACATATATTTCTTTTCTTTTTAAAAAAGTTGTATGTTTGTTCTTGTAGATACTATGTTACTGAAAGTTGAGATTTTCTTGTCTTTCATTAAAGAGTGTTGAATTTTGTTTTGGAAGGCAGGTAACTTGCTGGCAAACTAACTTTATCCTCTTGAGGCTTATATTTTAGCTTTGTTAGTGAGAGTATACAGAGCCCTCACTCTCTAGGGCTAGGGGGCTGCTACTGCTAATGAAGTCCTTTTGGGGGACTTTAATTCACTGTCTGTCCTGTTTAGTTTGTTTTTTCCACTCTGGCTTGTGCACACCTCTCTTTCTCAGTACAGTGTTGCTTGTGGTAACTCTATGGAAGCCTAGATACCCAGGATTTGTTGTGTGCCAAGTCTTGCTGAATCCCACCTTGGGCGCACACAACTGAGTATTCATCCAATAGTTTTTTTTAAGGTAATAGGTGTTTATTAAAGCTTTTTTTCACCCAGAGGCAGTTGAAACTTATACTTTAAAACTCAGCCTAGTCCAAAAAAGGGAGGACAGCTTAGGTAGAAACTGTGCTCCATTGACAAAAGGACTGAGACAGACAAGGTCTGGGGAGGGGCCACCCCAGGAACCCAGGATCTCTCCTTTTCTGAGGGCAGGAGCAGCAGTGGGGCGGGAAGCCAGGCAGTCCCTACCCCTGGCACTGCCCAGTGTGCAGGCTTCTCCAGGTGGGGTAGTGCCCTTAGGAATGGCCCTCAGTGGTGTGTGTCCATCCTGCAGCCTGGGTGCACTTCCTGCTCACTCTGCCCCCCACTCACCCCACGAGTTGCTGAGGTTGAACCCCATGGCCATTATCTTAGCTTCATCTATGTTCCCAACAAACTTTGCAAAAGAGGTGGCTGGCTAATGAACCATCATTTACGAACCGTTTCTCTAGAGCATAAAATGTTATGACTCAACATTTCCATCCTTCCTAAGGTGCGATCAAATCCTGGTATTACTGTATATTAAAAACGTTATTTGGGGTAAGCTATTTAAGTTTTCCCATACATAAAACAGCTTATCATAGAAGAGCCTCATAAGGTTGTTGTAAGAATTAAATTAGATAATTCATGTAGTACAGTCCCTGGTAGTGACAAATAGCAAAAATAAATAATGCTAACCATTATTATTTCTATCATTTATCGTTATGTTGTTATTTTTATTATGCTTTTACTATTATTCGTATTTTATCTCTGACATAGGAAAAATATAGTGCTATATTAACTTAGGAATGCCTCAGAACCTTTTTTGGCGTGTGGGTGGGGGTAGCAGGGGCTGGAAAAGACTTTCAGATGCTGTCTGCCCTTCAATAGCACGGTGTTTAAATTCATATTTAAGGTGGGAAATTTCACTTAATGTCACAAAAATACCATTTTCCTTTTTCTATCTTAACTTCCTATTAGTCCACTATAAGTTTAACTTTGGAAAGTTTGATTCATTTATAAATTATAGGTTGTTAGCTTCTCCTCTTTAACTCAGAATGACTATATTAATATGATTAATATTGTAATGTTTCAGGCAAACATAATCATACTTTTTTTCATTCACTCTAAAATTTATTTATCTACAGTGACCAAAAAGTGAATACACATTATCCTTGTCTTTGTAATATTTTCCACTAGTATGGAAACTGTATGGAGTAACCTTCTATACTTATAAGCTTTTTAAGCCCCTACCAAGTATAAATGGCTAATTAATTCCATAAAACATAACAATGTGTTTTACAACCAAAGGAACTTGCCATTACCAACTCCAACACTGAATAAAAATCATGAAGGCAATATAGAATAATTCACAAAGTCAAGAAGTACCTCAGTCAAAACACATGTAAATTAGCTTATAAATATGCTCACACAAATAAAAATTTTACTTAGTTGGACAACTTAATTTAAGACTATACCCCCGTGTCAAAATCATATGCTCTCATAACTATGAGTTCTAAATAATCCAGTAAGCTTCTCCTGAGAGTTTTGAGATATTCTACTGTAGTCTAATTTGAATGAAAAAACTTCACTTAAAATCAAGCAGAAGCATATGATGGATTAACTGACCTTTAAACTATACATAAATATCTCTCAACCTGGAATATCAGTCTGGAGATATATGAATAATCATTCAGTTTCACAGATATTTAGGACTCAAATCTTCAATATAAATTCAGATCAGATAATTCAGCTCTGATGCATGTGAACTGAATTTATTAGACAATTCTGTTTTCATTCAGGTGTATACTTTAGTGAAAACATCTAATTATGTATTTCTACAGCATCAATATGGTTCAGTTAGTTATTTATAGAGTTTCTCTCTCTCTTAATATATATAATATGATATACATATTCTCATACATATATAAATATACATATTTATATCCATATTATACATTATATTATAGTCATATAATAGATATATATAACTTACATATCTATATTCATTTTATACATTATATAAATACATATATATATATACATTATATATTATACATATCTATGTTAGATGCATAAGTTAATACAGCTAATAGATATATTGATGTTTATCATATAAATATATATATACATAAATATAAATATATAGAGAGAGATAGAGAGAATTTAATAAACACTGTTCAAAGCAAAGGCAGTTCAGACAAACAATATTTCCACAGTTACAGCAGTTAGATGGTTAAAATCTAATAGAGACTTTTTCTTAATTTATGATTTTATAGATTAATAATTTAACCTAAAATACATTTCTTTGGAGTAATATTAATTACTACTATTGCTTTAAGAAATAGTAGGAGAATCAATGTAAGAACTTGAAGAGGTGTCAATAATTCATCCCAGAAAGGAACTAAATAAACCAAGTAGTTTTATGGGCAAGAAAAAATACTGCTTTCAAGGTCTAGATTATTTCCATGCTCTATAAACTCTTTCTGAACATATCATAATAGAGAGGGTTCATAAAAAGTCTTTAATTAGTCTACTTTTCATAAAACAGCATAAGCAAAATTAAACAATATACAGTAAACTCTGAATCAATATTTATAAAGTTTTGGAAAGGAGAAAGTGTTAATGTTGTTAATTTAGAAAATAGAATCATGTTAACCACCTTGAAAAGTTAAAGGATAATTATATGAGATTTAGTATTGAATTTGGAAAAGAACGTATCCAGAGAGAAATCATATAAAAATGACAATCACAGATAAATGAGCTGAAAAAATAAAATTACAACATATCTTCTTTTGATTATCTGAACATTTAAAATTAAATATGCATAGCATATAATAGGGCGGAGAAATGCATATCCTTATGCTATCCTAGATCTAAATTGTTATATTTTTTTTTTAATGACTTGTTTTAAAAAATTAATTAATTTATTTATTGGCTACATTGGGTGTTCGTTGCTGGGCGTGGGCTTCTCCCTGATTGCAGTGAGCTACTCTTCGTTACAGAGCACGGACTTCTCATTGCAGTGGTGTCTCTTGTTGTGGAGCACAGGCTCTAGGTGTACGGGCTTCAGTAGTTGTGGCACGTGGGCTCAGTAGTTGTGGCTAGCAGGCTCTAGAGCAGAGGCTCAGTAGTTGCGGCACACGCGCTTAGTTGCTCTGCGGCATGTGGGATCTTCCCAGACCAGGGCTCGAACCTGGGTCCCCTGCATTGGCAGGTGGATTCTTAACCACTGCACCACCAGGGAAGCCAGAAATTGTTACATGTTTTTTTGATAACTGTCAATAGTTATCAAAAGTCTGTTAACTAATCTTATAGGAATACTCTATGTTCTATTTTTTAAAATATATTTCAAAAGCATAATTCAAGAGAAATGTCCAAATGTATATATGAGGATGATACTGCAATGATATTCATATATGTAAAAATATATAATATCTAAATATCTAATAACGATATGATGATGATCACAATGATTATAAGAGCTAATGTTTATTGTATTCTTGCTATATACTAAGCATTAAATATTATCTCATTTAAACTTTAAAACAATCCCATCTTATATAGTTATTTTTTATAAGAATCTGAGAATCAGAAAGCTAAAATAATTTGCTCTGTAATATTTAATAGAAAAGTTATGAGGATATATATTAAAACCAAATTGATCTCATTAACCATTTGCATTACATCACAATAAAATATTAGTTAATATAGTGATTACATATTTTCTAAAATTTATATGTGATACCATACAGCCTTTAAAACAAAGAAGACTATATAATAATTTGGAAAAATTCTTACAGTATATTATTTGTATATTACAAACTTATAAAAACATATTAAGTTGAATATATTGCATAACTATATAATCTTATTTCTGTCTGAATTTATAGCAGCTCTGCAATGCATACATGAGTTGTGCATGCCTGAGTGTGTGTGGGGGGGCGTGCATGGGGGAAGGGGAGAGAGAGAGAGAGAGATCAGCAAAATAAAATCAGCACATCCCTGCCCTTGTGGAACTTACATTCATGTGGGAAAATAGACAACATTTATAGAAACTAATATATTTAGAATATTCATTTTTGCATTCATGCAAGTGACAGGCAACAGTAAAACAAGGTAAGGGAAAAAAAGTGTGACCTAAGGAGTTGGCATTTTATGTAAAATGGTCAGTAAAGACCTTTGGGATTAGAGTTGTCAGGATGATTAGGGTGGTCTGGGTGAAAATGGTGGTTGGAGAAGGTCTTTGTGATAAAGGGTCATTTGTGACCTTGAAGAAGTGAGATAATGTCTTGAGAGTATCTAGGGAAGATCATCTCAGGAAGAAGAAATAACAAATTCAAAGGCCCAGTGATTGAAGTCTGATTGATAGGTTCAAACACTGCCAAGAAGCTATTGTACCTGGAGGGTAAGGAATGAAAGAACAAAAAGAAGCCCTATATGAGGTAGGTCATGAGGGCTTTGTGGACCATTTTTGTGAATGTAGAATTTACTTTGAAATAAGATGCCTTTGATGGCTGTCAAACAAATAGTCATGTGCTGACATATATATAAAGTCTTAGTTCTCTCTCTCTCTCTCTTTTTTAATGGCTGCACCATAGGGCTTGCGGGATCTTAGTTCCCTAACCAGGGATTGAACCTGGGCCATGGCAGTAAAAGTGCCGAATCCTAACCACTGGACCGCCAGGTAACTCCCATAAAGTCTTAGTTCTTAACAATTAAATCAATTATGATATTAATAATTTTTACCAAAAAACTCTGATCATATTCATGCCAAAGTATTTTATAAAATAAAATTATACACACTTTGAAAGGAAAATTAATTTTATTAATTTTACAGATGAGCTCTGATTTGTGAGTAAACAGAATAAATTTTACGTCTTTGATAATTTTTTCCCACTTTTCAAGTTATGTGTATTAGGTTGGAAATTCCACTTAACGTTATAAATATACTACTAATACTTTTGGATGCAGCTTCAGATTACAAATATGAAATGCCTTTTATCTAGAATAATTATGATTCAAATATTAAGAAACATGGATGTGTGACATTATGAGAAACAAAACAATTTTAGTAAAGTCACTTTTTTTCTTACCATTTTTACTTTTTTACCTTTTTATCTTAAACAATGAGCTACTCAGTATTCTCTTTTCCAGTGTGTGGAATTTTTTCATTGTTGTGAGGGCATTAATTCAGATATTCATTATGTTTTTTAATCTTTTCTTAAAGGCTTAAGTTTTTAAATTAAGACTTTCTTTCTTAGAGAAGTTTTAGTTTTAGAGAAAAATTGAACAGAAAGTACAGAGTTCTCATTTACCCCATCCCACTACAGACAGTTTCCCCTATTAATGGCCTCTTGAATTTGTGTGGTATATTTGTTACAACTGATAAGCCAATACTGACACAATGTCATTAGCCAAAGTCTATAGTTTATAGTAGGGTCACTCTTTTTGCTGTATATTTCATGGGTTTTGACAAATACATAATGGCATATATTGATATTACAATAACATACAGAATAATTTCACTGTCCTAAAAATCGCTTTTGCTCCACTTATTTATCCCTTTCTTCCTTCTATCCATCACCCCCATGACTACTGATCTTTCTACTGTCTCCATAATTTTACCTTTTTCAGAATATAATATAGTTGGAATCCTTTGGTACATAGCCTTCTCTGACTGGTTTCTTTCACTTAGCCGTATGCATTTAAGTTTCCTCCTTTTTCATGGCTTGGGAGGCTCATTGTTTCATATCAGTGAATAATACTCCATTGCATGGATGTACCACAGTTTGTTTATCCATTCACCTACTAAAGGGCATCCTGGTTGCTTGCAAGTTTGGCAGCTATGAATAAAGCTTTTGTAAACATCTACGTGCAGAATTTTGTGTGGACATAAGTTTTAAACTCTTTTGAGTAAATACCAAGGAGTGTAATCGCTGGATCATATGGTAAGAATATATTTAGTTTTATAAGAAACGACCAAACCGTCTTCCACAGTGTCTATACCACTTTGTGCTCCTGCCGGCAGTCAATCAGAGTTCCTGTTGCTCCACATCCCCACCAAAGTTTGTCGTTGTCAGTGTTTTAGATTAGCCATTCTAATAGGTGTGCAGTGGTTTTTCATTGTTGTTTTAATATACAATTAACAATATAATATTCATTATATTTTTAAACGTCTGCTTTGGTGTCACCATTATTCTGGAATTTAATGATATAGAACTCCATGGAATGTCCTTCCTCATTTTGGTGGGAAGAGAGAGATCAAGAAACAAGAAAATAATTAATATAATGTGATGCTATATATTCTAATATAGTGAAATATCTAAGACTTCATAACATAGGATATAATCTAAACAATGACAAGTACAATAAAGAAATTAAGTCTGGGACAAGGAAAACAAGTGAATAGATCTGTGGGGGATTCTCTATAGTTCAAAAGAAAGGGAATGTGATAGTGGTGCGGGCTATAGGGCGTCAGCTGCAGAGTTGATAAATGTTTATAATTTCAAAGATTGGCTTAGATATGTGGTATGAGAAAGAGATAAATCAAGAGCCAATCCTAGATTTTTGGACGTGTGGTGCTGCTATTTACTGACATGAGAAAGACTAGATAAATGGGATGAGGAAAAGCTGAAAGCAAGTTTCTTTTGCAATATGTTAAGGTTCTGTAAAGATTAAAAATTCAGCAAAAAGTCACAAAAACTGCTCATAAATTTAATCATTTCTCATACAGTCTACCACTGTTACTGAAGTAACAAGACTAGAACACAGTTTTACTATAGAAATTCAAATTATTTCACTTCTTGGGAAGAACAGAGGGATAAAGGAGTTTAAAACTGTCTCCTCATCTACTTATTCATATCCCTTGGCAAGAGTGGTTTAGTATCCAGATGCTTGAGAAGAAAAGAGAAAAGAAGGAAAAAAAAAAAAAGAAAAATCCTCCAGCATATTTGAGACCTGAAGATGCAATAACACATTTTCACCTCTGCATTCCAAACTATTTCTCTTATAACGGCTCATTCACACTGTTTAAACACAGATGTCTCTTCAGTGAAACTCTCCCTCTACTGTGTTTAGCATAGTTATATATTTTCTGCCCCGATTTAATTCCTCTCTACCTCTGATTTACATTTTAACAAGCTCATTCTGGCAGTTGCTGCTGGAGAATAGATTGGTGTTCCAGGAGCGAATGCATGGACTCGCCCTGGAGGCGGCTGCAGTGGCTGTGAGGTAAATACCAGAAAATGGTTCAACTTAATGATGACACTGCAAAAGTGGAGAGATGCAGTACCGTTGGTGATCATTTGGGCGCAGGTGGTAAAGACAGGAAGGAATAAAAGACTCCCAGAGTTTTGACTTTGAGAAACTGGATAGATGGGAGAAACCTTTATAGACACATTAAATTTAAAGAATCTCTACAAGATGGAAATTGTCACTCCTTTAATTGGCATTTGACATTTCAGAGAACACACTGAAAGCCCTTTTGAAAAAAACCAACCAGTATCTTAAAATGCGATTGGTATTTTAAAAATAGTTTTCATGGGTTATTTCTTTTTATTTTTATTTATCTCTATAAACATCTTTTTGCAAAGAGAAATTAACATATTTCATAGGTGTAGTTTTCATGGGTTATTTCTTTTTCTTTTTATTTATCTCTATAAACATTTTTCTGCAAAGAGAAATTAACATATTTCATAGGTGTCTATATTATTTGTTCATAGCTTTTGGGTTTCTTTTCTTAAAAATTTATCTGTGGAGAGATTATAAAAATATTATATATGTTCTCTTTTGCCATTTTAATAGTTTTTATTTCTTATTTTGACTTTTAATTCAGCTTACATTAATTTTATATAGTGTGTGAAAGGATACTGATCAATTTTGTCTTCAGAATGGTTGTCACTTATGTAAGAACTATCTATTAACTAATGATATAGATTTTAATGGATCAATGCCTTATACATACTGGGACATCTACAAGTTATATCAGATAACATCCAGCTGGTTTTCTGGAGATGAGACCTTATGGGTCTTACAAATAGTTGAAGTGGTCACATGTTTATTTTAGGGACAGGCATTTCTGATACATGTGTTCATACACTATTACAGGTTAGTGATGTTTTTAAGAAATTTAATGTTGAAACATATACTGAAACATATACAGCATAAATATGTTAGAAAAAGTTATAAGAATAAATGAGTGGTACATATATTTTTTATTATTTGATTAATAGAAAAAGTTTGTACCTTCAATTTTATTTATCATCCTGCTATATTATTAATAATAATATCACTCTTTTCAAATGTATTGTCTCTGTGGGGCAATTTCAAATGACCTTTATTCTTTTCTCCTCCCGGAAAGAAGCAAGCAGGGAAGGGGCTAAGCATGACGCCCACTTTATTTGGACTCTGAGTGTCCCCTCTAGGCTTCACACAGCAAACAGGCCTACATTCTCCTTCCAAGATCTGGCCCTGCCTACGGATCTAGTCAGCACTGGATCCCTGGGTTTACTTTATTTATTTATGTATTCATGTACTCACAAGTCCAACTTGGTATCCTTGAAGTCATTTCACTTAAGTGGTTGTCCATTCTGACCATAAAAGTGGTGATCTTCATTTCCTTGTTCAGAGAATATTGGTGGAATAGTTTTGCTGTCCGTGGACAAAGCTCATCCCCAGAGGTATAACTATGAAAAGTCTATAAGCTACTGTTAAAAACTACTCAATGCCTTTTTATAGTCTATGCAGAAAATACACAAACTTTATAGGTAAAACTTTTTATAGCAGCAACATTTACAGTGGTGAAAAATTGGAAACAACTTCCTTGGAAACTTGTGACTTAATTTTCACATAGCTGCCACTTTATTGTTACCATGTAAATTACTAAAACATAATGTGTAGTCCAACACATTCCAATTTTGGTTTTTTTCATCCCATAAGAAATAAACTCAGTAGCTTTATTTTCCATCAATTGCAATAAATATAATTAGTCTTAAATAATATAATTACGAAGCTTTCTTTTCAATCAGGCCTTTATCAACTTGTACCAAAAAGTGCTTTTGTTCTGTGTACAATATCTAAACAAGTGTCATTATGACCTAAAAGCTTTGTGCCTTTTATGTACTTTAGTCTGAAACGTTTACTGCTACTGTTACATTTTGCAATTACAGTGAAGTGAGGCAGAATATAGCAGTTCAAAACATGTATTCAAGTAATGAAGTTTGAACCATTAGTTTCAAGGCTGTTGTTATTTTAGTAAATATTTAATCTTCCTAGCAGCATGGGTTCCTAATTGATCTTTAAGTATTATTGTTCCTGGACATTTCTAATCGACTCCTAATTGCTACATTAAGGCAGTTAGGGAATAAAGTGTAACGGATGGTGGAGACTTTTACAGTACACTAAATCAACAGAATATAGTAAAATTTACAATTCATTTTTGTCATTGAAATTTGAAACAGAATACACTAATGCCCACATATATGCTCATCTCCCTTATTTTGAAGGGTTCTACCAATCTAAAGAAAAGTATAGGTAATATATTCCATTTATGTAAAATAAGATTTCACATATCCAATACATTTTAAGGTGATTTAAAATCTCTTTTAGGAATAGTTATTTTTGGTAGTATACAGGTTTCTATGTATTCCATCTTAAGTTTTATTTGGATCATTTAAAATATCTATATCTATTTGATAGCAGGTGAACTGCTTTCATTAATTTATGAGGAGTTTATTGAACATCTACATAATATGCAAGATACTGTAAACTAGAGAAATATAACACAAAGTCTTTCACATATTGCTAATAACAGTTACATAGACATGGGGAGACACTTCTTACATAAGATCCATTTCTAACTTTCCTTATATGCTTTAATGTTACCAGTTATCTTTCCATCTGTTACCCTCCACTGTATGCAGTTGTTATAGTTACTAACATTCTTAAAATGTAATGCTGTGAGTATATCACTGTTTTCCAGAGAGTTTCTAACAATTGCTATATTATAGCATCCTTTATTTGGTTTATCCTGGATACAATACTTCAAGCAATATAATCTTTTAAAATAGTTACCTTTTCTTTTGTGAAAGCAAAACATTTCTATGGAGAAACACTGTTCCCCTACTCAACCAGGAGGGGCTCACGTTATGGGCATGGAGATTTTTTTTCAGAGACAAACACGTTGTGGACTTAACGCCAGTTACAGCCATGCCTCTGCCTTTTTATGCAGCTATCAGAAGGATGTTTTGTTTCGTTTTTCCTAGGGTTACAGTTTATGAGACTGGAACCTATTTTGCCCCCACATATAAAAAATGTACCTGAAAACAAACATAACACAAAAGGAAAGAGACCAGAGGACACAACTATAGAGACCGGGTCCTACTGATTCTGTTTGAGCTCCTGTATTCAGCTCTGCTTGAAGATTATGAAGCACTCGACTTCCCAGTTCCATGAGTGAATCCATGAGTTCACTTTTTTAAGGCATTTTTTTTAGTTAGATTTTTGTCACATAAAAAAGAAAGATTATTTAATAAAAATAAATAAATTAGTAATGGGGGTATAGGCTGTTGGCAGTGATCAAGGTAATTTTCTAAAGTACCTTGTGTTAGGGATAGGAGGGTAGAAAGTCAGAAATCCTAATCAAGCAATAACAAAATGTCTGACTAATGCAAACTTTGTTGTTTCTTGTTGCTTAGATCATAAACTTATTGATGCTAAAGGCTTTTTGATGATATCAGAGTAAATACCAAAATGTCACGGGGGATTCAGTAAGAACCTATAAAAAGGAGACAAACGGTTGTACCTGGCACATCTGAATTGAGAGATAGATTCTGCCCTCATAAAGAAGACATTATGCCTGAAGTTAGTGACCCAGATGTTTGCAAGAGGTGGTCACACACCTTGTAGGGATTGAAAAGTGAAATTCCCTTTCTAAAACTCAAGTTGGTGTAAGAAAAGTCAGGGAAGCTGGAAACAGTAGGATATATGACTGAGACCCATTTCAGCTGTGTTTCCTCAGCCAATGTGAAACTACATTGTGAAGAGTAAACCACCAATCTCTCTGTCTATGAGTTGTTTTTTTTTTTTAAGATTCCACATTGAGGTGAGATCATACAGTACAGTCGGCCCTCCATATTCACGGGTTATACATTCGCAGATTCAACCAACCACAGATCAAAAATATTTGAAAAAAAATTCCAGAAAATTCCAAAAAGCAAAACATAAATTTGCCATGCACAGGCAACTACTTACAAAGCATATATGTTGTATTAGATATTATAAGTAATCTAGAGATGATTTAAAGTATATGGGAGGATGCTCATAGCTTATATGCAAATACTACACCATTTTACAAAAGGAACTTGAGTGTCTGCAGAGTTTGGTATCCACGGGGGTCCTGGAACCAATCCCATGTGGATACTGAGGGATGTCTGTGTTTGTCTTTCTCTGATGAAGTAGTGGTAAAAAGGTACAAACTTCCAGATAAAAGTACGTTTGGGGGATGTAATGTACTGCACATTGACCACAGTTAATATTGTACTGTATATTTGAAAGGTGCTACAAGAGTAGATATTTAAAGTACTCTTCACAAGAAAAAAATTATAACTATGTGTGGTGATGCATGTTAACTCAAATTACTGTGGTAATCATTTCATGTTATATACATATATCAAATCATTATGGTGTACACCTAAAACTAATACTATATGTTAATTATATCTCATTAAAACTGAAATAAAAAAAGAGTAAGCCATTAGGATGCAGCAAAGGGAAGGAGAAAAACTATTTCTATTCTTTTAATGAAATGGCCAAAATGATAGTGGCCAAGGTACCAGTCACTTGGCCTCAGGAAGAAAAGTGAGTGACATACTAATACCTATTATTTAAGGACAAAAATATTAAAGACAGACCTTACTTAAGGCTGACAAGACTGAAGCTTTGTGTACTATAAACGCATGGATTGGAAAAAAATGAAAATTGACCAAAGGACTACTGAAGTATTTTAAGGAGTCACCATCTGTCAAATCTGCCTTATTTTCTGTGTTTGAAAGTAAGGCAACACAGAGGGAAGAAGAGGAGAGAGAGAGTGAAAGAAAAAGAGTGTGATGTCATCCTCAGAGACTCGGTAGCCAGCTCTGCAGCTAGAGTCCTAATTACAGAAACATTAATCCAGCCCCGGCCTTCCCCTTCCACACCATGCTCAGTTCAGTTTATAACCCTTGAAACAAAACAATTTCATAAATGCTTTTTCTATCAACTACCTAAATATATTTCTTCTCTTCTCTTCTCTCCTTTCTTTCTTTCTCTCTCTCGTTCTCTCTTCCTTCCTTCCTTCCCTCCATCCCTGACCTACCTCCTGTCTTTCTTTTCTCTCCCTTCTTTCCTTCTTTCTTTCCTTCCTTCCTTAATTCCTCCCTCCTTCTCTCCCTCCCTCCCCTGCTTCCTATTGCTTCTTAAAGTAAAAGAGGCTGAAGTGCAGATACATATCTCTGATTCTAACAGTACCTCTGCTTAAATTAAGATAAAATATTTGTAGATGAATTCCATTTCCCCAAGATTTAGAAGATAATTTAGGTATGTTCAAGTGTGTAAGATCACTCCCTCCTCTATGACTATTTGACTATTACTATATTTCATAAATTCTAAATGTGTTAGTGTTACCGGAAGTGGGGGTCCGGCTGCTTGCCATTCAAAAGCCAATAAAGTGGCAAGTTGGTGCACAGGAAAGTTTTCTATATTTCGGATACCGGCAACCAGGGGGTAGGGTGGACTCCTGTCCAAAGGCCGACTCCCCTCCCCCCTGCCCCCTCCCCCTGGCGATCAGTGGGCAAGACCTTTTATAGACAGAGGGAGGGGGCTACATGTAGAAACAGCACAGTCAGCTCTGACAGTCATCTTGAAATTGTTCATGCAGTGGTCTGACAGCATCATCTTGATTGTTTTAAGTACAGTCAACCTTCAGTTCCAGGGTCGGTTTGTTCCCATTTCCTTGAGGCCAGTTCTCATAATTATGGCAGCTTATGTCATGGCTACAGTCTGGTCATCATGTAGTTAACTTCTTCCACGTGGTGTGGGTTTCAGGATCTACAAGTCAGCTCACAGGATATGGCTCAGAATATTATCCATAGACCCTGAGAAGGAGCTAAAAGTCCTTGACTTTGCTTACTGACTAAACTATTACTGTTTTGTCCTGTTTGACTCCTTTTCTTTGCTTCTGCATTTTCTCACTTCTCTGATTAAACTTATTCTTTGGCTAAAGTTTTTCCACAGACAAAAGGCAGGCGGAGGATATGGCAGGGGGAATTACCATAGGGTCCTGCTCCGTTTCATTATTATATTATTGTATTACATTACTGTTATATTATTATCACTTAATGAAGAATCCTTTTTTCTGACATAACTCACAATACTAGTAATACTTACAATACATATGACTCATCATACTTTTAAAGAAAAATATTTTAGTGTTTGATTTTCTTTGTAATTGACCTTCACAACTTTAATATGGATATATAAATGTCCTTATAAAAGTATTGAATTATTCTGTTTATTAAATTAAGCATCAATTTTGTTTTACCCTTGAATATTTTTTATTAATTTTACTTGCATTAATAATTGTGAGCAAATCATGTGATTAAAGCTGTGAATATTCATTTTAAAAGTATAGAGAGAAATTAGTTAATAGTTTTTTCTCATTTTATTTGGGGTCACTGAATCTCTGATTTTGATTGTATCCCACTACCTTCTTCTCTGAAATTGTGAATAGTTGCTAATCACTAATGTCCTCTTCATTTTAGGTTTATATTTTGTCATAAAATATGTATAATAAAAAGTTTCTGTAAACATGACAGTATAATATTGGAATAAAAATTCTTCTTTGTGATATATATATATAGTAACATATATAATTCAATATATTGTACTAAACTTCAATTCAGACTCATGTTACCAGGTTAGAAATTCATTATAATATTATGGCTAAAATAGTTTATGTTCAATTTAGGGATGCTCTGAATACCATAAATATGAAATGATAAACTGGTCATACCCATTGACTATTGGAGTCAAGATAAATCTAGTTTTCATTGAAGTTGCTTATTAAATCTGGTCAATTTCTAAAAGGTAATTTATTTCTTCATTATAGCTGTGATGAGAGTAGTAGCTACAGAACTGTTTAATTATGAAAAAAATATATGCTGAATAACTAGCTAATTAAAGTCACTAAACTTCTTGATGTTTTTCCTAAAATTAAGCCTGTGGGAAATGGAGGGGGTATTTCCAATTACCATAAACCATGTAAATACACTGATTGCTGCAATTTGAAGTTTGTCTTTACATTTAAAGACTTGGAAGTCATAGTGCACCCAGAGAGAAATAACACAATTTGATCATTTATTTTTATGAAAAAGTAAGCTAATAAATTGCTTCCAAAATATGTAATTTTGAAAGAACAAAAAGTTAAAGGAAGAAGGTAAAGGTGGTTTCAGATCGTAAGATCCTTGACATCAGAGATAATATATTATGACTCTTTAAATTGGCAATAACTAAGATAGGTACGGTAAGCATTTTTTTTTCACTATTTCATAGAGGAAGAAACCTAGATTTGATTCCTTAAAATAATCAAAATTGGCAAAATTTTCCTTTTAACAGTTTTTATAAGTTACTAAAACTATGAACGTTTTCTTCAGTGAAAACTTTCTCAGTGGAAATAGGTGAGATGAAATTTTAAATATTTTAATCAATTGATTGACTAATTAGTAAATACTTATATAATAATCTTTATCTCCCCCAAATAATACCAGAGAAGCTGATAATAGAACAAAATTAAATTTACTGCAGTAAATGAGAAAACTATCCTGTTGCATTCTCAGAATTCTCTTAGAAGGGAAAGTCAAAAGTGGGATATGCATAGAACTTTGTGGTCTGGGTTCAAGTAGTTTAAGACAGGCTTTTCAAGGTGGGGAATTGTTTGGCATTTGGTAAAATTAGTGATACTATTTGTGTTATTATTAGGATTGGCAGAGTGAGGAAAGGGTCTTGAAATGAATGCTGATGAACAAACAGAAGGTGTTTAATAAGTGAGCTGTTTGCTATTGTCTTTGAAATTTATAGGTGAGAATTTCTTCAAGTAAGTAGTCAAGTTATTTATTGGTTGATGGTTTAATCTTTCTTGGGCATAGGTTTTTTGAAAGAAACAAATAAGTCATGTTGATATGGGTGATCTACAGTCCTAACACAGTCATGTTGACAAGGAGCCTCTTGATTATTGATACTTACTATATACCCAGTCTTGTTCTAAGTGCTTTTTAATTAACTAATTTAATTCTCATTACAAATTTATAGATTATATTCTGTTCTTATCCTCATTTTACAGATGAGTAAACTGAGGATCAGAAAGGATAAATAACTTGCCCAGGGTCAAACCACTACATTAACATTTATACATTTATCTGTTAGTAGTGTTTGTCTTCGAAGTGGAGGAAGTAGAGAGAAATGGGGAGGTGGAAGGAAGGTGTGGATAAAGAGCTATTACATTTGTTTTTTGTTATCATTAGTATTAAATAAAGCGTATAAAACATTAAAACTAAAGAAGTGAGACATGGCATTGAGATATTCTTTTAAAATTTTTACCTCAGATATTTGCAAATATTATAATGATCAAAATTGTTTCTTTTTATTTCAAATACCAATATTTCCAGAATCAACTGAAAATATGGCTTAAAAGAGGATTCTGCTAATATAGTAGCCTGTACCATTTCTGTATATTTTATTTTGAAAGTAACTGGAAAATATATATGTAACTGATGTTTTTGTTTGTTGAGTAGTAAAAGGGATTAATTTCTACATGTTGTTGTATATGATATGTGTTTGACAGGACTGCGTTTAAGAGCTGATTTTTGCAAATGTCATTGCAAATGCATGGATTACTAGAACTAAGAAGTAAACCTTATATTCCAAGAATTTAAAAATGGAATAAACAGTAGAATGAATATATCTACATATTGTGGCAAAAGAGTAATAGGATATATAATGCCATAATGTTGAAAAAGTGCTTAATTACATATAAATAATAAAATAAGGAAAATATAATATAATTTTATTTTCTAATTACAATGGATATATTCTTAGAAAAGCCTCTTATGCATTAATTTCTCTAATGTGTCTAAATAAAATTTATGATAGACATAACTTAGAGCTATACCCTTTGGTACAATTAGATTGAAATGGAATTTTCTGACAAAATTAACAGGAAGGGGTTTTAATCTATGCAGTGGAGTAAGGCAATTTCAGGAAAAGCAAAGAGATTGATCAGAAGCAATTAAAAATATCCTGGGGGTTTCTGAGGAATTACAAGAAGTCTAGGGTGTATGAAGTATAGCGTTTGAGCATGAGAAGTATGGAGTTTAGACTTAACCTGCTTACAAAGAGCTATGAATATATTTGAGCAAGGAGGTAAAATTATATTTGCCTTTTAGAAAGATTTAAATATTAGCAAAATCTGATACTGTGGAGAATTGATTGTAGCATGGGAAGTTTCATGGAGATCAATTAGAGGACAATTGAATCATTCTCATCAAGGGAAGTTCGTACTGAACAATATTTGAAATCAAACTGAACAGAATTCCAATTATACCTTTGCCATCTTGTAGCTATGAAGGACTTAAATACACCAACAACATGAATGATATAGGATTACATGAAACAAATCACCTATGCTCGAAGATGAGCATGCATGCACACACACGTTACAGTTATCAGTAATGGTTATGAGGAATAAAGGACAGGTGGTTTTTTAATATTATGATGAGAGTTTCATTTGGGTTAGTAGATGGGATACTGCTATTTCTTTAAGTCAAATAAGACATAAAAAGGCATAGGTTTGAGAAAAAAGACAGTTTAGTTTTAAATATGTTGAATTAGACGTGACATCTGGAAAGACCTACAGAAGGATCTCACGAGGGGTCAAGAAACCTATGATGGAACAGCAGTGAGGAATGGGAATATGAAACAGCCCCTGGAAATGGGGTAGATACGGAATGAGTAAGTTGATTATATGAATATGATGTTCCAAGGTCTAGAAGAGAGAAAGAAGTTACTCAAACAGCTCAAGCTAGTAGTTGCTTTTGAAAATGCTTGTAATAATATTGGATTAAAGTGGGTAAATGCATCTAACAGAAAATTTGCCACTCATCAATTTGATACACCCAAATAGAAAAATACAAGATTATGTTCTAACATATTATTTCCACTAATGGAAAGGCAACAATTGATAAAATATAAAGAAGTTTCATATCTAATATGTGGCTCATTTTATCATATACTTGATAATGTAATGTTTTTCTCATAGGCAATACTATAAATCTAATACAATTTAGAATGCATTCATCTTTGAAAGTTGTGAGGTTTTTGCTCTACCACATCTGTATAGGAGAATGAATATTTCCACTACTAAATTTTATTCTATTTGTTGTGTTCTTATTACTCATTTATTGTAAAATGTTTCTTGGTAGGTAAATTAACAAATAATGAAAATAAATCATGGGGTAAGCAACCTGAAATTAAAATAATTTTATTGATGTGACATTTAGTCCAATCAATCAATTTTGAAAAATGTTTATCATTTTCATCCATTAAAAAATATCTGTTGAGTTTTCCTGTCAATAGGTATTGTAATAGGGCCTGAATTGTAATTAAAAATAATCAAAGAAACAGACAAGAAAAAGGCATTGCTCTGTTGACAGAGTACACCAATAAGACAAAGGAAGTAAACTAACTCTGTTGAAACAGAGACACTCATTGATTACTCAGTTAGGTCTAATCATAAACATAGATATTGTCTCAGATATAAGGGATTTGTTCTTTACTTCAACATTTTTCAGACTGAAGCAAATTGGATTAAGGGGTATGCCACTGGCATTCATGATTTTTTTGCTTCCAAAATGCTTAAAAAGGAAGAGACTTTGGTAAATTCTACCTCACTGAAATACTAGGGATTTGCAAAAATATTTCCATAAACACTGTTTAACAAACAATCCACAGACTACTGATGCAGTCTTGTAGTATAAAATGTATCTCTAAGGCAATTTGTAATGTCCAGAGTAAGAAAGAAAATCGGAACTTAAACATTGTTTCACATCTAACAAGTCTAAAATATATGAATAGCCAATATTTCCACCCATTAAATTTCATTTATAGAAATCACTAGCATTCTAGAGACTGTACATGTGCTACAAGGAATGTGTTCACCATTTTGTTCAGTATATGTCAACACAATGCGTTCCATCTCAGCTTATCATTTTATCACATTATTAACATGCTGTTACTACCATTTGTTAAGCTTTTGCTATATTAATATTTACACTGCATCAGAGCTTCAACTCATAAAAATAAATCAATGGGTCAAAAATGGTTTATTAAGTTATCATAGCAGTGATGAAAATAAAAGCATAACTAGTGTAATAATAGAATTCAACTGTAAATGTAAACAGTGAAGAGAACTTAAGAGTAAACTTAGTTACCCTTATATTTGCCTTCTGAAAGCCTTGAGAGGTCATCTGGGTTTTCTTGCCCCTCTTACAGGAGTCCAAGCTCTTGATAATCCCTATAATCAGAAAATGTTCATTCACATTCCTGACTTTTTTGGGGCTATGGAATGTAGAGATATATGGCATATTTGGGAAACAGGGTCCTTAAAAGCAGATGTAGATCCTACTATGACTTCCCTATGCTGTGCAAAAGCTTTTAAGTTTCATTAGGTCCCATTTGTTTATTTTTGTTTTTATTTCCGTTTCTCTAGGAGGTGGGTCAAAAAGGATCTTGCTGTGATGCATGTCATAGAGTGTTCTGCCTATGTTTTCCTCTAAGAGTTTTATAGTGTCTGGCCTTACATTTAGATCTTTAATCCATTTTGAGTTTATTTTTGTGTATGGTGTTAGGGAGTGTTCTAATTTCATTCTTTTACATGTGGCTGTCCAGTTTTCCCAGCACCAGTTACTGAAGAGGCTGTCTTTTCTCCATTGTATATTCTTGCCTCCTTTATCAAAGATAAGGTGACCATATGTGTGTGGGTTTATCTCTGGGCTCCTGTTCCATTGATCTATATTTCTGTTTTTGTGCCAATACCATACTGTCTTGATTACTGTAGCTTTGTAGTATAGTTTAGCTAGTGGGAAGCAGCTGCATCGCATGGGGAGATCAGCTCAGTGCTTTATGACCACCTAGAGGGGTAGGATAGGGAGGGTGGGAGGGAGATGCAAGAGGGAGGGGATATGGGGATATATGTATACATATAGCTGACTCACTTTCTTATACAGCAGAAACTAACACAACATTGTAAAGCAATTGTACTCCAATAAAGACGTTTAAAAAAACAAAGCAGATGTAGATCCTACTATGACTTCCCTAAACTACCAAGTACCCTTTAAAACTTGAGCAATAATAATAACTATTATTAAATATTATTATATTTGATATGTATTAATGTATTTAACTATATAATTAAATAATATTAAATATTATTATTATTTAATAGTGATTATTATTATTACTATTAATCTATTTTTCAAGACCTCCTTGACAAGGGGCTTCTTATTTCCACCTCTAGTGTCTGCAGCGCACATGTTTTACCAAGAGGCAGGGGGAACTAATAGAAGGTGTTACCAATTGACCCAAGATTTGCAAGCTGTAAATAAAATCGTTAAACCCAGGTTCCTTTGTGTCCCAAACCCAAATACTATTCTAACTTCCATACCCTGCAGTGCCACTCTTTTTGCCATTGTTGACTTATACTCTGATTCCTTCAGCACACCACTTCACCCTAACTCCCGATACCTATTCTCCTTTACATGGAAAAATCATGAACATACTGTGATAGTCATGCCCCAAGGGTTTACAGGAAGACCCAGTTTATTTTGCGGGGACATTATATGCATATTTAAGGGATTTGGTATTGCCTTGCAATTCAACACTCAAACAATATGTAGATGGCTTCATTCTTTGTTTTTATTTGACCATGTCTTTGATATAGTTTTCTTTCTTTTTTTTTTTTTTTATAAATTTATTTATTTATTTTTGGCTGTGTTGGGTCTTCGTTTTCTGTGTGAGGGCTTTCTCCAGCTGTGGCAAGCGGAGGCCACTCTTCATTGCGGTGCGTGGGCCTCTCACTGTCGCGGCCTCCCCCGTTGCGCAGCACAGGCTCCAGACGCGCAGGCTCAGTAGTTGTGGCTCACGGGCTTAGTTGCTCCGCAGCATGTGGGATCTTCCCAGACCAGGGCTCAAACTCGTGTCCCCTGCATTGGCAGGCAGATTCTTAACCACTGCGCCACCAGGGAAGCCCTGTGATATAGTTTTATAATAATTTACTGACAAGTTTTGTTGCCTGAGTTCCAACAGTTCCTGTTTTTCCAGAGAATGAATATTTGTACAAATGCTCTGGGAATCTTTGGAAAAATGCTTTCTGACCTCAAGGGTGGTACTGCCCGCATGCAGAGTACCTTTCTGTCTCCCAGGATCATAGCCCAGCTGTCACTGCTGCTACTTTTGCTGCTGTTGGCCTCATCATCATCAAAAATCTCGGGCCATGTCCTGCTTAGAGCAGCCCCTCTGAGCCCCATGGCTCCAACTGCCTAGACAAGCATGTATGTGCTGGGCAGCCATGTGTGCTCAGGGCACACACTGCCCATCCTTCTCCTCAGTGCCCTTTACTCCCCTCCCTCCATCTAGCACACCCATGACCTGGGTCTGCATGTGCTTCTGCCACCTAGGAAATGTCCTGTGCTCACATGTTCCATTGTGCAATTAAACTTCACACTTCTATATTTAAAATGGATAACCAACAAGGACCTACTGTATAGCACAGGGAACTCTGCTCAATATTATGTAACAACCTAACTGGGAGAAGAATTTGAAAAAACAATAGATACATGTATATGTATAACTGAATCACTTTGTTGTACACCTGAAACTAACACAACATTGTTAATCAACTATACTCCAATATAAAATAAAAAGTTAAAAAAATCAATTGGCCATTAAAAAAACTCACAGAGCTAAAGTTCAAAGATAAAATTATTAAGAATTTTCAGGGATGACAGAAAAACATTTAATCAAGGTTGGGGACCTTCCTGAAAGTAGGGTTCTGTGTGACACTTGCTTCACACTCATGAAGCCAGTTCTTACAGGGGAGCTTCCAAAGGATTGGAATCAGGGCCTCAACTAGGCAGAGCCCACCTCAGTATAGGAGCCCACCCCAATCTCAGCCCAGTGAGATTTAACAAAAACTACTGACAAGTAGCTGCTGTGACTATTTTTTTCCTCTTTATTTTAGGGATGTTTATTTTAGCTATTCCATCTCTCTTCAGTTGTTTAATATGAGGTGACAAAAGTAGATATCTTTTAAATTAGAAGTTGTCTGAATCAAGAAATATCACATCTGGGCTTTGAATTTGAGGCTGTTACTAGATGGGATTTTTGAGTTTTCTCTCTTGAGAAAGATGATAGTTATATTTTGTGTGCAGAAAGAAGTATTCAGTAGTATTTCCCCACCCCTTATCCACAAGCGATACGTTCCAAGAACCCCATTATATATATATATAATTTTTTTTCCTATACATACATGCTTAGGATAACATTTAATTTATAAATTAGACACAGTAAGAGATTAACAACAGTAACGAATAATAAAATATAACAATTATAACAATATATTGTAATGATAGTTATATGAATGTGGTCTCTCTCAAAATACCTTACTGCATTGTACTTACCCTTCTTATGATGATGATGTAAGATGATAGATGCCTCCATGATGAGATGAAGCGAGCTGAATGATTAGGCACTGTGACATAGCATATTAGACTACTATTGACCTTCTGGCAATACATCAGTAGAAGCATCATCTGCTTCTGCTGATCTTGGATCATTGAGTCATGGTGATGTCCGTGGTTGAATGTCAGGAACAGATGATGTTAATGGTTGGGGATCCTAGGCAGGATGGAGCAGAAAGGTTTGCAATTTAAAATTTATGAATTACTTATTTCTGGGATTTTCTATTTAATATTTTCAGAGCACAGTTGACTGAGGGCCACTGAAACTGCTGATAAGAAAGGACTACTGTAATTTTAATATGAATTTTTTTGGCCTTAAGTGTGATCACTATTAAGGCTATTCACAAGTGCCCTATTCTCTCCTACTGGAGACAATCTGAGATCACTTTTGTTGTTCACTGAAACTCAGGCATTGCTTTGAAGAAGTTAAATGTGAAGTATTCGGGAAGAAGCTTTCAAAACCAGTCACCCTATTCTCTTTGTTTCTGCCTCTGATATCATGAAAACATGTGTCCCATTGGAGCCTCTGTTAGTCAAGGTTTCTGGGAGACTATGATGATCAAGTCCCCATGCCAACCCATAAGCACTGAGCACAAATAAAATTTTGATGTTATAAGCAACTGAAAATTTATTTTTGTATCCTATAGGTAATCTGGAATGACACCACTAATAAGTTATATAGCACATGGAAAGATAGCAACTATTGAAAAAAATAAAGGGCCAGGTTGAATTTTAAATTGAGAATAGTTGTCAGGGTATGACTCAAAGCAAAGATTTTTGGGTCATCTTTAAATAAAAACAGTGATCTCCTTTAAAAACCAATCATAACTTTCAAGAATAAACAGGAAATAATGCTTTGCAGGGCTAATTTAGTAAATATTGTCATTGAAAGCAGTGAAGACATCAAGTCTAGATGTATCATTTAAAGTTGTAGCCTATGGGGAAGAAATCCGGTGCTAGTCATCATACTATTAAGAAAATATAAAGCAAGATTTAAAGTTGGTGGAAAATATACTCAGGAAAAAGCAGAATGAGTTGTTGGCAATTTACTATTTCTCATATTACATGTCTGATCTGTGTATAATATCACTAAGATACAATTGATTACAGTAATTAAAAACCAACACATTATTTTTCTAAAATAATTTGTTTAGAATGGTACAAAACCGTTATTATACATGTATATTAGGGAGAAGGGCTTAATGACTTTTTTAATATGTTTATTGCAGAAAATGCATAATACAGGAAGGAGATTTTCCCTGTAGTTAATGACAATTTTAAAGAGGCGATCTAGCATGGAAAATAATATTTTAGTGTAAATGCCAATGTACTATCAACTATGTGGCAACAAGGAAGAATTTCATACAAAAATTAAAGATACTGCACCTGAATTCTAAGTCATTCTATGATTTATTCATAGAGAAAAATCTGGGAGCTAAAAAAAGTTTCCATATTTGTTCAGTGTTGAAAAACATTCTAAAAATGTGATCACTATTTTATGTACCCATTGGTACACATTTTTTCAAGTGTAAGGTGTTTTTAAGTAGAGTAAGTACAGAAGTGAGATGACTTTAGAAGAAAAGATGCATTTAGGTTTGTTTAATAAAAAATGATTTAAAAATTGTTCATGAAATGATCATTTTCTGCAAAAGCAAGTTCTATGATGTGAAGTAACTTCCCTCAGTTTATATCTCAGTGATATGGTCAAAACCTTGAGTAACCTGAACTGATCTACTCATGACCATTTAGCTTTCTGAGGTTTTCATTTAAGAAAAATTATTTATTTGCAGTCATTTAAACTTCAATATGCAAATTCAAGATTTACATATGCACTTTAATTGTGCATGTCTGACCTTTACATTCACTTGATTCCTAATAAATTTTCATCAGAGGCATAATACTTACCTGAGCTTTATTTATTTGAGCTATTTGGCTGTATGGAACAAAGCATAAGCAAAGATGAATTTGAACATCTTAAAATAGCAGAGTAGTAATAAGGTTGACTAGCATATAATGAACTTTGTGCCAAGGACTATGCTAGGAGCATCACACAAATTACTTTATATAACTATCACAACAATTGCTATTATTCCCTCTTTAGAGATCTGTAAACTTTGGCTTGGTTGGGTGAGGTAATGATGTTTGTAGGGCCATGTCACTAATTAATTTAATCCCAATAGACTGTCTTCAAAGTTTATATTCTTAATGCCATGCTTTACTTGTCTATTAGTTCACCTTATATCTTGCATCTGGGCCTTTCATCCAACATCCATTGAAAACACTTAGTGCCAAAAGTTATTACGATTAAGTGGACTCTTGTAATATAATTATTATCAATTTCCTTGTCTTCCCTCTTTCTCCATTCTGACCTAAAATTGCATAGGACTACATCATCCTTTACTCACAATCTTAAATTGTTTCTCATTGTGTATTAAAAAGTCTAAATATTTTAGTGTTTAAGATCTTTCACAATATAATAATAATTTTATTTTCAAAACTTCATTCATATTTTCCCTGAATAAAATCTTCACACATTTCATGTATACTTAAAATTGGGGTACTATGGAGGGAGAGGCAATTTCTTTCAAATACTGTTACACTTTACCCATCTACCAAGCTCATATATTGCAGTGTTTGCCATTCTTCAAACACTAGCTCAAAATAGTAATCTTTTATTTTCCAATAGAAGAAGTAATTTATCTTTTGTTTGACATTTGTGAGTTAAGTGTTATACTGAAAGTACATTGCTATAAAATTATTTGATGAAATTCAACAAAGATTTGCTAGTGAGATCAAATGTAGCAGACGGTAATATAACTTCCTGAAGGTCCCTTTCTCCACTTTTCCCTAAAAGAGGTTTTCTGTGCTTATTGATGTGTCAACACGTGGTTATTTTGTTCTAGAAGCTGAGTTTTGTGCTTCATCACAGTCATTTTATACCTACAGCTTACACCACCATTCTGTAAGAGCCTTCACAAATAATCCATATGCTTAATACTTCCTTCAAGTAGAGATATGAAAATAGCTTATGAATTAAGCTAATGTTTCTTTCTATATGGATCTTTTTATAAATAAGGAAACCTTTCCAAGAATTCTCAACAACTACTTTACCTAAATTTCATTGGCAGAAAAGGTACACCAGTCACCTCAAAATTAACTGTTATCTAGGGGAAAAATATATCAAGATTTGTCTAACCAGGATTTAGCTCTGAGCTTGTGATGGGGTCAGAGTCCTTGATGAATTTACTAAGCAGAAAAGAATGGACACCTTATCACAAAAATACAAACAAAAAACAGACACAAGTAGACAAGTCTAAACCTGAAAAGAAGAAAAATGGTATGGAATATATATCACTCTTTTTCTATTTCTATATTTAGGAAATACCCCTCCCTAAGATACATGGATAGTTTTTCTCTACCTCTCTACAGAGGGTAAAGATGACTAATAATCACTTTCCCATTTCACTTTTCAGTTAGGTCATTAGAATGTAACCTTATCTTCATCATTCAGATGCACTCACTACAGATTTTGAATAGGAAGCAAGTATTATGAATAAGAAGGGACAACAATTACTTGTAATGAAATGGAAAGCTTAAAAATGAGAATCTTACATTCCTAGCTCCTAGGTGATAATATATACACAATAAATTCCTAGGTGATAATATATACATAATAAATTATGATTATTTTGGTAATTACATGACTGAAAACCAGTCTCCAAGTTCAAGTTCAGTGCTATGTTCTAAAATCTTATAATGTCAGTTGGAGTCATATCTATCTCAAGCCAGTGTTATGACTTTGATCATGCAAAAGTGTTTTTATAAAAATTATCATCTGGGCACAAAGAAAATTTGTATGTTTGAAAATATCCCAAACCGTAACCTGCACTGAGCTTAACTTGTCATCAGAAATAATCTCCTCTTCTCCATAATGGAATGAAGATGCTTATACCTTGTGCTAATACATGGTCCACTTCATTATGTATCCTTAAAAATCCACATTTAAAATATCAAACTCAGCATTTCCATTGGAAAGTGATTTCTAGCTTGTAGTATTTAATACTGCCTGCCTATTCAAAGAGAATTGTGTATCTTTTTTAAAAATCTGGTTTTCCTTTTTATTTATTTATTTATTTATTTTTGGCTGTGTTGGGTCTTCGTTGCTGCGCGCAGGCTTTCTCTAGTTGTGGCGAGCAGGGGCTACTCTTGGTTGCGGTGCACAGGCTTCTCATTGCGGTGGCTTCTCTTGTTGTGGAGCATGGGCTCTAGGTGGGAGCAGGCTTCAGTAGTTGTGACTCGTGGGCTCTAGAGCGCAGGCTCAGTAGTTGTGGTGCATGGGCTTAGTTGCTCCACGGCATGTGGGATCTTCCCAGACCAGGGCTTGAACCCGTGTCCCCTGAATTGGCAGGCAGATTCTCAACCACTGCGCCACCAGGGAAGTCCCTGGTTTTCAACAAATTTTTTTGTTGTTGTTTTTAAGAACATAAGAACAGTGGTAGATAATGTCATATTATTTTTAGGTTTACGAATATCTCTGTATATATGTGTGTGTATTTTTGTGTATTTAATTATGTTTATATGTATTTCTGATTTATGAATAGCTGAAAAAATGTGTATTATATATATAAAGCTAATTTGATCATCGGTTATGGCATCTATGTAGAAAAGGAAGTTTTAATTCCTAATAGGAAGTACTGGCCTTGCTGCATATATATTATCCTTGGTAGTGAGAGTAGACTGGTCCCTTGGGACTGATTATTAAAGAAACAAACACTAAACTCCTGTAGTTCTACTTTTCCTAGGTGGTGACCAGATTAATTTTAAGGAGGTTCAGCTCTACATAGTTTTATATTTTTATGTAATCCTACATGGCTGATGGTCTAAATATAGCACAATTGCTTATGAAAGTATAACACAAATTATCTGTAAACATTGGTTTCTATTCTCTGACTTAGAGTAAGTAGCAAATATGGAACCTGAACATGTTCCAGGTGACCCATGGATATAATTTCAAATAATGTCTCATAAGTGTTCCATGAAATACTAGTCCCAAATATTTTTAATATGTGCTTTTAAAAATAAAAATTTAATGATTATATTTTACACAAATAAGATGAGGAATTCCAGGTTAAACAAAGTCAAATACTTTTCCTTATCACAGGCATTCTCAGAGCCTTTAATATACTAAATCATTTTGTGGAGAACATATTAGCAGCATTTTCAAAACTTATTTTCCTTTAGAAACCTTTTATCATGAAATGTTTATTAAATCTATGTCCTGTAGAACACATTTTTATAAATATTACTATAGTAATGGCCACATTGTAAAAATGATTTTCTCTTCTCTTCAGAATTTATCTGCCAGTGGGTGTTAGATCAGGGTTAAGTAGCAATCTAAAATCATTTCATATAATGAAGCTAGTTAGAAGGAGCAGTATATTACTTCTGAATTTTGGATAAGTAACACCTGCCAAGAAGGAATGACTGAGTTTTCACTTGAAAAGTAGGTAGCTAATAATTACATCACATGACAGTCACATAGTTTATATTGCCAGTGTAGGAAAACGATCATTTGAAAGGAATGAAGATTCTTTTATGGAAACCATGCATTTTATCTGAGACTGAAGTTGGTTTCTCAACCATATTCAAATAGCTGATCTCCTAGTAAGACTATTTAGGACCCTAAGGTTTTGTGCAGTCAAAAACTATGTTTAAACCAATTTAATTTGTGATAAGTAAAAGATAAAGATTTAAGCACTTTAGGGACTTCCCTGGTGGCACAGTGGTTAAGAATCCGCCTGCCAATGCAGGGGACACAGGTTCGAGGCCTGGTCCAGAAGGATCCCACATGCCGTGGAGCAACTAAGCCCGTGCACCACAACTACTGAGCCTGTGCTCTAGAGCCAGAGAGCCACAACTACTGAGCCCACGTGCCACAACTACTGAAGCCCGCTTGCCTAGAACTGGTGCCCTGCAGCAAGAGAAGCCAGTGCAATGAGAAGCCTGCGCACCGCAATGAAGAGTAGCCCCCACTCGCCGCAAAACTAGAGAAGGCCCACATGCAGCAACAAAGACTCAATGCAGACAAAAATAAATAAATAAATAAATTTTTAAAAAAGAGATTTAAGCACTTTAAGGAGAATTATGATAAAAATTAGAGGGGAAATAACTTGAATAAAATGAGATTAACTATAAGACTTAAAATGTCAGGTCTTAATAGTAGTATATTTCTGATTCAAGGCTAATGAAAGTATTCATTATAAGGTCAAGAAGATTTAGCAGAATGGAAACTGTAAAGGAGGTCAGCAGTTGGGAGACTAGTTACTCCATTAAGCTAGTGACTAGATCACCTTGGTGACCTTCCTGATTGTAGAATGAGAGCAAGATTCTTTAGAAAATTACAGAAAAAAACAGACCTCTGTTCTCTCCTGACACATTTTTTTATTATTATAAAAAAAAAGGATAAAGAACATATGAATGCAAGCAAAAACAAAATGAAGTTTTAAAATAAATCTAAAGATAAGAGATAAATAGTAATTATGGGGAGGCAAAATAACTCCCTATTAAAGAATAAAATGGGATTAGATAAAATACTCCAAGAATAATTGTTCTATGGACAAAAGATATAGAAAAAGAACCTCTAATCTCAATAGATTTTTTATTTGTTATTTATTTATTTATTTTTTATGTGCAAAAGTAATTTTATTATGCAAGTCCATTTTTCCTGTGTTTTGTTTTGTTTTGTTTTTCACACACACACAGTGTATTTTATTTTTACAAGAGATAGACTGACACCAAGCATTGTACATGGATGACCACAACAAAAGCAACAATGATTGCAATTACCAAACATGAAACACACTCATACTATGTCATAATATTGACATTCAGTCCAGTAATCCTCCACTCTAACAGCTCCTTTACTTTGCAGTGAAATTTTATTTGTATATTGTTTGCCTCTGAGTCCTTGTGGGATTTTTTTTTTTTTAATTCAGACAGAAAGTCACAAAAATTATACTCATCCTCATCAGTTCACTCAGTCCCGTGTAATTAATTTTTTTTTCATCTTGATCTTTTGTTAGCACTTTTACGAGTTCATCAATAGATTTTTAAAAAAATGATTTATGACTGCACACCAGCTTCAAGGCCAGTTCTTTTTATATCAACACAGTGTAGGAACCAATCATAAAAGGCTTTTCACCATTGAGAGAGACTTTATTAGGCTTTTACTTAGCTGTAAGAGAATATCAAGGGAAATTCAGAAGACACTAACTACCATCTGACCCCATTTGCTACATCCTCTTCCATGCTATCTACCACCCATTGTTGTTATTATCTATTACGTACAAGTTACTAACAACCGTGTGTTCAGGGGACATAATTGAGGATGGGCATGCTTCACATTTAAGATGAGGTTGGCATTAAAATACTGAGCACAAAGAAAATATATTAGTAAATGTATCAAGTTGGAATTAAAACCAACTGGTCATCAAAAGACACGATCAAGTGAGTGGAAAGAAAGGCTAATAACAGAAGAAAATAGAACATATAGTCAAAAGTACCTTCATTTCCATATTATATAAAGGACTCATATTAATCAGTAAGCAAAACTCAAATTATGCAATAGAAAATCAGACAAAAGACTTAAACATGGACTTCATAAAAGAGGCAATCCAAATGTCAAAAGCATATGAAAACATACATTTCTAAAAAAAATCAAGAAAATATAAGTTAAAACCAAATTGAGGAGAGGACCTTCAAGATGGCAGAGGAGTAATATGTGGAGATCACCTTCCTCCCCACAAATACATCAGAAATACATCTACATGTGGAACAACCCCTACAGAACACCTACTGAACGCTGGCAGAAGACCTCAAACTTCCCAAAAGGAAAGAAACTCCCCACATACCTGGGGAGGGCAAAAGAAAAAACAGAGAAAAGAATAGGGAAGGCACCTGCACCTCGGGGAGGGAGCTGTGAAGGAGGAAAAGTTTCCACACACTAGGAAGCCCCTTCACTGGCGGAGACGGGGGAGGCGGTGGGGGAGCTTCAGAGCCACGGACGAGAGCGCAGCAATTGGGGTGCAGAGAGCAAAGCGGAGAGATTCCCGCACAGAGGATCAGTGCCGACCAGCACTCACCAGCCTGAGAGGCTTGTCTGCTCACCCACCAGGGCAGGCAAGGGCTGGGAGCTGTGGCTCAGGCTTCGGAGCTCAGATCCCAGAGAGAGGACTGGTGTTGTCTGCATGAACACAGCCTGAAGGGGGCTAGTGCGCCACAGCTAGTGGAAGGGAGTCCGGGAAAAAGTCTGGAGCTGCCTAAGAGGCAAGAGACCATTCTTTCGGGGTGCGCAAGGAGAGGGGATTCAGAGCACTGACTAAACGAGCTCCAGAGATGGGCGCGAGCCACGGCAATCAGCGCGGACAACAGAGACCGGCATGAACCGCTAAGGCTGCTGCTGCAGCCACCAAGAAGCCTGTGTGGAAGCACAGGTCACTCTCCACGCCTCCCCTCCCGGGAGCCTGTGCAGCCCACCACTGCCACAGTCCCGTGATTCAGGGACAACTTCCCCAGGAGAACACACAGTGCACAACAGGGTGTTGCAAAGTCACGACGGCAGGCTCGCCTCACATACCGTATTCCTCCCTCCCACAGGCCTGAGTGAGCCAGAGCCCCCTAATCAGCTGCTACTTTAACCCTGTCCTGTCTGAGCGGGAACAGATGCCCTCAGGTGACCTACATGCAGAGGCAGGGCCAAAAACAAAGCTGACCACCAGGAGCTGTGCGAACAAAGAAGAGAAAGGGAAATTTCTCCCAGCAGCCTCAGGAGCAGCAGATTAAATTTCCACAATCAACTTCATGAACCCTGCATCTGTGGAATACCTGAATAGACGATGAATCATCCCAAAATTGAGGCGGTGGACTTTGGGAGAAACTGTAGACTTGGGGTTTTCTTTCTGCATCTAATTTGTTTCTGGTTTTATGTTTACCTTAGTTTGGTCTTTAGAGTTTATTGGTAGATTTGTTTATTGATTCGGTTGATCTCTTCCTTTTTATTTTTTTAATATATATATATATTTCTCCTTTTTCTCTTTTGTGAGTGTGTGTATGCTTCTTTGTGTGATTTTGTCTGGATAGCTTTGCTTTTACCATTTGTCCTAACGTTCTGTCTTTTTTTTTTTAATAATTAAATTTTTTTTTACTTTTATAACTTTATTTTACTTTATTTTTTTCTTTCTTTTTCATTCTTTTTTCTCCCTTTTCTTCTGAGCCATGTGGCTGGCAGGGTCTTGGTGCTCTGGCAGGGTGTCAGGCCTCTGCCTCTCAAGTGGGAGAACCGAGTTCAGGATATGGGTCCACCAGAGACCTCACGGCTCCACATAATATCAAAGAGCAAAAGCTCTCCCAGAGATCTCCATCTCAACGCTAACACCCAGCTCCACTCAATGACCAGAAAGCTACAGTGCTGGACACCCTATGCCAAACAACTAGAAAGACAGGAAAACAACCCCACCCATTAGCAGAGAGGCTGCCTAAAATCATAATAAGGTCACAGACACCCCAAAACACACCACCGGAAGTCCTGCCTACCAGAAAGGCAAGATCCAGCCTCATCCACCAGAACACAGGCACCACTCCCCTCCACCAGGAAACTTATACAACCCACTTAACCAACCCTAGACACTCGGGGCTGACATCAAAAACAATGGGAACTACGAACCTGCAACCTGCAAAAAGGAGACCACAAACACAGTAAGTTAGGAAAAATGAGAAGACAGAGAAACACACAGCAGATTAAGGAGCAAGGTAAAAACCCACCAGACCAAAGAAATGAAGAGGAAATAGGCAATCTACCTGAAAAAGAATTCAGAGTAATGATAGTAAAGATGATACAAAATCTTGGAAAGAGAATGGAGAAAATGCAAGACATGTTTAACAAGGACCTAGAAGACTAAAGAGCAAACAAACAATGATGAATAACAAAATAAATGAAATTAAAAATTCTCTAGAAGGAATCAATAGCAGAATAACAGAGGCAGAAGAACAGATAAGTGACCTGGAAGATAAAATAGTGGAAATAGCTACCACAGAGCAGAATAAAGAAAAAAGAATGAAAAGAATTGAGGACAGTCTCAGAGACCTCTGGAACAACATTAAATGCACCACAATCGAATTATAGTCGTCCCAGAAGAGAAAGATGAAAAGAAATGGACAAAGAAAATGTATGAAAAGAATATAGTTGAAAACTTCCCTAATATGGGAAAGGAAATAGTCAATCAAGTCCAGGAAGTGCAGAGAGTCCCATACAGGATAAATCCAAGGAGAAGCACACCAAGACCCATATTAATCAAACTATCAAAATTTAAATACAAAGAAAAAATATTAAAAGCAACAAGGGAAAAACAACAAATAACATACAAGGGAATCCCCATGAGGTTAACATCTGATCTTTCAGCAGAAACTCTGCAAGCCACAAGGGAGTGGCAAGACATATTTAAAGTGAGGAAAGGGAAAAACCTACAACCAAGATTACTGTATTCAGCAAGGATCTCATTCAGATTCGATGAAGAAATTAAAACCTTTACAGACAAGCAAAAGCTAAGAGAATTCAGCACCACCAAACCAGCTTTACAGCAAATGCTGAAGGAACTTCTCTAGGCAGGAAACACAAGAGAAGGAAAAGACCTACAATAACAAACCCAAAACAATTAAGAAATGGTAATAGGAACATACCTATCGATAACTACCTTAAATGTAAATGGATTAAATGCTCCAACCAAATGACATAGACTGGCTGAATGGATACAAAAACAAGACCTGTATATATGCTGTCTACAAGAGACCCACTTCAGACCTAGGGACACATACAGACTGAAAGTGAGGGGATGGAAAAAGATATTCCATGCAAATGGAAATCAAAAGAAAGCTGGAGTAGCAATTCTCATATCAGACAAAATAGACTTTATAATAAAGACTATTAGAAGAGACAAGGACACTACATAATGATCAAGGGATCAATCCAAGAAGAAGATATAACGATTGTAAATATTTATGCACCCAACATAGGAGCACCTCAATACATAAGGCAAATGCTAACAGCCATAAAAGGGGAAATCAACAGTAACACAATCATAGTAGGGGACTTTAACACCCCACTTTCACCAATGGACAGATCATCCAAAATGAAAATAAATAAGGAAACGCAAGCTTTAAATGATGCATTAAACAAGATGGACTTAATTGATATTTATAGGAAATTCCAATCAAAAACAACAGAATACACTTTCTTCTCAAGTGCTCATGGATATTCTCCAGGATAGATCATATCGTGGCTCACAAATCAAGCCTTGGTAAATTTATGAAAATTGATATCTTATCAGGTATGTTTTCCGACCACAATGCTATGAGACTCTATATCAATTACAGGAAAAAAAACTGTAAAAAAATACAAATGCATGGATGCTAAACAATACATCACTAAATAACCAAGACATCACTGAAGAAATCAAAAAGGAAATCAAAAAATACCTAGAAACAAATGACAATGAAACCACGACGACCCAAAACCTATGGGATGCAGCAAGAGCAGTTCTAAGAGGGAAGTTTAGAGCAATACAATCCTACCTGAAGAAACAAGAATCATCTCAAATAAACGTCCTAACCTTAGGCCTAAAGCAGTTAGAGACAGAAGAACAAAACAACCCCAAAGTTAGCAGAAGGAAAGAAATCATAAAGATCAGAGCAGAAATAAATGAAAAAGAAATGAAGGAAACGATAGCAAATATCAATAACACTAAAAGCTGGTTCTTTGAGAAGATAAACAAAATTGATAAACCATTAGCCGGACTCATCAAGAAAAAAAGGGAGAAGACTCAAATCAACAGAATTAGAAACGAAAAAGGAGAAGTAACAACTGACACTGCAGAAATACAAAGGATCATGAGAGATTACTACAAGCAACTCTATGCCAATAAAATGGACAACCTGGAAGATATGGACAGATTCTTAGAAAAGCACAACCTTCCAAGGCTGAACCAGGAAGAAACAGAAAATATAAACAGATAATCACAAGCACTGAAATTGAAACTGTGATTAAAAATTTTCCAACAAACAAAAGTCCAGGGCTAGATGGCTTCACAGGCGAATTTTATCAAACATTTAGAGAAGAGCTAACACCTAAACTCTTCCAAAATATAGCAGAGGGACGAATACTCCCAAACTCATTCTACAAGGCCACCGTCACTCTGATACCAAAACCAGAGAAAGATGCAACAAAAAAAGAAAACTACAGGCCAATATCACTGATGAACATAGATGCAAAAATCCTCAACAAAATATTAGCAAACAGAATCCAACAGCACATTAAAGGGATCATACACCATGATCAAGTGGGGTTTATCCCAGGAATGCAAGGATTCTTCAATATACACAAATCAATCAATATGATAAACCATATTAACAATTTGAAGGATAAAAACCACATGATCCTTGCAATTTATGCAGAAAAACTTTCAAAAAAATTGAACACCCACTTATGATAAAAAGTCTCCTGTAGTTTTTAGTAGTAGGAATAGAGGGAACTTACTTCAACATAAGAAAGGCCATATATGACAAACCCACAGCCAACATCATTCTCAATGGTGAAAAACTGAAACGATTCCTCACTAAGATGCAGAATAAGACAAGTTTGCCCCATCTCACCACTACTATTCAACATAGTTTTGGAAGTTTCAGCCACAGCAATCAGAGAAGAAAAAGAAATAAAAGGAATCCAAATCGGAAAAGAAAAAGTAAAGCTGTCACTGTTTGCAGATGACATGATACTATACATAGAGAATCCTAAAGATGCTACCAGAAAACGACTAGAGCTAATCAATGAATTTGGTAAAGTAGCTGGATAAAAAATTAATGCACAGAAATCTCTTGCATTCCTATACACTAATGATGAAAAATCTGAAAGAGAAATTAAGGAAACACTCCCATTTACCATTGCAACAAAAAGGATTAATCTCCAAAATATACAAGCAGCTCATGCAGCTCAATATCAAAAAAAACAAGCAACCCAATCCAAAAATGGGCAGAAGACTTAAATAGACATTTCTCCAAAGAAGATATACAGATTGCCAAAGAACACATGAAAGGATGCTCAACATCACTAATCATTAGAGAAATGCAAATCAAAACTACAATGAGGTATCACCTCACACCGGTCAGAATGGCCATCATCAAAAAATCTACAAACAATAAATGCTCGAGAGGGTGTGGAGAAAAGGGAACCCTCTTGCATTGTTGGTGGGAATGAAAATTGATACAGCCACTATGGAGAACAGTATGGAGTTTCCTTAAAAAACTAAAAATAGAACTACCATACGACCCAGCAATCCCACTACTGGGCATATATCCTGAGAAAACCATAATTCAAAAAGAGTCATGTACCACAATGTTCATTGCAGCTCTATTTACAATCGCCAGGACATAGAAGCAAACTAAGTGTCCCTCGACAGATGAATGGATAAAGAAGATGTTGCACATACATACACTGGAATGTTACTCAGCCATAAAAAGAAACTAAACTGAGTTATTTGTAGTGAGATGGATGGACCTAGAGACTGTCATACAGAGTGAAGTAAGTCAGAAAGAGAAAAACAAATGCCATATGCTAACACATATATGGAATCTTAAAAAAAAAAATGGTTCTGAAGAACCTAGGGGAAGGACAGGAATAAAGACGCAGACATAGAGAATGGACTTCAGGACACGGGGAGGGGGCAGGGTAAGCTGGGACGAAGTGAGAGAGTGGCATGGACATATATACACTACCAAATGTAAAATAGATAGCTAGTGTGAATTAGCCGCATAGCACAGGGAGATCATCTCGGTGCTTTGTGTCCACATAGAGGGGTGGGATAAGGAGGGTGGGAGGGAGATGCAAGATGGAGGAGATATGGGGACGTATGCATATGTATAGCTGACTCACTTTGTTGAACAGCAGAAACTAGCACACCATTTTAAAACAATTATACTCCAATAAAGATGTTAAAAAGTCTAGAAACTGACCCAAATGTTCCATTTCACTCATTTATGCAATTAACTCTTATCGAGCATTATGACATCAATTCTCTGCTTGTCTAACCTTATCAAACAATCTTAGCTTTAAAAATCTTCATTCACTCTTCCCCATTACCTAATGGATAAAATTAGCATTCTTTAGTGTGATGTATCTGCCCTTTAATCTCTTTCCCTGATATAACAGTCTGATTTCATATCCCACTACTTCACTGAAAGATGCCCTGTGTTCTATCCAAACTGGCACGTCGTCACACCCAAAAAAATATAAATTTCTCATATTTGATTACAAGGTCAAACAGAGACTATAGGAATATAAGCAAAAAAGCAGACAAGAGCAAAAAATTATATGAAAGCAAAAATAAGAATAATATAATAGGATTAATCTAGGACTAAAGTCATTATGTAGATGTGTGTACACTATAATGTTATTACCTGGGTAGATATTAGAACCACATGTACTCTAAGTTAGTTTTGATCACAAGAAATAAAAATATATACTGGATACTTAAGAAAGCTAAAGTTTTTCTGGGCATTCAAATCTAAGTGAAATTCTGTAGGGTTCATGGAAAATCTGAAGAAGTATGCAAAGCCCTCATAAACATAGTTGACATTTACAGATTTCACATATATTAGGGACATTTTGCTAACAGAAACTCCTCATTTTGTGGAAATATTTATTTGAAGTACTTTTGGAAATTTTTCAAGTGGTGAGTTTGGGAAGTGAATCATCTAGGTTTTGAGTGAGTCTAAGTGAGGAACCTACATTTCACTTTTGTACTTGTCTTTATATATGCATTTATTAGGAAAATAGTAATTTTTTAAAATGTCCCCAACTTCTCATAATGTAACGGTCATTAATATCATACCATGTTCTCTACAACTGACCTAGTAATGCTTTTCATTGCAACTGAAAGTATTATTTTAAAATGCAATTACAATGAAGGAAAATTATATGTGTGTTCCAAACACATCTATCCTAATGATCAAATGTATAATATGGCTTGATCTTCAGACAAAACACTTAACATGGAAAAATAGTGTACTCTCAGTTCATCCTCCACAAATACCAATAGAGTTAATATTTATTGCTTAATAATTATGTTTTTGCTTCATTTGTTTATATTAGATGTCTCGGTGGTGACTTACTATTCAGCCCAGGTTATGAAATGGCAAAAAAATAATACTTGGATGCAATGAAGAGCGAACATGTAGGGAAATATTGGGTAACTCTAAAGCTGGTAAATTACACAGTAAGGAATCAATAGATACCAGTTATTTTTATCATCATCATCATCATTATCTTTTTTATGCATGTAGCATATACCTGAAGTTTATTGTTTTTTTAATAGCATTTTTAAAATTATTTATTTATTTATTTATTTTGACAGCAGGTCCCTGTTGGTTATCTGTTTTAAATATAGCAGTGTGTACATGTTATTCCCAAACTCCCAACCTGTTAATATCTTTATTTGCTGCCAAACCTGAAAATTTATTTTTAAGCACTCTTTTTAAGGGGACATTTAGTAGCAAATCTTCAATCATCATACTTCCTCTTCAGTATTAAAAATTTCTTACCTCTGGCACTGAGCAAAGCAGTTTAAAACATAACATTTATAAAACATTTTGAGCTAATTATTAACTTCTTACCAATTATAAAGGGAATACTTATCTTAGAGTCTTGTTTTTCTAGATGTAAAAATAGTAAACACCATCAAGTACATCTATGGTATTTACTGTGTACCAGATACTGTCCTAAATATTTTGTGTAAACTGACTAAGTTAATCCTCATAACAAACTAGTCAAATAGTTTCTTTTAACTTCATTTTACATATGAGAATATTGAGGCAAACAAAGAACATAAATTATTTTCCAGAGCCACACATGGGAAAATGAATTATTTAATAGGCACATCATCAAAAAATATTATTGTATTTTCTGATCTTATTTTATAAGGTAGACTTCAAAAATTATATTGCAAAATAATAGTGGTTAAAGCTTGCAGCTCTGACACAGATGTAGAGAACAAATTATGGACACCAAGGGGGGGAACGTGGCGGGTGGTGGTGGTGGTGGGATGAATTGGGAGATTGGGATTGATGTATATACACTAATATGTATAAAATAGATAACTAATAAAAAAAGCTTGCAGCTCTGGCTTCTTCTCTATTTAAAAGGAATTTATTTTGACATTCCGTGATTCTGGGTGATATTGAGTTTGGATTTTTAGAAAGGTCTACTATATTAAGAATATTTTAATGCAAATATTTAGTCTATATGTTTAATAAGTGTGAACCCTAAATTTTTATCTAATCTCTTTTTGTCATTAAATGACAAGTTTGTCATTTATGCCTATTTTTCTTTTTCTTTGCAATTGTAATGAATTATGTTGTTGGCTGTTTTTGCATGTTATTTCTGTCTTGTGAAACTAGAACCTATTTAATTATGGTCTATATTCTTTCTTTCCATTGCTGCACTCAAGTTGTTAATATTTTGTCTGTAATTTTTGAGTTAAATTTTATGTATGATTTTGTTTGTTTTTCAGTTTGCATTATCTCAATCAAGTCTTACTTTTAAGAAATTAAGAGATATCTCTTCCACGTTTTATCCTTGTTTTATGATTTAGAAAAGTTTAAATAACCTTGGAAGTATGTGATTGTTTTTTAACTGAGTTATAAAGTAGTATGGGCTTGACTAACTTGTTTAATGGCAGCTATTTAACTTTAAAATATTGTTTTTAGTCTATTCAAATATATACCTTTTGTAGAGCTAACAAGAGGTATATATTTGAAAATTATCTATTGATTATAGATTTTAAATTTGATGCACATATATTCTCATTATTAATTTAGTCTTTTTCACAATTTTTGTTCTGTTTCTTTCGTATATTGGATGTATTTGTTTCTCTGTATTTTTCTTAATGTGGCATCTCATAATTTTGTTTATTTATTTATTTATTTATTTTTTGTTTTGTTTGTTTTTTTATACTGCAGGTTCTTATTAGGCATCAATTTTATACACATCAGTGTATACATGTCAATCCCAATCGCCCAATTCAGTACACCACCATCCCCACCCCACCGCAGTTTTCCCCTCTTGGTGTCCATATGTCCATTCTCTACATCTGTGTCTCAACTTCTGCCCTGCAAACCGGCTCATCTGTACCATTTTTCTAGGTTCCACATACATGCATTAATATACGGTATTTGTTTTTCTCTTTCTGACTTACTTCACTCTGTATGACAGTCTCTAGATCCATCCACTTCTCAACAAATGACTCAATTTCGTTCCTTTTTATGGCTGAGTAATATTCCATTGTATATATATACCACTACTTCTTTATCCATTCGTCTGCTGATGGGCATTTAGGTTGCTTCCATGACCTGGCTATTGTAAATAGTGCTGCAATGAACATTCGGGTGCATGTGTCTGTTTGAATTACGGTTGTCTCTGGGTATATGCCCAGTAGTGGGATTGCTGGGTCATATGGTAATTCTATTTTTAGTTTTTTAAGGAACCTCCATATTGTTCTCCATAGTGGCTGTATCAATTTACATTCCCACCAACAGTGCAAGAGGGTTCCCTTTTCTCCACACCCTCTCCAGCATTTGTTGTTTGAAGATTTTCTGATGATGCCCATTCTAACAGGAGTGAGGTGATACCTCATTGTAGTTTTGATTTGCATTTCTCTAATAATTAGTGATGTTGAGCATCTTTTCATGTGCTTCGTGGCCGTCTGTATGTCTTCTTTGGAGAAATGTCTATTTAGGTCTTCTGCCCATTTTTGGATTGGGGTGTTTGTTTCTTTAATATTGAGCTGAATGAGCTGTTTATATATTTTGGAGATTAATCCTTTGTCCGTTGATTCGTTTGCAAATATTTTCTCCCATTCTGAGGGTTGTCTTTTCGTCTTGTTTATGGTTTCCTTTGCTGTGCAAAAGCTTTGAAGTTTCATTAGGTCCCATTTGTTTATTTTTGTTTTTATTTCCATTACTCTAGGAGGTGGATCAAAAAAGATCTTGCTGTGATTTATGTCAAAGAGTGTTCTTCCTATGTTTTCCTCTAAGAGTTTTATAGTGTCCAGTCTTATATTTAGGTCTCTAATCCATTTTGAGTTTATTTTTGTGTATGGTGTTATGGAGTATTCTAATTTCATTCTTTTACATGTAGCTGTCCAGTTTTCCCAGCACCACTTATTGAAGAGACTGTCTTTTCTCCATTGTATATCTTTGCCTCCTTTGTCATAGATTAGTTGACCATAGGTGCGTGGGTTAATCTCTGGGCTTTCTATCTTGTTCCATTGATCTATGTTTCTGTTTTTGTGCCAGTACCATATTGTCTTGATTACTGTAGCTTTGTAGTATAGTCTGAAGTCAGGGAATCTGATTCCTCCAGCTCCATTTTTTTGCCTCAAGACTGCTTTGGCTATTCGGGGTCTTTTGTGTCTCCACACAAATTTTAAGATGATTTGTTCTAGCTCCGTAAAAAATGCCATTGGTAATTTGATAGGGATTGCATTGAATCTGTAGATTGCTTTAGGTAGTATACTCATTTTCACAATGTTGATTCTTCCAATCCAAGAACATGGTATATCTCTCCATCTGTTGGTATCATCTTTAATTTCTTTCATCAGTGTCTTATAGTTTTCTGCATACAGGTCTTTTGTCTCCCTAGGTAGGTTTATTCCTAGGTATTTTATTCTTTTTGTTGCAGTGGTAAATGGGAGTGTTTCCATAATTTCTCTTTCAGATTTTTCATCACTAGTGTATAGGAATGCAAGAGATTTCTGTGCATTAATTTTGTATCCTGCAACTTTACCATATTCATTAATTAGCTCTAGCAGTTTTCTGGTGGCAGTTTTAGGATTCTCTATGTATAGTATCATGTCATCCGCAAACAGTGACAGTTTTACTTCTTCTTTTCCAATTTGTATTCCTTTTATTTCTTTTTCTTCTCTGATTGCCGTGGCTAGGACTTCCAGAACTATGTTGAATAATAGTGGTGAGAGTGGACATCCTTGTCTCGTTCCTGATCTTAGAGGAAATGCTTTCAGTTTTTCACCATTGAGACTGATGTTTGCTGTGGGTTTGTCATATATGGCCTTTATTATGTTGAGGTAGGTTCCCTCTACGCCCACTTTCTGGAGAGTTTTTATCATAAATGGGTGTTGAATTTTGTCAAAAGCTTTTTCTGCATCTATTGGGATGATCATATGGTTTTTATTCTTCAGTTTGTTAATATGGTGTATCACATTGATTGATTTGTGTATATTGAAGAATCCTTGCATCCCTGGGATAAATCCCACTTGATCGTGGTGTATGATCCTTTTAATGTGTTGTTGGATTCTGTTTGCTAGTATTTTGTTGAGGATTTTTGCATCTATATTCATCAGTGATATTGGTCTGTAATTTTCTTTTTTTGTAGTGTCTTTGTCTGGTTTTAGTATCAGGGTGATGGTGGCCTCATAGAATGAGTTTGGGAGTGTTCCTTCCTCTGCAATTTTGTGGAAGAGTTTGAGAAGGATAGGTGTTAGCTCTTCTCTAAATGTTTGATAGAATTCACCTGTGAAGCCATCTGGTCCTGGACTTTTGTTTGTTGGAAGATTTTTAATCACAGTTTCAATTTCATTAATTGTGATTGGTCTGTTCATATTTTCTGTTTCTTCCTGGTTCAGTCTTGGAAGGTTATACCTTTCTAAAAATTTGTCCATTTCTTCCAGGTTGTCCATTTTATTGGCATAAAGTTGCTTGTAGTAGTCTCTTAGGATGCTTTGTATTTCTGCGGTGTCTGTTGTAACTTCTCCTTTTTCATTTCTGATTTTATTGATTTGAGTCCTCTCCCTCTTTTTCTTGATTAGTCTGGCTAATGGCTTATCAATTTTGTTTATCTTCTCAAAGAACCAACTTTTAGTTTTATTGATCTTTGCTATTGTTTTCTTTGTTTCTATTTCATTTATTTCTGCTCTGATCTTTATGATTTCTTTCCTTCTGCTAACTTTGGGTTTTGTTTGTTCTTCTTTCTCTAGTTTCTTTAGGTGTAAGGTTAGATTGTTTATTTGAGATTTTTCTTGTTTCTTGAGGTAGGCTTGTATAGCTATAAACTTCCCTCTTAGAACTGCTTTTGCTGCATCCCATAGGTTTTGGGTCGTCGTGTTTTCATTGTCATTTGTCTCTAGGTATTTTTTGATTTCCTCTTTGATTTCTTCAGTGATCTCTTTGTTATTTAGTAACGTATTGTTTAGCCTCCATGTGTTTGTCTTTTTTACGTTTTTTTCCCTGTAATTCATTTCTAATCTCATAGCGTTGTGGTCAGAAAAGATGCTTGATATGATTTCAATTTTCTTAAATTTACTGAGGCTTGATTTGTGACCCAAGATGTGATCTATCCTGGAGAATGTTCCGTGCGCACTTGAGAAGAACGTGTAATCTGCTGTTTTTGGATGGAATGTCCTATATATATCAATTAAATCTATCTGGTCTATTGTGTCATTTAAAGCTTCTGTTTCCTTATTTATTTTCATTTTGGATGATCTGTCCATTGGTGTAAGTGAGGTGTTAAAGTCCCCCACTATGATTGTGTTACTGTCAATTTCCTCTTTTATGGCTGTTAGCAGTTGCCTTATGTATTGAGGTGCTCCTATGTTGGGTGCATATATATCTATAATTGTTATATCTTCTTCTTGGATTGATCCCTTGATCATTATGTAGTGTCCTTCCTTGTCTCTTGTAACATTCTTTATTTTAAAGTCTATTTTATCTGATATGAGTATAGCTACTCCAGCTTTCTTTTGATTTCCATTTGCATGGAATATCTTTTTCCATCCCCTCACTTTCAGTCTGTATGTGTCCCTAGGTCTAAAGTGGGTCTCTTGTAGACAGCATATATATGGGTCTTGTTTTTGTATCCATTCAGCCAGTCTATGTCTTTTGGTTGGGGCATTTAATCCATTCACGTTTAAGGTAATTATCGATATGTATGTTCCTATGACCATTTTCTTAATTGTTTTGGGTTTGTTTTTGTAGGTCCTTTTCTTCTCTTGTGTTTCCCACTTAGAGAAGTTCCTTTAGCATTTGTTGTAGAGCTGGTTTGGTGGTGCTGAATTCTCTTAGCTTTTGCTTGTCTGTAAAGCTTTTGATTTCTCCATCAAATCTAAATGAGATCCTTGCCGGGTAGAGTAATCTTGGTTGTAGGTTCTTCCCTTTCATCAGTTTAAGTATATCATGCCACTCCCTTCTGGCTTGCAGAGTTTCTGCTGAGAAATCAGCTGTTCACCTTATGGGAGTTCCCTTGTATGTTATTTGTCGTTTTTCCCTTGCTGCTTTCAATAATTTTTCTTTGTCTTTAATTTTTGCCACTTTGATTACTATGTGTCTCGGCGTGTTTCTCCTTGCATTTATCCTGTATGGGACTCTCTGCGCTTCCTGGACTTGGGTGGCTATTTCCTTTCCCATGTTAGGGAAGTTTTCGACTATAATCTCTTCAAATATTTTCTGTGGTCCTTTCTCTCTCTCTTCACCTTCTGGGACCCCTATAATGCGAATGTTGTTGCGTTTAATGTTGTCCCAGAGGTCTCTTAGGCTGTCTTCATTTCTTTTCATTCTTTTTTCTTTAGTCTGTTCCGCAGCAGTGAATTCCACCATTCTGTCTTCCAGGTCACTTATCCGTTCTTCTGCCTCAGTTATTCTGCTATTGATTCCTTCTAGTGTAGTTTTCAGTTCAGTTATTGTATTGGTCATCTCTGTTTGTTTGTTCTTTAATTCTTCTAGGTCTTTGTTAATCATTTCTTGCATCTTCTCAATCTTTGCCTCCATTCTTATTCCGAGGTCCTGGATCATCTTCACTATCATTATTCTGAATTCTTTTTCTGGAAGGTTGCCTATCTCCACTTCATTCTGTTGTTTTTCTGGGGTTTTATCTTGTTCCTTCCTCTGGTACATAGCCCTCTGCCTTTTCATGTTGTCTATCTTTCTGTAACTGTGGTTTTTGGTCCACAAGCTGCAGGATTGTAGTTTTTCTTGCTTCTGCTGTCTGCCCTCTGGTGGTTGAGGCTATCTAAGAGGCTTGATGGGAGGCTCTGGTGGTGGGTAGAGCTGACTGTTGCTGTGGCGGTCAGAGCTCAGTAAAACTTTAATCCACTTGACTGTTGATGGGTGGGGCTGGGTTCCCTCCCTGTTGGTTGTTTTGCCTGAGGCAACCCAACACTGGAGCCTACCTGGGCTCTTTGGTGGGGTTAATGGCAGACTCTGGGAGGGCTCATGCCAAGGAGCACTTCCCAGAACCTCTGCTGCCAGAGTACTTGTCCCCACAGTGAAACAGAGCCACCCCCCGCCTCTGCAGGAGACCCCCCAACACCAGCAGGTAGGTCTGGTTCAGTCTCCCCCAGGGTCACTGCTCCTTCCCCTGGGTCCCGATGCGCACACTACTTTGTGTGTGCCCTCCAAGAGTGGGGTCTCTGTTTCCCCCAGTCCTGTCAAAGTCCTGCAATCAATTCCCACTAGGCTTCAAAGTCTGATTCTCTAGGAATTCCTCCTCCCGTTGCCGGACCCCCAGGTTGGGAAGCCTGACGTGGGGCTCAGAAGCTTCACTCCAGTGGGTGGACTTCTGTGGTATAAGTGTTCACCAGTCTGTGAGTCACCCACCCAGCAGTTATGGGATTAGATTTTACTCTGATTGCGCCCCTCCTACCGTCTCACTGTGGCTTCTCCTCTGTCCTTGGACGTGGGGTATCCTCCTTGGTGAAGCCCAGGGTCTTCCTGTCAATGATTGTCCAGCAGCCAGTTGTGATTCTGGTGCTCTCGCAAGAGGGAGTGAGAGCACGTCCTTCTACTCCGCCATCTTCTCTTTCCTTTCTTAAAAGCGATATGAGCATCAAACTATTTACAGCCTTAAGTAAACCTGCAGTTCGGGACACTGAAGCATACATAATACAGTCCTCTCAACTGAACCTGTTTATTTATTTTTGATAGTTTAAGAACTCCTTGTCTGATAATTCCAACATCTTTGCCATATTTGAGTCTGTTTTTGAAGCTTTCTCTTCTTCTTTTTTTTTTTTTTATTGTAGTATATATGTAATTTTTTGTTGAAAGCTTGACATAGTGTTTGGTAAAAGGAAATGAAGTAACCAGACCTTTAGGTGGGTTTTTAATGTTTACGTGGCTAAGAAATATTGCCTCAGTTTATTTTTTGCTGTTCCTATAGGAGTGAGAGGCTAAAGTTTCCTCTCATGATCTGTTTTTTATTGGGAGATTTCCCTAGAGACTATTTCTTGAACAGAGTCTGAGCCTTACGCTTCTTTGCAGATATAATCCTCTCTCATGTAGGAGTGTTGTTTATGTGATGGTTAAGTGTGGAGGGAGGGGAAGCATTCTATAGTCCTGTAGTTAGAGCTCAGTCTTTCAGTGAACCTGTGCCCCTTTGAGACCTTCTCAGCTTCCCTACTTCCCAGGCAGATGAGATAGGAAGTCTAGTAGGACCTGGAATTGGGTATTTCTCATCCCTCATGTTAAAGACTAGAAGGGGCTCAAGTTGGGTATTTCCTTTTCCCAACATCAATTAGGTTCAAGCAAAGTAATTTCTCTTGAAGGCAGGCCTTTATTGATGAGAGAAGAATTCTTGAAGTTTATTTCAAATTGGTTACTTTTCCCCTCCCCCTGCTGGAAGCACTAGTGGAATTTTCTTTGCTCTTCACCCTGAGAACCTGGTGATAATCCTAGAGGTAAAAATCACGACCATGCAGGTATACCCTAAAGCTTGGCACTCAGATTTTTTTTTTTCTTCTAACCCTAGTCCAAATTCAGCCTCCAGTAATTAGTCAATAACCCTTTAGTGTTCCTCCAAGGCTCTGACCTAAGACTTCTCAACTGTGGTTTCTCCTCTCTGTAAACTCTGATTCTCTGTATTCACTCTTCTCTCCAGTTTTCAGGGAAGGGGTTTACCTGTGACCTTAATTGTTGGTAGATCTAACAAGAGCTATTGATTTTCAGTTTGTTTATATTTTCTCTTGTTTAGAGGATGGAGTGATAATTTCCAGGTTTTTTTCATGTCATGCCAAGATCTGTGTTAATGTTTTTTAACATTAACATCTGTGTTAATGTTTTTTCTTAGCATTTATTTCATTTGTTTATTTATTGAGCACTTATTATTTGCCATATTCTTATCTTGGCATTTGGACCACAGCAGTGACAACACTTCCCTGAGACATTTTCCTTTTCCTTTTCCTTTTCCTTTTTTTACATTTTTACATTTTCCTTTTCCTTTTTTTACAATTGGCCTCTAGACTCTATGAGTGTGGTATGGTTAGTTGGAACTGTAGTCCTTTAATATTTAGAAGGAGATATTCTGACTCCTGCTCTATTTAGTAGAGCAAGACTAAGGAAAAAGGGGTCGTGGAGCTCTGGTCAAGTCTAGGATTTAAAGTGTAGATATGAGTGTAGTCCTTATTCTAGTTCAATCATTACACAACCCAATGAACCAGGTTAGATGTTTGCAAAGATGTCTCCCACACAAACCCTAATGTACATACATGAAAGACAAATTGATGATCTGTACTCAATTTTGGTATTATAAAATTAGGAAAATATACTTAATGTAACAACTGAATTGCATTGGAAAATGCATGAAGTTATTGCAATAAAATGGAAAGATGAGATGACTATTAGGAAATGAAAAATCTGGAGAAAAGAACAGACATGAAAGAGCACTTTCAATAAGTCTTACCAAATACTATTTTTTAAAAACTTGCTTCTTGTGTCCCCATGTAATCTGATACATTTAATAAAATTTGATTTTTTTGAATGTGGATGATATAGCCAAGTCCTAAGTGTTGCTTCAAAGTTGGTGTAAGTTCAGCGTAGAAAATGCCCTTGGGTGATACCCTTTGCCCTCTGCACACACAACCATTTACATAATGATTTGTGGCTAAAAATTCAGAATATTCATATTTTTCTAATCTATCAGATTATTTTTCTAAAACATACTTGTGAATCCTCTCTTAAGAGCATTGTAAAGATGACTGTGGCCAATGGTTGATAGATATTTGAAAAGTTTGTGATCCAATGTAATACATTTTTCTTAGAGTCATAACTAATATCTGCCATATGAAAGGTGAAAGGAAATGAGAAGAAATTAGGTGTATTAAATCTAGGTCAAATAGAATGACTGTTTTTGAATAATTTTGTCCCTTAATACCTACAAAATAAAGTGTGCAAAACACGGGTGAAGTAAAGTCTAGAGCCAATAATTATTTATCTAAAGCTCTAGATATGACATTGTGTTCTTTTAATATCAGTACATTTTAAAATAAGCACATCATGTTTTGAAAAGCACTGTCAAATACTCAAAGTTTGGCAAAATGAAAATAGGAAAGAAACATGCTACTGCAAATAACAGCAAGTTCTTACTAGTCCCAGAAAAAATGTCTTCCATATAACGTTTCTGCACAGGTTTTATTGGGACTTGCCAGTATTCAGTGCTACTTACTTTTCATGAACATGCCATGTCAGGGTGGCCTGCCCTTGGAAATGTAGCAGAAGTTGAATATAAATGCCCAGGGGCTGTTCCTGGTGTAATAGCTTGTTTAGTTAATGCAACAATTCTCCCCATAAATATATTTATAACCCTGGTCTGTCAACATCAGTATAGTCTCAATGATATGTCAGTTTTTAGAGAAAATCAAAACATAACTAAAATTTTTGCAGGCCCTGACTATGAAATATGTTGCAACTTTCATAACCAAACCTTCTACTTTTTGTTTGCTTCATTTGAATTCTTGTGGCAATCAAATCACAAAAATAGTCTCCATAATTAAAAAAAAATATGCAGCAGTATTAAATATATATTCAAAGTATCTTATTACCTGAATCAAAATGTGTTCTCTTATCTTGACGTTTTTCCATGAGAAGTCAGCTAACATTACCCTAGAAGGTGTTGTCTAAGAATGTTAAATAAACTTTTCTTTCTGGATGCCTTTTTGGCAACTGAGAAAGATCAATAAATTATATGAAAACTCTGGCTGAAAGGAAAATATCTCAATATGAAGTAAAGCTTGTGGCATGTTCAAATTGCAGTATCTGGTGAGGCAAAGAAAACTGATTAAATATTATTTCACTTTTTTTCAGAAAGATCTTTAAAATTATTATTTCAATTGATTTCTTTATGAATTTTTAATTAAATATTTGGAGTTTATATTCATAAGTTCTCTGCATGAAGATAATTTTTTTTAGGAAAAAGTAATCCGTTAACTCATTTATTCAACAGGACCTCTATAATTAATCAGTATTGTTGTATATGCTGGTGATAGAGCAAGAAAAGAGAAACTCCAACCTTCATAGAACCTACCTCCTAGTGGTGGAAGGCCGTAAAACACCTATAATACATACGTAAAATATATTCTAGCCTCACATTTAATTTTTAGCTTTCTACACTTTTTTTTTACCTAGGTTACTGACACTTTTATATTATTAAATCTAAAAGACGGATACTCATTGCAGTATCATGATAAATTTGAGCAGCTCTTTTGCAATTCTTACTTCTCTTCACTCTAGCAATCCCTGCTTTTTCAAGACAAATGACTAGTTAATCTTCTATCTCAGTTACTCCTCCCCCTCTGGTTTTCTATGACCTGTGCATGCCTTCTTGGTACTCCTTTCTATGTACAGAATCTTTTTTCTCCTCACTCTATGTATGTAACATGGGTGATCTCATAGACTCTCATGCCTCATTTACAATCTGTATGTTCCTAAGTGATACATTTATATCCCTCTCCTGAGGCCAGAGATTTCTATTCACTACCAACTGCTCTTTTGCATTTGGATGTTGCAAAGGCATCTCAAATTTAGTTTATTCAAAGCCTCATCTCATTTTTTCCTCCAAAGCTCTTTTCTGTTCTACCCATTTTCATCCCCTCATCCCTGTAGGTAAATCTGACTCCTCCTTTCCTCATCCTCATTCCTTCCGGGTATTCACTGAGCACCATCTTTCCTACTTTATGCTTCTGTAATCCATTTACTTCCTGCCATTCCCATGGGACTATCTCAGATTAGGCCACCAGTATCCCTCAGCTGGATCATATTATTTTAATATGCAGCTTCTTTGTACTGGCCTTTCTGCCTCTAGGCTTTTTCCACTCCAGTCTTTTCTGCATTCCAGTAAGGTGAGCTTTCAGTGTAAATCTCTCTTCCATCATCTCTCAGCCTGAATTCTTTGGGTATAGTCCAGGTTCCTTAAAACAGTTCATTAGCTGACCCCTGGTTATTTCTCTAGCTTCATCTCTTTTTTTTCTCTGATTTATACGCTAATGTCCAGATGTACATTTCTCCGTGTTATCTCTTATATCTGAGTCTCTTTACAAGGTCTTTCCTCTTCCTGGAATACATTTTCCAACTCTTTCCACGAGTCTAGTTCTACTTAATGAAGTGCATGGCTAAAGAGCATGGAATTTCATGCCAGACAAATCTGAGCTCAAATATTGACTCTGTCATTTATATTGCAATATGAGTTGGAAAAGTTTCTGAGACTCTAAGTCTTTAAAATGGGGATAATTGTAGTACTTATTTGATAGGGTTGTTGAAAGAGTTGAGTGTCATAATGTATGTCAAGGTCTAAGTGCAGTGTCTTGTGAAGGGGGACAGAATATGCCACCACAAATATGCCACTTTGACGTAAGGATTATTTTGAGTTTAAGGCAATTGAAAAGCAACAGATGCAGGAAGTGTTCTCTGCCATCTCCTTTTCTGCCTAAAAGCAGGCATAATTTCTCTTTGTGAAGATGTCCTCCCTGTATTAGGATGAAGAAGAACACTCATCACTGGACACTGAGAGCTGACACAGAGAGGAGTTTGGATAAGCAGACTTTACTAAAATAGAGATAACATAACCTTGATCTTCCATGAGTTCCCCCATATATTTCCTAGTCCCTTCCCCATGATTTCTCATCCTCTGAAGCCCAAATCCCCTTTCCTTTGTTAAAATGATATATAAGCCCCCTGATCTATCTGTTTCTTTGAATTTCATTTCTTTTCCGTGAACTTCTGTGCACATAAAGTATTAATAAAATTGAATGCTTTCTTTGTCCTTTTAATCTGTCTTTTGCTAATTTGCAGACTCCTATTTTCAAACTCAAGAAGGTAAAGAAAAACGTTTCCTCCTCAACACTGGCTTAGAGGGCAGGAATCAGGTTTAACTCACAATTCTCAATGCTTGCTGTGCCAAAGTTAATACATATGTATGTTTTATTGTATATCAATTTAAAAAATTTTAACTGTTATTTGATAAAGATTATGTGATGTTAACAATTTCAAAGGATAATTTTATTCCCAGGATTTTCAGCTTTCATTTGCAGTTTGCTTACGCATACTAGAAAAGTTTAAAAATACTTTCAGTGAATACCTGATAAAAAATAATTCCATTTAAAAATCTAAAATCCTGAAGTGTAGCATGCTCTGTGTTATTTGAGAGATAGAAATTATTTAATAGCTTTAAATTTTTGATAGTCAACCTCTTCTCCTGATTATACCACCTTTGAGGGATAAGAGTTCTCTGAAAATTAAGTGGTCCTTGAAATTATTATATCTGGAATGGTTTCTATGGAGAGTTAAAAACAGATAATGGTGTCTTTATGTCCTTTCCTTCCAGCCCATTGTCGCTGACTAAGGGTTTTCTAATTACCTGACCACAATGTAAATAAATCAGATCAGCAACTTAATATCACTCATGTATGGGAATAAAGAGCCATTAATATAATTACTGGCACCTATTATAATAAAAAATGTGAGAAGATGATTATGCCTCTTTTCAAGATGTACCTTTAAATCATATTCTCTCCCACCACACAGAGTCAGATAGTGGGCAGTAAAGAGATAAGGACAAAATAATGGAAAACTACACATATCTCATTCCAATTCCACCATAACAACCAAAAACATTATGACACGCTTAATGCAAATATCTTGCAGAAATTTCACATTTAGCAGCATTTCCAGTTGGCAGTCCACTCAGTAGCTATACATTTAGCTGCTATAAACAAGATGGGAGCTATGATCTGACCTGTTAAGTGAAATTAAATTAAATACAAAAATTTCATATATAAGCTCCATCTATTATTAATTTATGCTTGTCTGGGTGTTTTATTTGGTTTCAGTAACAAAATATTCTACAAATTTCAGCCCATATGATCTTTTATCCTTGAGGTAGTTATAACGTACAGAGGGATATCTTATTTCTAGCAAAATAAGTGATGCTGTTCAAATGCTTTCAAAGACATACAGCAGGTTTTCAGAATTCATGAAAGGTTACTTTATAAGTGAGCATATTTTTGACATGACTGCATATCTCTAGGTTTGTACAGTAGTAAGAATGCATTTGTTTCCTATTGCTGTCGTAACTAATTACCACAAACTTAGTGACTTAAAGTGACACAAATTTATTATCTTGCAATTCTTCAGGTCAGAGGTCCAACACAAGTCTCACTGGGCTAAAATCAAGGTGTTAGTAGGGTTTTTTGTTCTTTCCTAGAGGCCCTATCAGAGAATTTGCTTCCTTGTTTTTCCCAGCTTCTAGAGGCCTCTGATGTTCCTTGCCTGTTGGTCTCCTTCCATCATTTTCAAAGCTAGCAAGGGTGTATGGTGTCCTCCTTACTCACATCTCCCTCTGGCTCTCACTTCTTCTTCCACTTTTAAGGATACTTTTAATTATATTCAGCACTCTCAGACAATTCGGGATGATCTCCTTATTTTAATATTAGTTGACGAATATATTAGTCAGAGTTCTCCAGAGAAACAGAACAAATAGGATGTGTATACACATATGTGGAGAGAGATTTATTTTGAAGAATTGGTTCTTGCAATTGTGAGGGCTCGCAAGTCCAAAATCTGTGGCAAAGCCCGCAGGGTGGAGACCCAGGGAAGAGTTGATGTTGAGTTCAAGGCTGAAAGCAGTCTGGGGCAGAATCCCCTCTTTCTCAGGGCACCATAGCTTTTTCAGTCTTCAGTTGCCTGGATGAGGCCCACCTACATTATGGAAAGTAATCTGCTTTATGCCAAATACCAAATTAAATGTTAATCTCAACTAAAAAATACTTTCAGAGCACATCTAGACTGCTGTTTGACCAAATATTTGGGTACTATGGCCTAGCTAGCCAAGTTGACATACAAAATTAACCGTCACAAGTGGTAGTAACCTTAATTCCATCTGTAATCTGAATTCCCCCTTGCCATAGAATCTAACTTATCTGTAGGTTCCAGGATGTTGACATCATTTGGAGGTCACTATTATGCATACCACAATGCGTGTGTTTCTGTCTGTGCATGTTTTTATTTGTATCTGTTCTTTGCACACATTTTTGTTTGTATTTGTCTTTTGCCCACAACTCTGTACAAAGCCTATTCACACCAAAAACTTATAGCATGAATATGTAACCATATCCTTCCCATACTTTTCTCTAATCTCTTGCTTCCTAACCTGCTATAATAGTATAAATTCAATTTTTGGCAATAAGTCTTGTGGTTCTTTTGTTTCTCTGAATCTTCCACTTTTTGTTGCAATATTTGACTTTTTTTTTCCTTATAATTTTGAGTGTTTGCCACCTTTGTGGTCTTATACAAATTAACCTCTCTAAACCTGAGAATCCTCATCAATGATCTGGATTTAACAATCATTGAGATTTTAGTGTAAAATAAATAAGATAGTACATGTATAACCTCTGTGGAATGCCTGGCACATTAAAAATGGTTAACATTAATCTTGATATTTTGAGAATTGTTATAGATGGTAGTTATTAATACATTGCCATATTTAGTGGTAATATTTTCCCAAGTAATTTTTATATATAAATATTTTCTGGGTTATATTTTTTATATATTTTAAACTTCCATTCAGTATAAAATGTTGGCTTAAATCTTGGCGATTTTGTATACTTCATTGAAAGTGGGAAGTTATTCTTCATCTTAAAATCCACCAAATATCCACCTATATTTTTCTTTGTGTGTTTTTCATTTTTATATGCTACTTTTGAAGCACAGACTGTGTACCTGCTTTAAAGTTCTCTTGGCATGACTCACAGAGATGTCTGAGGAGCTAATCTTCGGAAGTGACAACACTATACATCCACTAAGTTACATTTCTTTTCTTTATGGAAACTCAGACAGACTCCATTTTCAGCCTCCTGACCTTAGGTAGGGCTATATAACTGAGTTCAGGCCAAGGATATGAAGGGGATGGGGCTGGATGCCACTTTTTTGGAGCTCTTAGTAAAGCTTCCCCCATAGTCCTCCATGCTGTCTCCCTCTAGGCCCTTGTCTGCTGGCCAGATTGTAAGGCCCTGGGGGATGGAAAAGCCTCAAGTTGGAAGCAATCTGAGTTCCTGAAAAACTGACAGAACAGAACCCTGACCAGCATTGTACTGTGATGTGAGTGAGAGTGAAGGAAAACAAATGAAAAACAACTCTCTTCCATTAAACCTAAGGTGGTAGTTACCGTAGTAGGCCTATGCTGACTAATAAATAACCCTGTACTAGTTCTACTACTCTAAGACCAAGAGAGCACTTAAATTAGGCTGCCTTGGTCTAGAAAGGCTAAGGGTGGGAAATGAGGTTTGAGTTGTTACCTGAGTGTACTGTATACTTCATTAAATTAAATACTACATGCATAGCCTTATGAAAATGTTGCTACATAAAAAGAGGTTAATATCAGTCTTACTCTTCTGAAAGTTTTTATACTTGGTAGATACTAAACAATTAACAATTTCTTCCCACCAAATCCTATGTTCATGTTGAATATTATCTAAACTAAACATGTGTAGAAAGCCTTTTTGCAGAACTGTTCCAGCCTTATTTCTGAAGCCTGTGTTTCAAGCAGGAGAACTGAACAAGTGATATGACCCTGATTCACTCAGGTGTTATCATCTGCAGCTCATTTCTAGGTGATGATTTTTAAGCCCTGTAAACTTGCAGTGTCATCTGTCCTAGCAAATTCTATTGATCATTCAGCTATTTATCTTGGATTGACTAACTTCCTTCTCTCTGTCCTTTAGGTAAGTAAATCTTGTTTTACTTATCCAAGTGGTATGCAGCTCATCTCTGATAGTGTTGGCATGTCATCTTTCCATCACTCTGAATATACCAGTCACCCTATATCAAGTCAGGTTGCACACTGACTTAAATCAGCTAAAACTTATTTTGGTGCTTGGTGCAAACTAAAGACCTAAATTGATATAGGGTCACTTAATTTTCTTGAGCAATTTGTTGAAAAATAAATTCCTTTCTGTTATGGCCTGAATGTTTGTGTCCTCACAAAATTCATATGTTGAACTCCCATCCCCCAATGTGACAGTATTTGAAGGTAGGGCCTTTGGTATGTAATTAGGTTAAGATTAGACCATGAGAGTAGGAATCTCATGATAGGATTGATGTCCTTATAAGAAGAGGAAGAGCGAGAAAGGAATCTTTCCCTCCATGTTTACTCACTGAGGAAAGGCCATGTGAGCACAGAGAGAAGGTGGCTGTCTACAAGACAGGAAGAGGGCGCTCACCAAGAGGCAAAATTTCTGGCACCTCAGTTTTGGTTTTTCCAACTTCCAGAACTATGAGAAAAAAACCCTCTGTTGTTTAAGCCACCCACTCTATGGTATTCCAAAAAATTTTTATTTTAAGTATAGTTGCTGAGCAATATTTTTTTTAATAACTTATTTATTTTATTCATTTACTTTTGGCTGCGTTGGGTCTTCTTCGTTGCTGCGCACAGGCTTTCTCTAGTGGCAGCAAGTGGGGGCTACTCTTCCTTGTGGTGCACGTGCTTCTCATTGAGGTAGCTTCTCTTGTTTCGGAGCATGGGCTCTAGGCACACGGGCTTCAATAGTTGTGGCTCACAGGCTTAGTTGCTCCACAGCATGTGGGATCTTCCCAGACCTGGGATAGAACCTGTGTCCCCTGCATTGGCAGGTGGATTCTTAACCACTGCGCCACCAGGGAAGTCCCTGAACAATATTATATAAGTTAATGGTGTGCAATATAGTAATTCACAATTTTTAAAGGTTATACTCCATTTATAGTTATTATAAAATATTGGCTATATTCCCCATGTTGTACAATATATCCTTGTAGCTTATTTTATACCTAATAGCTTGTACCTCTTAATCCTCTACCCCTATATTGCCCCTCCCTCCTCCCTCTCCCCACTGATAACCATTAGTTTGTTCTCTATATCTGTGAGTCTGCTTCTTTTTTGTTATATTCACTAGTTGGTTGTATTTTTTAGATCCCACATATAAGTGATAACATACGGTATTTGTCTTTCTCTATCTGACTTATTTCACTTAGCATAATGCCCACCAAGTCCATCCATGTTGTTGCAAATGGCAAAATTTCATTCTTTTTTATGGCTGACTAGTATTCCATTGTATATATATACCACATCTTCTGTATCCATTCATCTGTTGATGTACCCTTATGTTGCCTCCATATCTTGGCAATTGTAAATGATGCTGCTACGAACATTGGGGTGCATGTATCTTTTTGAATTAGTGTTTTTGGTATTTTTTCAGATATATACCCAGGTGTGGAACTGCTGGAACATATGGTAGTTCTATTTTTAGTTTTTTGAGAAATCTCCATATCGTTTTCCATGGTGGCTGCACCAATTTACATTCCCACCAACAGTGTATGAGGGCTCTCTTTTCTCCACATCCTCACCAACATTTGTCATTTGTGTTATTTTTGATGACAGCCATTCTGACAGGTGTGAGATGATATCTCATTTTGGTTTTGATTTGCATTCCCCTCATGATTAGCCATGTTGAGCATCTTTTCACATGCCTATTGGCCATCTGCATTTCCTCTTTGAAAAAATGTCTATTTAGTTCTTCTACCTAATTTTTAATTGGGTTGTTTGTTCTTCTGATGTTGTGTTGGATGAGATATTTATGTTGGATATTTAATCCTTTATCAGTCATATCATTTGCAAATATTTTCTCCCATTCAGTAGGTTGTCTTATCACTTTATCAATGGTTTCCTTTGCTGTGCAAAAGCTTTTAAGTTTATTTAGGTCCCATTTGTTTATTTTTGCTTTTATTTCCTTTGTTTTATGAGACAGATCCAAAAAAATATTGCTATGATTTATGTCAAAGAGTGTTCTGCTTATGTTTTCCTCTAAGAGTTTTACAGTATCTGGTTTTACATTTAGGTCTTTAATCCACTTTGAGTTTATTTTGGTGTATGGTGTTAAAGAATGTTTTAATTTCATTCCTTTACATGTAGCTGTCCAGTTTTCCCAGCACCACTTATTTAAGATACTGTCTTTTCTCCATTGTATATTCTTGCCTCCTTTGCTGTAGATTAATTGACCATAGATGCATGGGTTTATTTCTGGACTTTCTATCCTGTTGCATTTATATACTTGTCTGTTTTTGTGCCAGTACCATAATGTTTTGATTACTGTAGCTTTGTAGTCTAGTCTGAAGTCAGGGAGCATGATTCCTCCAGCTCTGTTCTTCTTTCTCAAGATTGCTTTGGCAATTCAGGGTATTTTGTGCTTCTACACAAATTAAAAAAAAATTTGTTCCAGTTCTGTGAAAAATGCCATTGGTAATTTGATAGGGATTGCATTGCATCTGTAGATTGCCTTGGGTAGTATGGTCATTTTAAGAATATTGGTACCAATAAGGACATACATATCGATAATTATCTTAAATATAAATGAACTAAATGCTCCAGTCAAAAACCACAGAGTGACTGAATGGATACAAAAACAAGACCTGTATATATACTGCTTACAAAAGACTCACTTCAGATCTAGAGACACATGCAGATTGAAGGTGAGGGGATGGAAAAAGTTATTCCATACAAATGGAAATCAATAGACAGCTGGAGTAGCAATACTTATATCAGACAATACATACTTTAAAATGAAGACTTTAAAAGAGACTAAGAAGGACACTACATAATGATCAAGTGATCAATCCAAGAAGAAGATATAACAATTATAAATATATTTGCACCTGACATAGGAGCACCTAAATATATAAGGCAAATATTAACAAACATAAACAGAGAAATTGGCAGTAACACAATAATAGTAGGGAACTTTAACACCCCACTTACATCAATGGTCAGATCATACAAACAGAAAATCAATAAGGAAACACAGGCCTTAAATAACACATTAGACCAAGTGGACTTAATTGATATTTATAGAGCATTCCACCCAATAGCAGCAGAATACTCATTCTTTTCAAGTGTGCGTGGAACGTTTTCCAGAATAGGACACATGCTAGGCCACAAAACAAGCCTCAGTAAATATCAGAAAACTGAAATCATGTAAAGCACCTTTTCTGACACAATGCTATGAGACTAGAAATCAACTACAAGAAGAAAAACTGCAAAAACACAAACACATGAAGGCTAAACAATACGCTACTAAACAACCAATGGATCACAGAAGAAATCAAAGAGGAAATCAAAAAATACCTAGAAACAAATGACAACAAAAACACGATGACCCCAAACCTATGGTATGGAGCAAAAGCAGTTCTAAGAGGAAAGTTTTGGCCATACAAGCTCACCTCCGGAAAGAAGTAAACAACCTAACCTTACATCTAAAGTAAGGAGAGAAAGAAGAACAAACATAACCCAAAGTTAGTAGAAGGAAATAAATCATAAAGATCAGAGCAGAAATAAATGAAATAGACCAAAAAAAAAAAATAGAAAAGATCAATGAAACTAAAAGCTGGTTTTTTGAAAAGATAAACAAAATTGATAAACCTTTAGCGAGACTCCTCAAGAAAAAAAGGGAGAGGGCCCAAATCAATAAAATCAGAAACGAAAAAGAAGTTACAACTGACATCACAGAAATACAAAGGATCATAAGAGACTACCATGAGCAATTATACACCAGTAACATGGACAACTTAGAAGAAATGGGCAAATTCTTGGAAAGGTACAATCTGCCAAGACTGAACCAGGAAGAGATAGAAAATATGAACAGACCAATTACCAGTACTGAAATTAAATCAGTAATTTAAAAACTCCTAACAAATAAAACTCCGTGACCAGATGGCTTCATAGGTGAATTCTACATAGGTGAATTCTAATTCTTCTCTTCAGAGAAGAGTTAACACCTATCCTTCTGAAACTATTCCAGAAAATTACAGAGGAAGGAATACTTCTGAACTCATTTTATGAGGCCACCATCACCCCAATACCTGAACCAGGAAGATACCACAAAAAAAGAAAATTACAGGCCAATGTCACTGATGAACAGGGATGCAAAAATCCTCAACGAAGTACTAGCAGACCGAATCCAACAATACATTAAAAGGATAATACACCATGATCAAGTGGGATTTATCTCAGGAACTCAATAATTTTTCAATAGCTGCAAATCAGTCAATGTGATACAGCATATTAACAAATTGAAGAATAAAAACCATATGATCATCTCAGATGCAGAAAAAGCTTTTGATAAAATTCAACATTCATTTATGATAAAAACTCTCCAGGATGTGGGCACAGAGGGAACCTACCTCAACATAATAAAGGCCATCTATGACAAACCCACAGCTAACATCACACTCAACAGTGAAAAGTTGAAAGCATTTCCTCTAAGATCAGAAACAAGACAAGGATGCCCACTTTTACCACTTTTATTCAACGTAACATTGAAAGTCCTAGCCACAACAATCAAACAACAAAAAATAAACAAAAGGAATCCAAATTGGAAAGGAAGACGTAAAACTGTCACTGTTTGTAGATGACATGATATACATAGAAAATTCTAAAGATGTCACCAGAAAACTACTAGAGCTCATTCATGAATTCAGTAAAGTTGCAGTATACAAAATTAATATACAGAAATCTGTTGCATTTCTATACACTAAAAATAAACTATCAGAAAGAGAAATTTAGCAAACAATCCCATTTATTACTGCATCAAAAAGAATAAAATACCTAGGAATAAACCTACCTACAGGAGGTGAAAAACCTGTACTCAGAAAACTATAAGATGCTGATGAAAGAAATTGAAGACAGCACAAACAGATGGAAAGATATACCATGTTCTTGGATTGGAAGAATCAATATTATTAACATGGTATTTTAGCACAGCATCCCAGGAAGACTAAGACACTTTCCATAGAAATATGACAATTTTATTAGATTAAGGTCATTCTCTATTGGATATGCCTGATGATTATTTCTTTAAATATTTTGTTAGCTATTTTAAATTACAAAATCCATACATATTTTCTAATTACCTGTACTCTACCTCACATTCTCACTCATTTTGAACCAACAGATAAACCAGTGTTAACCAATGTGAGTTAATCAATGTTTATTCTTTTCCCATGTGTTACAGAAAGATACATAGAAAGATTCGACAGAATAGTTAGAGAGCAAAAGAGGTAGAGCACGTTAGAATCCCTTTTTCACTTTTTACAAAAATAGGTATATACTATAAACATTATTCTGAATCTTGGTATATTAACAATTTATTATTTGTTTAATTTGTATCAATTTATCATTAACATATACAAATGAATATTTATTTTGAAAATGTCTTCAAAACACTGGCACAGTAGTATTCCTAACAGATGCTGTTAGTTTCAGGTGTACAGCAAAGTGATTCCGTTATCCATATACATGGAATAATTAGTTTTTTATTACCTCCATCTTATGGCAAATTCATTTTAAGTTGTACATTGACATACAAATATAGGCATTTCTCACTATGCACAGTTCTTACATGCACAAATTTCTATTATCATAGTTAGTTAAATGACCCCATTTCCCTCTCGAAACATGATATGAATTTCAGTTACCATGTGTAATTGCATACAGTATAAACTTGACTGCCAGCTCTTTGGATGCACACCATGATCAGTGACCAATCACATTACTTCTGTCAAACTCGATAACTATTCTGTCACTCTGTGTTTGTTGTTCAGCTCTTGCACAGACAGCAAAGTGTGTATTTATAACCAGTTATTGCTGGTTATAAACCCAGTGATTAACCCATGTGAAATTTTACAAAAAGAAGAGTTGTCCGACAAAGATGAAACTGCAGCAAACAAAAGTGATAATGCTGGAAGTGAAATTTAAATTGAATGTATAGTAAATCATAGAATAAATAGCTGACCATGGGAATGTTGATACAGCTGTCATTCTAGAGATTCTAGATATGCAGCCAGAGAAACTTAGTCTAGGCAACATTATCAAAATAAACGAGAAAAATGATTGTGACAAAAAGGATAAAGATGTCCCAGAGGAAGTGACACTGGCAAAAACTTCCCATTAGAGGAACCGAGAGACATTGATATTTCATGACATTTAAAACTGCAAAGGATAATATATTGGAAGTTTATCCAAACTTAGGAAGGAGTTATAATTCATCAAAACACAGAAGGATGCTCACTCTGTTTCATAAATCATATGGCGAGAAAAGGAGAGCATTTTTCAAACTTGATAAAATTTTTTTAAAAAGCAGGGAAAAATAACACTCTTAATACTCAATGTTTCTAATGTTTAACATTACAATGTCCTAAATATCTATTAGCTGTATTGGGTTTTGTTTTGTTTTTCAAATTCTGTATATATTTGACCGGCAGTTGCAGAGTGTTTAGTGTTTTAGCAACTAAAACAAAACAAAAGTGTCACAGAGCAATTATCATTTTCACATTGATTTTTAAGATCACTTGCACTGAAATTTTTAGAGTCCTGGTATTGCCTTTCTGTTCATACATCTTCATATATAAGTTTAGTTTTTGTTTAATGTTAGGGTTTTTTTTCTGACACATATAGTTTTAGATATTATAATTTAAAGACAAAAAATAAAAGCAGATTTACAGAGATATATGATAAATTCTATAATTTTGAATAAGGGAATGCTATATTTTATAAAATAATAACAGCTTGTAAACAATGAGTCCACACCAACATTTAGAACAACGTCTTTTAAAATCTCAGTTAGATAAACCCTGATAATTTAATTAATGCTCTTATAATATGCTGATAACTTTTTCATGATAACTTGGAATTTTAAAAATAAAATGCCTGCAACAAAATTAAGAATTTTTTGGCCCCAACAATAATATTTTAGGTAACCTCCTCCCCAAATCTGTAATTAGACAGAAGCAAACTCTAATTACTTTATAAATTAAAAATTTTCCTTACATAATCAGAATAAAAAGAACAGAACTAACTTGGTGCAAAAAACACAGAATGTACAAGAGCTAACACAGATTTGGGGCATTTCTTGCAAACAACAACAATAGCTTGGGTTTAATAAAAATTTACAGCCAATTAAATGATAATTTAACTAAACATTTTTTATCAAGTTATTTGTTTCAATTCAAGAATCTATTAAATATAGACTGAGAATCTTATTTTTAGCAAACCACTTAAATTCTCTATGCTGATTTTCACCAATTTAATCATATAGTAATTCCTAAATGCATTCAAACTATTTTTGTATGTGAAGCTATATGTTACTAGTTATAATTATGACTACATGTAAATCTGTATGAACATAGCTATGTCTACTGATGTTTCGTATGCCCATCTTGGAAATATATGCAAACTGGCAATCTATACTGGATATACTTTTCCAATACAGGCATACTTCTTTCTATTGCACTTTGATTTATTGCATTTTGCATATATTGCATTTTTTAATAAGTTGAAGGTTTGTGGCAGCCCTGCATGGAGCAAGGCTATTGGTGCCATTTTCCCAACAGCATTATTTTTTTTAATTAAGGTAGGTACATTTTTTTGGCATAACGGTATTGCACACTTAATAGACTACAGCATAGTGTAAATATAACTTATATGAACTGGGAAACAAAAAATTTATGTGACTCACTTTATCATGAAACTCCCTTCATTGGGGTGGCCTGGAACAGAATGCACAGTATCTCCAAGGTATACATCTAATCTTGATACAACAAATTTACTCAATTAAAATGAAATCAATTTTCAATAATAACCGCCAATAGTTTTCAATATTCTTTTTGTCATTCACTATACCAGCTTTGAGTAGCTTTCTATTTTTTATTTTTTGTAAATTTATTTATTTTATTTATTTATTTTTGGCTGCATCGGGTCTTCGTTGCTGTGCACGGGCCCTCAATAGTTGCTGCAAGTGGGGGCCACTCTTCATTGTGGTGCGCGGGCTTCTCATTGCCGTGGCCTCTCCTGCTGCAGAGCACGGGCTCTAGGCACGCAGGCTTCAATAGTTGTGGCATGCAAGCTCTAGAGCAGAGGCTCAGTACCTGTGGCACACGGGCCCAGCTGCTCCACGGCATGCGGGATCTTCGCGGACCAGGCCTCGAACCTGTGTCCCCTACGTTGGTAGGAGGATTCTTAACCACTGCGCCACCAAGGAAGCCCTGAGTAGCTTTTTAAAACAGGTTATTTGAAGTCCTTGTGACTGAAGAAAGTGTTAGTATAAAATATATTTTCTATAAACTCTTTTGTCATATTCAAGCTGATATTTTCATATCATTTTGAAAGATCAAGTTGTGATTTTGAAAGGCATAAACATACCAAATAAAGGCATTAACATTCTCTCATGTATTCTGGTTCAATATAAAATTAGTGTATATGTATGTTTATATGTGCATTACAGTTATTTTATATCTGTACACATATTTTATATATATACACACATGTATATGCGTGTATCATAGGTACATATGGAATAAAAATTAAATTTTTTGAAATCTGATTTGTAATTGATTGTCAGAATTTGCAACAACTAGAATTATCCAGTGTTCAAATTTCTCCTGACAACTAGGGTTGTCATTCTTTTGGACTAACCTGTAAAAATTTAGAAATTTGCAATAACTTGCAAGATTTAAAAATTAATTTTATATTACTACATTTGTATTTTATAGTATTATATTAGCAACATTATAGTAGCTTTGGAGCCTGGTTTCACTAGTGTCCTTTCTACTGATGTTCTGAAGAACCCAAACACGTTCACTTGAAACAGTGAAAGCTTTCCAACTCCAATGCAGTTGGTTTTATTTAAATTATACTTTCAGACTACTATCTAAATGTTTGAAGCCAAAATAATTAAATACACTGTATACTTATCAAATGATTCCTAAGCCATTGGTCAAGTAAATTATGTGATCCTGGCAAATACTGCTAAGATGTATGATTTTTGCTTTTAATGAACAATATATAGCAGTGAAGCAAAACAAATATTTGACCAGAATTAAAAGACCTTGTAAGGCTATCAAATTTCCATTGAAATATGACTTATGATATTAATACTTTTAACCTTGCAGAAGATCTAAAAAATAGACATAATTTTAGTTGAACAAACTACACCAATTATCTGCTTGTCAACAGTTGACAAATCATTTATTTTCACAGTTCAATGTGATGGTAAACAATAAAAATGTCTGTTACTATAATCAAAGTGTATTGCTGTATATCATGCAATGACAATCTAGAGCAGTTTTCAATTACTGTAAGGCCAGATTTCTTTTTGACAATTGACTCAACAGAAAGTTGACCACTTGCTCACTTGATCAAATTACAAATACTGGGAAGCAGAACTTCTATCTCTTGAGGAGAAAATACAGTAGTTTGGTAATGAGTAATATTAGAATTCCTTAATATGGAAATCTTAACACTGCAAAAAAATGTGAAAGTGAATTAAAGCACGTATAATCATGTAATGTTTGGTCATAAAAGGACACTTCTAATTAGCATTCCTCTATTCGCTTTACTATGCTGGAAATGATCAGTTCTGTGATTACATTATAGCTTCATTCAGAATTAACAAAAGATGTATTGCTATATAAGATATTTTCTTATATTTTCAATTACATGAAAATTAACATAAAATTGCATTGATTCTACTTGGAAGTATAATAAACATGGCTAGTGTAGGAAATTATACTTAGATATTGGTTTCAGTTTTTTAAAAAAAATGCTTGGCATCTTTATTTATTTAATTGTAAAATGTAATTCAATACTAATCTCTCTAATTTCCAGGTTTCCAATTGCCTCAACAGTAGGTCATCTAATACTTTTTTTCTGACATCATCTGGACCTTACTTCCCATCAAATCCTTCCAAATTCAGAAATCTGAACAGTTTTATGTGTGTTGCTGCCACGACACTATGATTAATACATTGTTCACACCTATAGGTGCTATAATATTGAACGAAAAAACAAAGAAAAGGATGAAATGACAGTTTAAGATAATTTAATAAAATAATTTTGTTCCTTCCTATATCTATATTTATGTTTTCATGAGAAGTAATATAAGACCTTTTCAATGTTGTTGTAATCAAATGATAGTATGAGTCAAGAGAAAATAGGTTTACATTTTAAGAAAAAGAGTAGACTTAAACTGATGACCTGTCCAAATGAGTAACAGAGCTGGTTAACTCATTTTTCCTCTTGGTTAAGCAATAAAGAAATTTATACTAAAGTCTTAACTAGAATTAACATCAAAAGACGTAGCTCCATCCTTCAGGGTATTGATTATGGCAGATATTATATTATTTGAACTTTACTGGCTACTTCCTAGAGATGTTATACGTCTGTTTTACCTGTCAGTCTCCTTAACTATATTTTTCGATATATCCTTTGTATACAGCAAGAGTTAGTCTATTTGGACCAACTTTTGCTTTATTCATTTTTCTTTTTTCTTTATTCATTTTTGAGAGTTCAAAGTTTATTTATGAAAAGTATTAGTGATAACCCTCTAGGTGCAACAAAGTGCTCATATCTAATAACAAATACTAACTTTGCCACAATTGTGCTAGAAGTGAAAGGGACAAAAAGATACATTCTATTTCATATGTACCCTAACTTCACAGATTTAAGGACATATATTGTCAAAACATCCAGGAGACATTCTATAAAATTTGAAGACCACACTGTTTAATAACCTTTGGTTATAAATTAAACTGCCTCATAAAATATCCTCTTATCTTGAATTTGGTCCAGGACAGATTTTTTTTTTTTTTCAAATTCAGCTTTAAAATGACTCTTTAAGTGGCATGGACATATATACACTACCAAATATAAAGTAGATAGCTAGTGGGAAGCAGCCGCATAGCACAGGGAGATCAGCTCAGTGCTTTGTGACCACCTAGAGGGGTGGGATAGGGAGGGTGGGAGGGAGATGCGAGAGGGAGGGGATATGGGGATACATGTGTATGTATAGCTGATTCACTTTGTTATAAAGCAGAAACTAACACCATTGTAAAGCAATTATACTCCAATAAAATGTTTTTAAAAAATGACTCTTTAAGAGGTGATATCAGGTAGAAACTTTCAAACCATTGGCTCCAGATGCCTAATTCCCTGATTTGCTGATTCATCTCATAAGCAATCTCAAAACCGTCAACTTGCTCAACAGCAACAAAAAATGTGAGCCCTACAGTCTTTGCCAAAAAGGAAGTTTCTTTTCTTAAACAGCTGGTCTTTGAATGTTCAATTTAATGACTCACAAAATAAAAGCTATCAAATATTACCAAAAACATAGCCATTGTGCTTAGCTTTGCTCCAAGGAATCTGAGCCCATCCAGACACTGAATTTGGCAGCAAAGTGTTGTTCCTTCTGTCAGTGACACCTATACCTGATTTAAGGTGTCTTTGAGACAAGGAAAGAGCATTGAACTTGAGTTAAACCTAACCCAAGATCAAATATCTCAGAAACCAATGCAGATACTTTATTTGCCGTGTCTCACAATTCTCCAACCAGAATGATACAAACCTAAGCTCAGCATTTTATGAATAATTTGTGAAATAGTCTCTTTTTTGTGGAACTCAATCAATTTCTTGAGCACACCTGAAGTATCATAATGAGGAAATGGTATAGTTCAGAGCCACTAAAGGAATTCATATAATGTTCTCCCCGGAGGTTAGTTATGCCAAAGAAAACTGCCTTAAAAATGAAATTAAAATGCCAGTGGATTAAAACCCTTTGTTGCTGTCAAGGATATAACTTAAATAAGAGTTAAAGGGAGGCTTGACATTCTACCTAGCATTTATACTTATTGTAGGGGAATGTTTTATTTTACCTTTCTCCATGACTTTCAGGAAAAGAGAAAAATCTAGGAAGTATGATGTCATGTACAATAATATTGTAAACCAGAAGAAAGAGTGTATATAGGTTTTTTTATTTGTTTTTAACATCACTAAATTCACATTAGGAAAACAATGGCTAACTGCTCTTTAAATGCCTTATAATTTTTGGCAATAGTAACAGATTTTTACCACCACAGTTGAACTATAGTAAATTTTACTTGAAGGTCAGTGAATACCTGTCATTTATATACTAGAATAGTGTCATCTGGATACAGAGGGAGTCTACAAGTCAAATATTGCTTTGGTAATGCTGGTAACCCCATATTTTGTTTTTACATGTGAACTTCCTTTGATCAGCTATGGTTTCTTTAACACAATTAACACTTCATATATTTAAAAACCATAAAACTTGTGAGTGATTACCATAATTAATATTAGTGTGTAATATTTATTCCAACTTTTGTTAAATGAAATCAACTTTGGATGAAAAAGCATTCAATTCTGCTTGAAATAAGCAATGTTTTATAGATGTCGGGTTTATTTAAATTAGAAGGGTACTAGCACATGCGCATACACACACATACACACACAAATGCACGAATGAGGAAAGCTCCAAGGTGTTACAACAGATTTCTTACTATTGGTATTGCCTTAATGGCAGAAATATATGAAGAAAATTATTTTAAAATCTTTATAAGAACATTCAAAAAATGAAACAATTGCAAAGTAATGATTACCAATATTTTAAAATAAGTAACTTATTTTCAGTAAGCAATTTACTATGTATTTTAACGTATATATAAAATTTATAATAGGAAAAATCCAACAGATGTAAAGATTAAACAATACTTTTTAAAAAATTTAATAGAGTTTAGTTTTAGAGAAGTTTTAGGTTTATAGAAAAATTGAGCAGAATGTCCCCATATACCTCCACTTTCCTCACACAGTTTCTCCTATTATTAAAATCTTGCATAATTGTGGTGACTTTGGTACAAGTGAGGTACCAATACCCATCCATCATTATTTGCTAAAGTCCATAGTTTACATAAGGGTTTACTCTTTGTGTTATAATTCTATGGTTCTGACAAACACATAATGTCATATATCCACCATCACAGGGTTAAACAGAACAGCTTCAATGCCCTAAAATCCCCTGTGTTTCATGTGCTCATCCCTCCCTTCCTCCTCTTGAACCCCTGGAAAATCCTGATCTTTTACATTTCTATGGTTTTTCCCTTTACAGATGGCATAAAGTGGAATTTTACAGCATGTAGCTCTCTCACACTGGCTCCTTTTACTTAGCAATATGCATTTAAGGTTCCTCCATGTATTTTCATGGTTTGATAGCACACCTCCTTACTTCTCATAATCAGATTAAATTGTAGAAATGTACCACAGTTTATCAATTTACCTATTGAAGAACATCTTGGTTGCTTCCATGTCTTGGTTATTATGAATAAACCTCTTATAAACAGTAGTTGCAGGGTTTTGTGTGTACTTAAGTTATCAGCTCATTTGGGTAAATTATCTAGGAGCATGATTTTTGTATTTTTATGTTAAGACTACATTTAGCTTTTTAAGAAACTGCCAAACTGTATTCCACAGTGGCTGTACAATTTTTCATTCCCATCAACAATGAATGAGAGTTCCTATTGCTCCACATTCTCTCCAGCATATGGTCTTGTCAGTGTTTTAGATTTAGTGTGTAGTGATTTCTCATTGGTGTTTTAATTGGCATTTCCGTGATGACATATGATGTTGAACATCTTTTCATATGCTTATTTGTGATCTGTATATCTTCTATCATGAGGGGTCTTTTTGGATATTTTGCTCATTTACTAATAGCTTTTTAAAAAATTATTGTTGAATTTTTCGAGTTCTTTGTATATTTTGGATACAAGTCCTTTATCAGAAATATGTTATGCAAATATATTCTCCCAGTCTATGTTTTTTGTTTTTTTTTTTATTCTCTGAAGAGTATGTTAGAGCAAAAGATTTTAATTTTAATGAAATCTGACTTATCAATTATCTCTTTCGTGGATTGTGCTTTTGGTGTGGTATCTAAAGAGTTGCTACCAAACTCAGGGTCACCTAGATATTCTCCTGTGCTATCGTGTCAAAGTTTAATAGTTTCATGTTTTACATTTAGATCTATGATCCATCTTGAATTAATTATTGTGATATATAAGGTCTGTATCTAGATTTTTTTATTGAAGTATAATTGACTTACAATATTATATTAGGTCCAGGTATACAACATAACGATTCTATATTTTTATATATTACAAAATAATCACCATGACAGCAGGGCGGTGCTCGGGGCAGGGGTTCCTGGCCCCGCCCTCCCGCCCGTGCCGCCGGAATTCGGGCGGGGCCAGCGGAAGTCGTTCGAGGCGGCTGGTGATGTCTTGTCTACGTGGCGGGGAGCGCCAACTCCTGTTTCCCGCGCGTCCCCGGGAGGTCGCGGCCCGGTTAAGGGAGCGGAAGTCAGCGCCGAAGCCGCGGAAGGAGGGGCGGCTGGCGGAGGCCCTGCAGCCCTTGAAGCAGGTTCAGCTGTACTCCTGCCCGAACGGGGGTGTGAGGCTGGAGTGTGGCCGCGCGGTGCTTTCTGCAGATGGCAGTGGCCAAGAGCGCACCTAGCTTCTGGTGCTCAAGTCTGAATGGCGGGAGCCTGATGGCTCGGGGTTCAGTGTGACTCCTCCGATTCCCCAGCCAACCCCTCCAAGGGGCTCCCATTTCTGAGAGTGAGGTCTGCATTTTTGTGGTCCTCAAGTGGGAAACTGGCAGAAGAAGTGCGGGGGAAACTTATAGCTTAAGAGACACAGGACTTGAAAGATATTTGATGGTGCCAGAAAAGGATATGGCAAGCAAGAATATTTGTTTAAATTGAAGTCAAGACCTTCCTTCTTGGTGGAGCTTCCCAGATAAAAAAGGACTAGCTCTCAGAAGTTTACCCCTTTTCAAAATGCCTGTTGTTGAGGGAAGATGTGGCCAGGGAAGGATGGACCATGTGTGGCAAGATATCTGGGAATCCCTGCCTGCAACTCAGAGTTGAAGTGGCGTGACGACATGGTGCAGCATTTCAGCCATTTTTTGGGTAATTGGAAAAATTCTATTCCTCAAGGCAGAAAATTGCAACAACTCAGAAATATGGCAGTGGACTAAGCTTCTGGACTGACGTGAAGATGACTTCAGAAGTAAGTGTTAACGGATAATTAGAAAATTTAGAATACTCAGGGATGTCAATAGCCTGAATGAAAAGAATGGGATTTCTTGGGGAAAAAAAAAAATCACCATGATAAGTCTAGTTACCATCTATCACCATAGGAAATTATTATAACATTATTGACTATTTTCCTTGTGATGTATGTTACTTCCCTCTGACTAATTTATTTTGTAACTGGAAGTTTGTATGTCCTAACCTCCTTCACCTATTTAACTTGCTCTCCTCCTGCTCCCCCTCATCTCTGGCAACCACCAGTTTGTTCTCTATATCTATGAATCTATTTCTGTTTTATGTTGTTTTGTTTTTTAGATTCCACATATTGGTGAACTCATGCAGCATTTGCCTTTCTCTCTGACCTATTTCACTCAGCATAATACTCTCTAGGTTCATCCATGTTGTCCCAAATGGCTGAGTAATATTCCGTTTTACACAGAGACACACACACACACACACACACACACACGTACACACCACATCTTCTTTATCCATTCATCTGTGGGTGGGCACTTAGGTTGCTTTCATATCTTGGCTATTATAAATAATGCCAAAATGTACTTAAAGGTGCATATATCTTTTCAAATTGGTGTTTGTTTTCTTTGGAAAAATACCCAGGAGTGGAATTTCTGGCTCATATGGTGATTCTATTTTTAATTTTTTGAAAATTGTTTCCATACTGTTTTCAATGGTGACACGCCAATTTACGTTCCTACCAACTGTGCAAAAGGGTTCCCTTTTCTCCACATTCTTGCCAACACTTGTTATTTGTTGTCTTTTTGATGGCAGCCGTTTTGACAGGTGTGAGATGATATCTCATTGTGGTTTTGATTTGTATTTCCCTGATAATTAATGATGCTGAGTGTCTTTTGCCGTCTGTATGTCTTCTTTGGAAAAATGCCTGTTCATGTCCTCTGCCCGTTTTTTAATTGGGTTGTTTGTTTTCTTGATATGGAGTTGTATGAGTTCTTTATATTTCGGATTTTAACTCCTTATCAGCTATATCATTTGCAAATATCTTGTCCCATTCAGTAGACTGCCTTTTTGTTTTGCTGACAGTTTCCTTTGCTGTGCAAAAGCTTTTTAGTTTGATGTAGTCCTTTTTGTTTATTTTTGCTTTTGTTTCCCTTGCCCGAAGAAACAGATCCAAAAAATATTGCTAAGACCAATGTCAAAGTGCATACTGCCTATGTTTTCTTCTAGGACTCTAATGGTTTCAGGTATTACATTTAAGTCTTTAATCCATTTTGAGGTTTTTTTTTGTATACGGTATGAGAAAGTGGTACAGTTTGATTTTTTTGCGTGTAGCTGCCCAGTTTTCACAACACTATTTTTTGAAGAGGCTTTTTCCACATTTCATATTCTTGCCACCATTGTAGTAGATTAATTGACCATATACGTGTTGGTTCATTTCTGGGCTCTCTACTCTGTTCCATTGGTCTAGGTGTCTGTTTCGATCACTGTAACTTTGATAATTCTATTGATATACTGTAGTATAGTTTGAAATCAGTGAGCATGATACATCCAGGTTTATTTTTCTTTCTCAAGATTGCTTTGGTTATTCAGGGTCTTTCATTTCCATAAAAATTTAAAATTGTTTATTCTAGTCCTGTGAAAAATGCCTTCGATATTTTGATAGAAATTGCATTGAATCTAATTGCTGTAGGTAGTATGGTCATTTTAACAATATTAATTCTTCCAAATCCTTGAGCATGGTATATCTATTTGTGTCACCTTCAGTTTCTTTCATCGATGTCCTGTAGTTTTCCCAGTATAAGTCTTTTACCTTTTTGGTAAGATTTCTTCCTTGGTATTTTATTCTTTTTTGATGCAACTGTAAACAGGATGGTTCTCCTAATTTTCCTTTCTGATAGTTCATTGTTAGTGTATAGAAATGCAACAGATTTCTATATATTAATTTTGTATCCTGTACCTTTACTGAATTCATTGATTAATTACAACAGTTTTTTGGTGGCTTCTTTAGGATTTTCTATATATAGCATCAAGTCATCTGAAAACTGGCAGTTTTACTTCCTCCTTTCCAATTTGAATTCCTGGTAATTCTTTTGCTTGCTTCTTGCTGTGGCTACAACTTCCAATACTACATTGAATAAAAGCGGCAAGAGTGGGCATCCTTGTCTTGTTCCTGATCTTAGAGAAAGTGCTTATAGCTTTTCACCGTTAAGTATATTGTTGGCTGTGAGTTTGTCATCTATGGCAGTAATTATGTTGAGGTATGTTCCCCTCTATACGCACTTCGTTGAGAGTTTTTAACATAAACAGATGTTGAATTTTATTGAAAGTTTTTTCTGCACCTATTGAGATGACCATATGATTTTTATTCTTCATTTTGTTACTGTGGTTTATCACATTGATTGATTTGTGGGTATTGAACCATTCTTGCATCCCTTGGATAAATCCCACTTGTTAATGGTGTATGATCCTTTCAACGTATTGTTGAATTTGGTTTGTTAAAATTTGTTAAGAATTTTTGTGTCTATGTTCATCAGTGATATTGGCCTGTAACTTTCTTTTTTTGTGGTGTTTTTGTCTCTTTCGGGTATCAGGGTGTGCTGCCTCTGAAAATGATTTTGGAAGCATTCCTTCCTCTACAATATTTTGGAATATTTTGAGAAGGATTGGTAGTAACTCTTCTTTAAATGTTTGGTAGAATTCACCTGTGAAACTGTCTGGTCCTGAACTTTTGTTTGTTGAAAGTTTTAAAATTACTGATTCAATTTTATTACTGGTAATTGATCTGTTCATATTTTCTATTTCTTCTTAATTCAGTCTTGGAATATTGTACATTTATCATTGTGTTTTCATTTTCATTTGTCTCCAGGTATTTTTTTGATTTCTTCTTTTATTTCTTCAGTGATTCATTCGTTGTTTAGTAGCATATTGCTTAGCTTCCATGTGTTTTTGCTTTTTTGCAGTTTTTTTCTTGTAATTGATTTCTAGTCTCATAGCATTGTGGTCAGAAAAGATACTTGATATGATTTCAATTTTCTCAAATTTACCAAGGCTTATTTCAGTTATTGCATTCCTCAGCTTTGTTTGGTTCTGCGTATTAGATAGGTTGGTTATGGTTCCCAGTCTTGGAGAAGTGGCCTATATAGAAGACGGTCTATGGGAGCCCAGCAGCACACTCCCCTCTGGTCACCAGAGCTATATGCTCTAGAGGCACTCCCTCTGTAGGCTGCATAGGCCTTTCCGTTGTGGCAGGGCTGACTACTCTGGTGTGCTTATAGGTGGGAATAGCCCCTAGCCTGGTTGGCTGCCAAGCCCTGCCTTGTGTGATCACTGCTGGCCCACTGGTGGGTGGGTCTAGGTCCCAGTGTGGTTGGCTGCATGGTCTGAGGGATCCTGGGACTGCTGCCAGCCTGCTAGTTGGTGGGTAAGTGCTAGGCACTAACAGGTTAGAGGGAGGACTCCAAAATGGCACTTGCCAGCACCATTGTCCTTGCGGTAGAACGCACTCCCCACAATCGCTGCCACCAGCATCAATATCCCCAGTGGGAGTCCCAGTTGCCTCTTGCCTCTATGGGAGGCTCTCCAGCCCTCTGGATCCCGTATGCAAGCCCCACTGGGCTTCAAATCTAGAAGATCTGGGCTCATCCTTCTGGTGCAGGACTCCTGGGCGGGTGGGGAGCCCAATGTGGGGATCAGATCTCCTCTCTCCTTAGAGAGAACCTCTGCAATTGTGATTCTCCTGTTTGTGGGTTGCTACCCTGAGTGTGTGGGTCTTGACTATTTTGCATCTGTGCCCCTCCTACTTGTCTCTTGGTTCCTTCTTTATATCTTTAGTTGTGGAAAACCTTTTCTGCTAGTATTGAGGTTGTTCTCATAGATAGTTGCTCTGTAAATAGTTGTAATTTTGGCCTGTGGGTGGAGGTGAAGCTCAGGGTCTTCTACTCTGCCATCTTGGCCACTTCCTCCTAGATTTATTTTTTTTTTCATATGGATATCCAATATTCCAGGACCATTTGTTGAAAAGATTATCCTTTCACCATCAAATTTATTTTTCTTCTTTGTCAAAGAGTATTTGACTGTATTTGTATGAATCTACGTCTGGGATCTCAAATCTATTTTATTGATCTATTTATTATTTTGCCAATACCACACTGTCTTGATTACCGTAGCTACATAATAAGTCTTGCTGTCAGGTAGTGTCAATTGTCCAATTTTATTTTTCTTCCTCACTATTGTATTAGCTATGCCAAGAATTTTGTCTTTCCATATAACAGAGATTTGTTATGAAACTCTCTCAAACCACTGGTATTTTGAAAATGGGAAATAATGTTCTGAAGGGTGATTTTGTAATAATTATTAAAGTGTAAAATATATTTTGTCTTTTACCTTGAAATTGTACTTCTGCTAATTAGACTAAAAATTATTAGGGATGTACACAAGAGTTTAAATAAGACTATTCTTCACACATTTTATTAAAAGAAAACTGAACGAAGTGAAGGATGTGAGCTATTAAAAGGTCAATTATACATTTAATTATGTAATAAGTAGTTATAATACTATTTCCTAGACATTTCCCCAAAAGAGTAAATGATACACACAAAGGCTGATATTAAAGGCTGATATATCCAAATTATGGACAGATACTCAGTAATTAAAATGTATGCTGTGCAATAATAATTTATGACATGGAAGAGTTTGCTACCTATAGCTGATGAAAAAAGGCTATGAACAATTTGAGGTATACACTCCCAATTTTGAATTAAGAATAGCATATAACTATTTCTAGTATACAAAAAATTTAGTATGTACTGGTATACTTAATGCCACTGTTTAGGATTTCAGTAGGTACGGACAACTATAATCTGTCTCCACTGCATGAATCAGAAGGATTTATATAACCTGTATATAATCAATTAACAAAAGAAAGATAAATATCTTGTAATTTAAAAAAGTAATGCACGTATATAGCTTTTTCTCATAGCATATTCATGATGGCTTACAAAAAACCCCAGCAGTCTTCTTCCTCAACTTCCTGCAACCTCTAATCTGGATTCCCAGAATCTGTTTTAACTCTTTGAACTCTTTATCTGCGCTTTGCCTCCATATTACTATTACTTGATTTTTGAAATTTAGATGTATTGTTTTGACTTACTATTATGGTAGTTGAGGATTAGGCACTTCTGCACTACCCTATTCTCCATATATACACCATATATACATATGTATATGTATATCTACATATATATATTTGTGTGTGTATGTACATATATATATAAAATATGTAATAACAGTGTTCAATTTGAAAACACAGTATAATCTGCTCTTTTTTCCTGAGATTCTGAAATTTCAAATTAGTGTTCTCAACTGGTTGATTTTTGCTTGTCTTCACTTGGGCAGCCTTTTACTTGGAGACGTATGCTATTCACAGAGTTGTTATTTCTTTATTTCCATGCTTCAGCAGCAGGTTTCTCTGTGTTCTCATTCTGGTGCAGGTAACAATTGCCTGTTAAGTTCCCTGAATTCATCTCCCATTTTTCTTAAGGCTTTTATTTTCCGTAATTTGATTTTTTTCCTTCATGTGGCATTTCTTTAACTATGTCTTTTAAGGCTTCCAATGATTATTTTTATTTCCTGTATTGTATTTTTAATTTTTAATAACTCTTATTCTCAGATGTTTCTTTTAATGTTATGTTATCTTTTATATAAATACCAAGACCTTCTAATTTATCTACAGTATATTACATTTTAAAAAATGTTTTCTTCTCATTTCTTTGTTTGGGAGAATGTTTCTTCACCTCTCTTGATGATTTCTTCTGTGAGTTAGGAAACCTTTACCATAAAACACCTGACCTCTCTCAGCCCCCTAACCACAATGTAATAAGCCAGGGCAGGTGAATTTTGAAAACCAAATTGTGAGTTTCAAAGGTAAAAATGAGCGTGTATTACTCCGTGCCCTTCTTTTTTCTGTCTCTTGGAATCAAGTTGACTATCTAGGTCACACATTGCTGTGTTCCAGGCACAAGCTCTGTCCCTTAGAGGCAGGGGTGAGGGGAATTGGATGCAGCACTGGTATTTGTTGCCATGTTTGGATAATTCTGAGACCTGTATTAAGAAGCACACTTGCCTGTGAATATAAGTTGAAGTGCCCAGGAATAGTTTTATCCATCAGTAACAAAGATGACACTTTAATCTTCTATTTGCCAACTCTCAGAGTTATTTCTCAGTTAGTTTGATATTGACAGGCGAGGTAGGTATTGCTCATCACTCCTACCCGCATTAAGATATTTATACCCAGAATTATTATTTTCTCTCTGAATTACTGTTTTTTTAATTTGTTTGCTTTTATCTCTCTCCTATAGCTTCCCTCCAATACCAAATTTATATTTAAGAGTGAAGCAGTAAGAGCCGTTAAAAGTTCATGTGAAGTGGTGAGATTTATCTAGCACAGGATTTCTCAACAGCAGCACTATTGGCATTTTGAACTGGGTATTCTTTGTTGTAGAGGGGCTGTCCTGTGCACTGTAAGATGTTTTAGCAACGTCTCTAGTTTATACCCATTGGATGTCAGTAGCATCCCCTCAGTTGTACTAAAAAAATGCCTCTAGACTTAGCCATATATCACCTGGGGGCAACATCGCCCCCAGTGGAGAACCACTTATCTCGGGTGGCATGGGAAAAAGTTGGCAACATTTTTGTAAGACCCACAAGTATTAATTACCAGTAGGGTTTTTCATTCAAGTATTTAGTTTCTCTAGCTTCATAGACAGTCTTGACGTCAGGTAGTCAATCTTCCAATTTTATTTTTCTTCTGACTTCTAAATATTTGGTTGATACATCTTTATTGACTTGTGTTATTCTATAATCTTTATCTCTTTAAAATCACCTTTCTGTTATTTTAAAGGGGTTCTGACCCAAAGAGGAGGCACATGTGTAATTATTTGTGAGTTAATTTGCATGTTTGAATAGAATTCAGGCAGCATTTGTAGCCCAAAATGGCTCAGATATTCTAGGTTGTTTATTCATTTATTCACTTAAGAAATACTTATTTAAGGTATGAGTTTCCATAATTCAATGTTATCTATAAGACTTCAGAGAAGTAATGACATTAATGTCAAGCATAGATCACTCAGTTTCAGATTTTTGGATTAAAAGTTGCTGCAAATATCTCTTAGTTTATAAGGAACATAGCTATTTTTAGGTTATATGAGAAATCCAATTTAATAAAAAACATCTCTGGATCTGTTTAATCAGTATGAGATGGCCTGTTTATTTTCTTATTTATATACAGTAAATATGTAAAATGCCCCATAGAGTTTTCCTGATTGAAATAACTGGTTTTAAATACTTCCTGTTATGGACTGAATTTTATCACCTCAAAATTCATATGTTGAAGTCCTAAACCTTCAGAATATGACTTATTTGGAGATAGGTTCTTTAAAGAGGTAATTAAGTTAAAATGAGGTCATACTTGTGGGCCCTGATCCAATATGACCAGTGTCTTTATAAGAGAGAAGATTAAAATAGACAAACAGAGGGGAGACCATGTGAAGACGGAGGGAGAAGATGGCCAACTACAAGCCAAAAAGAGAGGCCTTAGAAGAAAGGAGTCCTACTTACATCTTCATTTCAGACTTATAGCCTCCAGAATTGTGAGAAAATATATTTCTGTCGCTTATGCCACCTAGTCGGCAGCACTTTGCTATGGCAGCCCTAGCAAACTAATACACCTCTTAAATGCTCACTTAAGTGACAGTAAAGGGAGAAAAGAGCATAAACCCACAAAGAGAGAAAAGGAGACAAAAGCAACAAATGGTTATTAATTTAGCATGTCAACCCAAGCTGGCAAAGGGGGATCCTTGAAAACACCAGTTCCCATCACAGAACTTGGAAAGGTTTCAAGAACTGGTGTGAAAGTGGGAAAGAGGGCAGATTCAAAACCTGTATAAGAAATTGCAGCACTGTAGCGCCCCGAGATTCCACCCTCACCTCCACTTCCACATCATGATCGCATTTCACACTATAAGAAGGCTTGGATGCATTAAACCAGAGTTTGTACTCAGAAACAAAGGCGTTAAGACAGCTGAAGACAGGAAAAATAAGACCTCCACTCTGCCTGCACTCCTGCCCTATCACTTGTCTCACAGAATGATGACAGCCAGGCATTCTACTTTGGCATGACGTTAGAACATTTGTCATTGAGCAAATAATAAAGCCACTTACAAAGTTACAATACATAATTGCACTTAATATGTAATATGCATATAGATCCATCTTAAGTTAAATATATAGTAATTATTAACCTTAATAACAATTCTATGGATTAGGTGCTCTTACTGTTATTTTATTTTCTATTTGCAGTCAATACACTGAAGGTTCCAAGAGGGCCAACGATTGGGGATTGAGTCATTTTCTCACTGATTTGTTTCTAGTATGAAAATATATATCTCAAAATAGTAGGAGCTCAGTAAATATTGGATGAACAAAGGAATGCTTGAATTCTTATCTCAAAGATGAAGAAACTAAATCATATTAGAGTTGAGTATTTTAAGCTGTAAAAAATAGTCAAAAGACTCTCCTAAACCTTTTCACTCCAGAAGTCCTATAGATATTAAGAGCTGGAGGCCTTTCCCTAAAGCTCACCTTTATTATCCACCACTCTGCAAGGCATACTCATGGAATTTTTGTTGTTTTTTTATAGAGCAATAAGTTAGGTGCAGTAAATTGCCCTTTTTTATGTATACAATCCTAAGAACTTTCAAAACTGCATAAAGTCATGTAAACTCCCTCCAGAATCAAGATAGAGAATATTCTCATCATCTCTCAAAATAATCTCACATCTTAAAAACAAGCCTCTTTTCCCATTCCCAGCCTTTGGCAACCACTGATCTGTTTTCTGTCCCTATACTTCTGCCTTTTGCAGAAGTTTGTATAAATGTAATCATTAAATGTCTTGTGTGACTGGTTTCCTTAACTTAGCAAGATGCTTTTGAGATGTCCCCCATGTACACTTTTTACATTTTTTAATGTGTCAGTATTTCATTCCTTTACACTGCTAAGTAGTATTCTATTAAGTAAATACATCACATTTTCTTTATTCATAAGTTGATGGATATTTTGTTTGTTTTCAAGTTTTGACAATTATGAATAAACCTGCAATAATCATTGGTGTGCAGGCTTTCATGTAGGCATACGTCTTTATTTCGCTTGGGCAAATACTTATGAGTATTGGAGTGCTGAACCATATGATAAAAGTACGCTTAACTTTTTAAGACACTGCCAAACCATTTTCCACAGAGGATGTTCTTTTTGCATTGACACCAGATGCTTCAAAATGTCCCTAGCAGTTAGCATTTACAGTTTGCTTCTCTTTATCTTCATTTCTTCCTTTCTTTTGCCCTTTCTCTCTCTCTCCTCCTTTCCTTTCTTCCTTTCTTTCCTTTCTGCCATTCTCTTGGGTATATCGTGGTACCTCACCGTGGATTTAATTTTTATTTCCCTAATTAAGCATCTCCTCATATGCTTATTTGCCATGCCTACTCATGAATGTTTTATTCACATAAACCTAGGTTTGAATCTCAACTCTGTCTCTTCAAGAAAAATTTTAACCTTGTTCAGTTTAGTTAGTGCAGTTCATGCTTAAAATGCAATAAAATGTTTTTATGAGGATTAAGTAGGTTCACACAGGACACACACATATCCTACACGAACAATACATGTTATTTTCCTTCCTCTTACTCAAGTTTTCATCTTTTCCTTTCTATGTTCAGAGGTACCACCTTCTGTAGGAATAAATCACAAGCACCCACAGACTGTCCTAACTCTGCTACTTCCAATCTTTCTTTCCTTGTGTTCATCTTACAGGCTACTCATTTCTCTTCAAAACTTACTTGATATGTCAATGTTCTGCTGAAAAACCCTAGACACGTCCCCATAGCCTATGGAAAAAATGTATGATTTAAGCTTGTTCTTAATTTCCTTCAGAGTCTTTCCTGACTGGCTCTCTCCAATCTTATTTCAGATTAATCATATTTGTCTAAGGTGGTAAGTACACCGTGGCTTTATTGTTATTTATTATTTTCCCAAATAATGTATTTGCCTCCGCCTTTCTGTACTTTTACTTGTTCTCTCTCTTGTAATTTACATGTGTAGTTCTCATCTAAATCTCAGCAACTTTTAAGTTTCATGAGGACAGAGACTATGTCTGTCCTGTTAACCCTGAAGTATTTCCCTGGAACCTTGAGTAGAGTGTGGCACAGGTTACATGCTAAATTAAAAGTTCGTTAAATGAAGAAGGAAGGAATACACTCTACTGGCATCTGTTATCTACTTCCTGTTTTATTTCAGAGGGACTTATTTTTCTCTGACTTCTAATATCATTTTTTTGCCTTTAATTCTCATGGAGACTAAAACGTTTTAAAAAAAGATTCTTAAACAATATTAGGCTTTTAAAAATAACGTAGATCAACAATAATATGCCACCAGTACATATGTTCATGCTCTGTTTCCCCAACTTAATTGAAAGTTGTTTGAGAATAAGAACAATTTATTTCTCCAAATTTCCTGTGCCACTGAAGAAAATAAAATGCAAACAATGATATAGATTGGCTTTCTTTGTGAAATAATAGGATTAAGCAAATGGCTTACAGACCATAAGACTATGGACTGAACTTGTTGGTTATAACACATTATTGATGTCTAAGCAGAAGAAAAAAAGAAAAACACGGGTATAGTCATTGAATAGAAAACTCTTCCTACTGGACAAAGAAGATATGGGAAGAAGGAAAGCTTGGAAAAACTAAATAAGACAAGCTTTTGAGTAAGGATTTATATGGTATGGAAACAGATTTTCTTGACATTTTTTTTTCTCATGCTAGTGGACTCTTTTTTCTTAAAAAAAACTATACTGATATTCAGATTATACTACAAAATACATTTAAAACTAGATTTCAAGCAGTTGCTTAGTAGATTTTATTTATCTTTCTACTGTTTTATTTCACTTCATGTATGGAATAGTAAGAAAGGCGAATTTTTTTTCCTGAGATAGTAAACATCCATTAAATCTTACCTTTTCAAAGCGTTTAGGTATTATCTAGAAAAGGTAGCATGGAATCGTCTTGAACTCTTCAACTTGCCTGTGTTTAAAAACGAATCTTGTGATTTCAGTTTTCATGAAGAAAGACCCCAGTATCTGGAAAGGAAGAGGGCTGAGTAGTAGTATTCATGTACCACACTCAAAACTCATTCTCAATGCTATTTACACAGTACAGAAAAGTTCACTGTCTTTTGCGTTTTCTATGCATTTCTTTCCTTCAAAACGCTTATTTATATTCCTTTTATTTGAATCAGGTCCTAACCCATATAATTCTAAGTTTACTTATTTATTAATTTTTTTGTCTGCGTTGGGTCTTCGTTGCTGTGCATGGGCTTCTCATTGCGGTGGCTTCTCTTGTTGCAGAGCATGGGCTCTAGGTGCACAGGCTTCAGTAGTTGTGGCGCACGGGCTTAGTTGCTCTGCGGCATGTGGGATCTTCCCAGACCAGGGCTCGAGCCCGTGTCCCCTGCATTGGCAGGCGGATTCTTAACCACTGCGCCACCAGGGAAGCCCGAGCAGTGCTTCTTAATCAGGGGTAGTTTGCACCCTAGGGAACATTTATCAGTGTCTGGAGACATTTTCGGTTGGCATGACTGGGGTGGTGCTATTGACTTCTAGTCCATAGGGGCCGGTGTTGCTACTAAATATCCTACAATGCACAGGACTGCCACTGGCTCCACATTATAGAATTCCAGATCAAAATATAAATAGTGCCAGGATGGAGAAACCAGGGACTATAAGGGACAATACCTGTACTACACAAGGCTGGGAACAGGGCCCATTCCCACCAGTCAGTCTAGAAATATTCATAATTCAGGTTAGAAGTACTAAAAACATCTTGCTTGATAAGAGAATACTTAGAACTGCTCTGCAGTACCTGACAGGATCAAATTGTTTCCAAATAAATTAACTACAGCTCAGAAGAAACGTAAAGAATTGTTTAAAGAAATACAAAAATATTCAGCACCCAACAAGGTATAATTAATAATATCTGGTAACCAATAAAAGATTATGAGGCATCCAGATGTTAGAGGAAAATCAGTTTTTCACCATTGAATATGGTGTTAACGGTAGACTTTTCATATGACTCTACTGTGTTGAGGTAACTTTCCTCTATACCTAATTTGTTGGGGTTTTTAAAAGACTTTACAGAAAGCAGAGCAGTTTTAGGTTCACAGCAAAATTGAAAGGAAAACAGAGATTTCCCATATATCCTTGTCCACCACACATGCATAGCCTCCCCCATTATCAACATCCCTCACTAGACTGGGACATTTGTCACAATTGATGAACCGACATTGACACATCATAATCATCCAAAGTCCGTAGTTTAAATTAGTGTTCACTCTTGTGTTGTACATTCTATGCATTTGGACAAATATAAACACATGTACCCATCATTATAGTATCATAAAGAATATTTTCACTGCCCTGAAAACCCTTTGTGCTACTTCTCCCTTCTCTCAATTCCTGGCAACCACTGATTTTTTTTTACATCTCCATAATTTTGCCTTTTCCAGAACGTCATATAATCTGAATCATAGAGTATGTAGCCTTTTCAGATTGGCTTCTTTCACCTAGTAATATGCATTTAAGTCCCCTCTGTGTCTTTTCATGACTTGGTAGCTTTGGTATCAAGGTGATGCTGGCCTCATAAAATGTGTTTGGAAGTTCCCTCTTATATTTTTTGTAAGAGTTTAAGAAGGTTTGTTATTATTTCTTCTTTAAATCTTTGGTAAAATACACCTGTGAAGCCATTTGGTTGTGGCTTTTCTTTGTGAGAAACTTTTGATTACTGATTCAATCTCCTTACTGTTAAGACTTTTCATTTCTTCTTGATTCAGTCTTGGCAGGTTATATATTTCTAGGAAATTACCCATTTATTCTAGGTTGTCCAATTTGTTGGTGTATAATTGTTTATGGTAGTGCCTTATAATATCTTAAATTTCTGTGGCATCCATTATAATGTTTTAATTCATTTCTCATTTTATTTACTTGAGTCTTTTCTTTTTTTCTTGGTTAGTCTAGCAAAGGGTTTGTTGATTTCATTTATCTTTTGAAAAAAAAAAAAACACCGCTTAGTTTTGGTGATTTTTTCCTATTGTTTTTCTATTCTGTATTTCATTTATTTCTGCTTTAATCTTCATTATGGTTTTTTTTTGTCTGCTAATTTTTTAGTTTGTTCTTATGCCCAATGTTGCCACTTCTGTTCAACATAGTAAAGGAAGTCCTAGCCAGAGTATTAAGGCAAGAAAAAGAAACAAAAGGCCTGGAAATTAGGAAGGAAGAAGTAAAATTATCTGTTGGCAGGTGACATGATCTTACGTATAGAAAACCTTAATGACGACACTGATACCCACACCCACACCCACACCCACACACACACACACACTGTTATAGCTAATAAAAGAATTCCATAGAGTTGCAGCATACAAAGAAATATAAAAAATCAGTACATTTTTGTACATCAAAATGAACTATCCAAACCCTTATTTATAATAGCATGTAAAAGAATAAAGTACTTAGGAATAAAGTTAACTGAGTATGTGAAAGTCTTGTACATTGAAAAATATGAAACACCGAATAAAGAACTTAAAGCAGACACAAATAACTGGAAAAACATCCCAGGTTCATGGAGTAAAAGAATTAATATCATTAAAATGTCCATACTACTTGAAGTGATGTACCGATTCAATGTAATCCCTATCAAAATTCCAGTGCCATTTTTTACAGAAAATTTTTAAAATCCTGAAATTTATATTGCACCATAAAAGACTCTGAATAAACAAAGCAATTTTAAGCAAGAAGAATGAAGCAGGAGGTATCACACCCCCTTATTTCCAAATATATTACAAAGTTGCAGTAATAAAAACAGTACAGTGTTGGTGTAAAAACCAACATGTAGCTCAGTGGAGCAGAATAGAGGGCCCAGAAATAAGTCCACACATTGTGCTCAACTAATCTTTGACAAGAATGTCAAGAATACACAATGGAGAAAGAATGGTCTTGTCAATAAATAATGCCAGGAAAATTGGATATCCACATTTAAAGGAACAAAATTGGATCCTTATTGGCAACATTCACAAAAATTAACTCAAAATAAACTAAAGCTTTAAACATAATACCTAAAATCATAGGTAAATTATTCTAAAGCTCTTAGAATAAAAGATAGAGGAAAAGCTTCTTGATGTTGGTGTTGACAATGATTTCTTGGATATGACACGCAAAGCATAGGCAACTAAAGCAAAAAGAGACAAGCAGGGCTATGTCAAACTAAAAATCTTCTACACAACAAAGGAAACAATCAACAAAATTAAAAGGCAATCATTGGAATGGGAGAAGATATTTGCAAGCCATGTATTTGATTAAGGGCTAATATCCAAAGTATGTAAGAAATTCCTAGAACTCAATAGCAAAACAAAAACAAAAACAAACAAACAAAACCCCACAAAACACCTAATAACCTAATTAAAAAAGGGGCAAAGGATCTGAATAAACATTTTTACAAAGAAGACATACACATGTCCAACAAGTACATGAAAAAGTGCTCACCATCACTCTTCTTCATCACGAAAAATGCAGATCAAAGCCACAATGAGATATCAGCTCATACCTGTTAAGATGGCTATCATCAAAAAGACAGGAGGTAAGTGTTTTTGGGGACCCTTGTGTACAGTTGGTAGGAATGTAAATTGGTGCAGTCACTATGAAAAAGGAATGAAAGCTCCCGAAAAAATTGAAAATAGAACTACTGTATGATTCAGCAATCCCACTTCTGAATATATACCCAAAGGAATTGAAATCAGGATCTCAAAGGGGTATCTGCACTTCTATGTTTACTGCAGCATTATTCTCCATACCCAAGGCATGGAAGCAATCTAAATGCCCATCAATGGATGAATGGATAAAGAAGATGTCGTATATACATGCAATGAAATATTTTTCAGCTTCAAAAAAAGAAGCAAGTCCTGCCATTTTTGACAACATAGATGACCCTGAATTATGTTATGCTTAGTGAAATAAGTCAGACATAGAAGTGCAAATACTACATGGTACCACTTCTCTGAGGAATCTAATATAGTCAGACTCATAGAAGCAGATAGTAAAATGGTGGTTGCCAGAGTTTTGGGGGAGGGGGATATGAGTATGAAGCAAAGGATACTAAGGATCAGTTATACAAAATGAATAAGTCCTAGCGATCTGTTGTACAGATTACTGCCTATAGTGCAAAATATTGTATTGTATAATTAAAAAGTTGCAAAGAGGATAAATCTTATATTAGGTATTCTTATCACAAAATAATGATAATAATAACAAAGGAAGAAGATACTTTGGGAAATGATGGATATGTGTATGACATAGAATATGGTGATGGTTTTACAAATGTATACTTATCTCCAAACTCATCAAGTTGTATACAATAAATATGTACAGCTATTTTTTGTCAACCATACCTAAATAAAATTGTTTTAAAAAAAGATTATGAAGCATCCAAAGAGGTAGGAAAATATTGATCATAACAATAAAACTAATCATTGAATCAAAATTGAATGAGAAGTGAGGCAGTTGTTGTAATTAGCAGAGAAGGTTATTAAAATAGGGTTATAACTGTATCTCAAAGGTTCAGAAGTTAAGTAGGTGCATGGAAATTGTCTTTTTTCCATGCTCTTAATTTAACCAACAAGTTAAACTTCAAGGCCAAATAAGTACTGTTTACATAGTCAATATTTATTTAGAGTCACACAAATATTTAACATTTTGTATGTTCTTTCCTCCTTTCTCTATTTGCTATTTTCCATTCAGAACCATTTTTTATCTTGAACTATTTCTTCAATTATTTTTATAACAATGGTTAGTTTATGTTAAATTTAATTTTAGCTTCTCTAAAATTTATTTCAGTTTCATTTTGAAGAATTTTTTTTGCATTTTAAAAAGTTATTTTCTGACTTTCAGTATTTCTATTGACCCTTTTACTGTGTTTTTATCTTTGCTACTTTGATGGTAATATATATATTTTTCTGTCCTTGCTTTCAATATTTTTTTCTGGGCCTTAAGGCTTTTTTATTCCTCTGCTATGCCTGATTTTTCTTTTTATTTATTCTATTTGTGGTTTCTAATACAGGCTAAGTCTATATGTATATCCTCCTTTCAAGTGTATGTGTGTATAATTTCTTAAAACAGCATCTCTGTCATTGTCTCTTCTCTCATTGTGGGATTCCAATTACATGGGCACTAAACTTTTTTTAAAAACAATTTTCTATATGAGTCTCATGCTCTTTTATGTATTTTTTATACTTGTTTTTGTCTCATCAGTGTGGATATTTACTTCTGCCCACTCTTCCACATCACTATTATTACCTGCTGCTGTCTTGAATACTGTCACATTAATCTGTTTATTTCTTAAGTTTTATGATTTCCTTTTGCCTTTCTAAAATTTCTATCTCATAATGTAGAGATTTCTGGGAGTAATTTTTCTCCTCATCACTTATATTCTGTGAATAAATTAATCACTGTTGTTTTAAAGATCCTGTCTGATAACTCCTGGGTCTGTTTCTGTTGTCGGCCCCACCAAGCTTACAGGACTATTGCATAGATGACGTCAGATAACTGAAAGAAAGTACTTTGAAAAGAATAAAGTCTGATGTATTTTACAATTGTAAGAAATGATTTTCTGGGTTTAACTGACTTAGTTACTCGAAAACATCTGTTAAGAGCTCTTCTTTTGTAATTTGGTCTTGTTTATCAGCCTGCTTGTTTATTTTTTACTGAATGACTGGAATTGCATATCTTAAAAATGTAGAAGTTCTTAATAAGTGTATCTTCCTGCAGAGAGGAATTAACATTTTTCTACAGGTAATTATAGTAGGTTAAGATTTCTTTTACCTAAGCAGTGAGTGAATTGATTCATGTGAAAATTTAGTTTTGAAGAGGGCTGGACCATTTGACTATAATTCTAATGTACAGCCTTTCTGGAGTTTTAATTGAAGTCAGGGAAATTGGCTGGGGGTCACTCCTCCTTGGACATTTTTAAAGTGTGTTTCCTCAATCGATGAGACTGCCAAAAGCACTGCCGAGTGACTAGCACCCTAGCTACCGTGTTCTGCTTGGAATCAAGGTCTCTTGATTGCCAAGCTTAGGGGTTATTAAATGTATTGAGGGGAAAAGTGTCACAGAATGTGGGTCCTGTTCCTCTACAGGCCTCTTTTCTCCTTGAATTTGATTGCTCCTACATTTACTCTCTTGGTAGACATTCACTGCCAATTTTATCTCTTCAACCATGTGATACTTCTGCAACACCTATGCTTTTACTTTCTCTTTGACCCCTATGCCCCAGTTTTCCAACTGGTAATTATCTCTGGTATAAAAGGCAGTGATAGATGTTGAACTAACCTCAGTGTATGCATAAACATATTCGTATGATTGTCAAGAAAAGAAGCAACATAATTTTACATCAGACTACATTTTTCGATGTGAATGCATACACCAAAAAATTTTAGCCCATTGTGCTAGCTTCAGCCTCTGGGACCCAATGATGGCCATTATTATTATTATTATTATTTTTTAATTTATTTATTTATTTATGGCTGTGTTGGGTCTTCGTTTCTGTGCGAGGGCTTTCTCTAATTGCGGCAAGCGGGGGCCACTCCTCATCGCGGTGCGCGGGCCTCTCACCATCGCGGCCCCTCTTGCCGCGGAGCACAGGCTCCAGACGCGCAGGCTCAGTAGTTGTGGCTCACGGGCCCAGTCGCTCCGCGGCATGTGGGATCTTCCCAGACCAGGGCTCGAACCCGTGTCCCCTGCATTGGCAGGCAGATTCTCAACCACTGCGCCACCAGGGAAGCCCCGATGGCCATTATTTTAAAAGGTGAGTAACTAGAAATTCCTTTTAATAATGTCATAGATCAAAAAATTCAAATATCCAGGAAGTAGTAACGCTGGAGTAGATTCATTATAAACAGGCTGCCTACTCACCACCTAATCATATCATCGTCAGAGCTTCCATAATAGCCTTCATCAAATTCTTGAGAAATTCACTGATGTGGTAATGGTTTCAGGCATCATTGTTTAAAAAATTAGAAATGTTGGAAAAAGATATTGAAGATAAAGTTTGCTCCCTGACTGTTAAGATGTTGAGGTGGCGGAGACCGGAAAGTGACATATAGCTGGCATAGATCAAGTGAATAAGGATTTCATACCCGGCAACTGTGTGACATGATAGATAGTGAGAAAGTTCTAACCATAGGGATATTTTTTCATGTGTGAACTGAGTTTGTAGTCCCTAAAACCAAAGTAGATTTCCTTTTCATTACTGTCTTCCACAATAAACAACAATAGGGGTTTCTTCACCAAGAGGGCGCAGTGTGATTTTTCCAATACAGATTTGTTGCTTGTTCATTACAGCTCCTGGTCCAGGGTGGGATAAAGATACCACTTTATCACTTAATCATAAGTGTGCGAGTGTTACCACAATATACTCATACAGAGAGAGAAATATTTACAAAGATAAATAGTACAAATCTCAGAAAAATATATGAATGATCCTCATTAAGGAAGATGTGTTTTTCTAAACATATATAAACATGACCTACTCAGAATAGATACAGCTCTGAATAATGACATTATTGCAGTTCTTTTCTAGCATAATAAAAACGTGTGTGTTTACAAAAAAATCAGCTACAACAAAATATCTTTTCCATAAAGAAAACTGGAAATTCTTAATAGTCACATGTATTATACTTGGTAGAAGTTTTGAAGTTCAAATTTGTCTTTATCATGGGTCAGGTAAAATTCTGGACATGATTTCCTTCCCCAGTCATTTCTGTAAGTTGAAGGCTAGAGCCTAGGTTTCTATTACTCTGGCAGTACTGTCTCCTATATCCACTCCAAGAGCTATGGAGACAGTCCACATTGTTTTGTCATTTACTAGTAAATCTGTGTGGAGGTGTCTCAAAATGTGCAGGTTTTCAGTTCTTCCTCGGTGATTCTGATGTTGACTATACTTGGGAGAAAATGGACTAGGGAGAAAGTGAACAGTAAGAGTAGAAAATGCCCTAAGGCCATTTGTGACCAACTGGAGGGGATGGATAGGGAGGGTGGGAGGGAGACACAAGAGGGAGGAGATATGGGGATATATGTATATGTATAGCTGATTCACTTTGTTATAAAGCAGAAATTAACACACCATTGTAAAGCAATTATACTCCAATAAAGATGTTAAAAAAAAAACATTTTCATTCCATAAAAAAAAAAAACAACAACATTCATTTAAGGTAGAATATTTTAGCTCAGCAAAAGATATAATTTAGGATAAACTGGTAAAGTGTGAAAAATAACTGAGGAACTGAATGCAAAAAGCATTTAAAAAAACAGATGTTGGTCAAATATTTGGAATGTTGCTAAAGAAGCCAAGTAAAGGGAAAATTGAAAAATGTCTATTTGATTTAATGATCTGAGCAAGGTCGTTTCAGTGACGTGGTGGAGAAAAAAGCAAAAAACATGGAATAATTTTAAAAGAGAGGGGGCAACGAAGAGAAGATATTAGTCATTCACTCAGTATTTACTGAAGAGAAGTTAAAATTATATGCAAGAACATTTCTTTGAAAACCTAACTTCCTAGACTAAAATGCTTCATTTTTTTCAAATGTTCCAACTTCAAAATGTCTTACATCACTTGCCTAAAACTTCTTATACATATCAATAACATAATTTGTTAAGAAAATTGTTATGTCCTAAGCATAATAGTTGTAGATGTAGCTGAGAGGTGGTAGCAAATGTCTATTGTAAATAGTCTATTATAATGTACTTCAAAAAAATTGGAGTCTGTTTTATGTAGCTAAAATGTTTCATGAAATATCCATCAATTTTGTTTTCTATCAACCATTTCACTAAAAGCAAAGAGAAAAACACATTACGGTGTTCTAAAAGCAAGTCAAGGAAATATGGACTGGAGTGACAAAGAGTATCTGAGCATGATGCAAATAAATAGCAAAGACTAGAAAAAGACAGCCAAAACCTTTTTAGTTTATACCAAATATTGTGTCAATCTTTTCTTTAAAATGTAACTCTGCAGCAACTTTGATATCAAGAAAGTTAATACGATATTCAAAGTAAAAATCTAGTCTGCTAAATACAGGTAAAAATCGAAATAAAGTATACTCACAGATACATATCTTTAAACATAATCACTTGAAATACATATTCATCAGAACTAATTCATCTAACTCCAATCACATCTTATTTTAAGTTCAGAAGAACTGGCAATTTTTGCCTTTATTATGAGGAAAGAACAATCACATTAGCAAGCCTTGTCATTCTCCAAGTTATGAGTTTAATACGACATTTGGAAAAGTGCTTTGCTGTGACTAGAATAGCAATGTTGATTTTACATTTTAGAACAAGCTTCAAAACACATACAGTGAGAACAGTTTCATACAGGGATTTATTTTTCCTCCCATTTCAATTTGAATGTGAGTTAAATTCTAAATTACAGTAATTGTGAACTGTTTCCATGTAACTATAAAGTTTCAAATTGTGGGCTAAGTCTTATTCTGGAAGCAGAATCTCATCAATAGAAAATGATTTTCAAAACTGCTATTATTGATTTTTAGTCCAAGATACTCCCTTTATACGCAGGGCAAATGCCAATGATTACGTATTATATCAGAAGTATTAAAATGAATACACTTGCCACACTCCAATTCCAATGTGGTAAAGAAGAATTTTTGTTAGTCCAACCTTTTTAAGCAATTATATCTAGTTTTAGAATTGAAACTTGTATAGATCCACGCTTAAGGACATTTTGAAGAAAACAAAAAGGATGACTAATACAGTTTTTTTTTTTATGATCTTTATTAGAGTATAATTGCTTTACAATGGTGTGTTAGTTTCTGCTTTATAACAAAGTAAGTCAGCTATACATATACATATATCCCCCCATCTCCTCCCTCTTGCATCTCCCTCCCATCCTCCCTATCCCACCCCTCTTGGTGGTCGCAAAGCATCAAGCTGATCTCCCTGTGCCATGTGGCTGCTTCTCACTAGCTATCTATTTTACATTTGGTAGTGTATATATGTCCATGCCACTCTCTCACTTTGTCCCAGCTTACCCTTCTCCCTCCCCATGTCCTCAAATCCATTCTCTACGTCTGCGTCTTTATTCCTGTCCTGCCCCTAGGTTCTTCTGAACCTTTTTTTTTTTTAGATTCCATATATATATGTGTTAGCATACGGTATTTGTTCTTCTTTTTCTGACTTACTTCACTCTGTATGACAGACTCTAGGTCCATCCACCTCACTACAAATAACTCAATTTCGTTTCTTTTTATGGCTGAGTAATATTCCATTGTATATATGTGCCACATCTTCTTTATCCATTCATTTGTCGATGGACACTTAGGTTGCTTCCATGTCCTGGCTATTGTAAATAGAGTTGCAATGAACATTGTGGTACATGTCTCTTTGAATTATGGTTTTCTCAGTGTATATGCCCAGTAGTGGGACTGCTGGGTCATATGGTAGTTCTATTTTTAGTTTTTTAAGGAACCTCCATACTGTTCTTTATAGGGGCTGTATAAATTTACATTCCTACCAACAATGCAAGAGGGTTCCCTTTTCTCCACACCCTCTCCAGCATTTGTTTGTAGATTTTTTGATGGTGGCCATTCTGACTGGTGCAAGGTGACACCTCATTGTAGTTTTGATTTGCATTTCTCTAATGGTTAGTGATGTTGAGCATCCTTTCATGTGTTTGTTGGCAATCTGTATACCTTCTTCAGAGAAATGTCTATTTAGGTCTTCTGCCCATTTTTGGATTGAGTTGTTTAGTTTTTTGATATTGAGCTGCATGAGCTGCTTGTATATTCTGGAGATTAATCCTTTGTCAGTTGCTTCATTTGCAAATATTTTCTCCCATTCTGAGGGCTGTCTTTTCGTCTTGTTTATGTTTTCCTTTGCTGTGCAAAAGCTTTTAAGCTTCATTAGGTCCCATTTGTTTATTTTTGTTTTTATTTCCATTTCTCTAGGAGGTGGGTCTAAAAGCATCTTGCTGTGATTTATGTCATATAGTGTTTTTCTCTACCCATGTTTTCCTTTAAGAGTTTTATAGTGTCTGGCCTTACATTTAGGCCTTTAATCCATTTTGAGTTTATTTTTGTGTATGGTGTTAGGGAGTCTTCTAATTTCATTCTTTTACGTGTAGCTGTCCAGTTTTCCCAGCACCACTTATTGAAGAGGCTGCCTTTTCTCCGTTGTATATTCTTGCCTCCTTTATCAAAGATAAGGTGGCCATATGTGTGTGGGTGAATCTCTAGGCTTTCTATCCTGTTCCATTGATCTATATTTCTGTTTTTGTGCCAATACCATACTGTCCTGATTACTGTAACTTTGTAGTGTAGTCTGAAATCAGGGAGCCTGATTACTCCAGCTCCGTTTTTCTTTCTCAAGACTGCTTTGGCTATTCAGGGTTTTTTGTGTTTCCATACAAATTGTGAAATTTTTTGTTCTAGTTCTGTGAAAAATGCCATTGGTAGTTTGATAGGGATTGCATTGAATCCGTAGATTGCTTTGAGTAGTGTAGTCATTTTCACAATGTCGATTCTTCCAGTCCAATAACATGGTATATCTCTCCATCTGTTTGTATCATCTTTAATTTCTTTCATCAGTGTCTTATAGTTTTCTGCATACAGGTCTTTTTCTCCTTCGGTAGGTTTATTCCTAGGTATTTTATTCTTTTTGTTACAATGGTAAATGGGAGTGTTTCCTTAACTTCTCTTTCAGAATTTTCATCATTAGTGTAATACAGTTTATTTCTAATCAGTATTATTCATCTGTATTTTCCATCCTACACTTCTTTCATGAAACTCTCATTTCATAAAACAAAAGTGACACTAAGTATTGTTAAAGCAAAATTTGTAGAGTTAAACCAGTATGGAAGATTTTATTGGAGGCTCTTGCAAGAGACTAGAGAGAACATAACACAGTTTGAATTCAACTCCTTAAAAAAATAGGGCAGGAGAATTTTTAAGAGCGGAGTTCAGGGAATCTTAGGCCATCTGTGTTTGCTTATTGGCCTATCTTCCTGACGGGAGGTAATTTTATAACTCTGAGGAAGATGCACACTGAAGTTAGGCTCCTAATCTCCCACAGAGACTAGGACATAGGGATGCTAGCATCCTTGGCGATGACCATTCCAGGTCCTAGAGAAAGACAGTCCTGGGTTGTAAAACTGGTAAGATACTTTTTAAAAAGATTCGCATCTCAAAGAGGCACAGACGTTTTTGTTTTCAAGTTTTCTAAGGCAAATGGTCCAAGATTAGAGAGGGGAGGGAACCCTGTGGTTAGGCTATCCGGATTTTGTAAGGGCCAGAGTAGGAGGGAGGTCATGGGCCAAGAGGCAGGAAGAAGTCTGTCTGAAGTTTAGTCAAGCTTAGAGAAATATTAAGGCTATGCTGGTCAGCATTTTTTAAAATCTATTTTTAAGACTATTTTTCCAAGTATATAGTTTTAGGTTCACAGCAAATTGAGAGGGGGACAGAGAATTCCCATATACCCCTGCCCCTCATACATGCATAGCATCCCTCATTATCAACATCCCCTACCAGAGTTGTACATCTGTTACAATTGATGAACCTACACTGACACATCAAAATCACCCAGAGTTCACAGTTTACATTAGTGTTCACTCTTTGGGAACATTACATTCTATTTGTCTATTACATTACATTCTGATATCTACATTCTGTTTGTCTATTACCTTTAGACAAATGTACAGTGCAGTGAATCCATCATTATGATATCACACGGGGTACTTTCATTGCCACAGAAATTCTCTGTGGTCTGCCTATTCGTCCCTCCTCCTACCCCAACCCCTGGAAACCACTGATCTTTTTACTGTCTCCATAATTTTGCCTTCTCCAGAATATCATGTATTTAGTTGGAACCATATAGTGTATAGGTTTTTCAGATTGGTTTCTTTCATTTAGTAACATGCACTGAAGTTTACTCTGTGTCTTTTCATTGCATCTACATGTACCACAGCTTATTAACCCATTCACCTACTGATGGGCATCTTGGTTGCTTGCAAGTTTTGGCAATTATGAATAAAGCTGCTATTAACATCAATGTGCAGGTTTTTGTGTGGGCATGTTTTCCACTCCTTTAGGTAAAATCTAAGGAGTACGATTGCTGGATCATAGGGTAAGGGTACGTTAAGTTTTGCTGAAAAACTGTCAAAGTGTCTTCCAAAATGGCTGCACTATTTTGCCAGCAATGAATGAGAGTTCCTGTTGTTCCACATAGTTGCCTGTATTTGGTGTTGACAGTGTTCCAGATTTAGGCCACTCTAATAAATAGTACCATATTGTTTAAATTTTCATTTCCCTGATGACATATGATGTAGAGCATCTTTTCATATGCTTATTTACCATCTGTATACCTTTTGGTGAGATGTATGTTAATGTCTTTGGCCCATTTTTCTTATAGATTTTTTCCTCTAATTGATATCTGGTCTCATAGCATTGTGGTCGGAAAAGATACTTGATACGACTTCAGCTTTCTTAAATTTACCAAGGCTTGATTTGTGGCCCAAGATATGATGTATCCTGGAGAATGTTCCATGAGCACTTGAGAAGAATGTGTATTCTGTTGTTTTTGGATGGAATGTCCTATAAATATCAATTAAGTCCATCTTGTTTAATATATCATTTAAAGCTTGTGTTTCCTTATTTATTTTCATTTTGGATGATCTGTCCATTGGTGAAAGTGGGGTGTTAAAGTCCCCTACTATGATTGTGTTACTGTCAATTTCCCCTTTTATGGCTGTTAGTATTTGTCTCATGTATTGAGGTGCTCCTATGTTGGGTGCGTAAATATTTACAATTGTTATATCTTCTTCTTGGATTGATCCCTTGATCATTATGTAGTGTCCTTCTTTGTCTCTTGTAATAGTCTTTGTTTTAAAGTCTATTTTGTCTGATATGAGAATTGCTACTCCAGCTTTCTTTTGATTTCCATGTGCATGGAATATCTTTTTCCATCCCCTCACTTTCAGTCTGTATGTGTCCCTAGGTCTGAAGTGGGTCTCTTGTAGACAGCATATATACGGGTGTTGTTTTTGTATCCATTCAGCCAGTCTATGTCTTTTGGTTGGAGCATTTAATCCATTTACATTTAAGGTAATTATCAATATGTATGTTCCTATTACCATTTTCTTAATTGTTTTGGGTTTATTATTGCAGGTCTTTTCCTTCTCTTGTGTTTCCTGCCTAGAGAAGTTCCTTCAGCATTTGTTGTAAAGCTGGTTTGGTGGTGCTGAATTCTGTTAGCTTTTGCTTGTCTGTAAAGCTTTTAATTTCTCCGTCAAATCTGAATGAGATCCTTGCTGGGTAGAGTAATCTTGGCTGTAGGTTTTTCTCTTTAATCACTTGAAATATGTCCTGCCACTCCCTTCTGGCTTGCAGAGTTTCTGCGGAAAGATCAGCTGTTAACCTTATGGGGATTCCCTTATGTGTTACTTGTTTTCTTTCCCTTGCTGCTTTTAATATTTGTTCTTTGTACTTAATTTTTGATAGTTTGATTAATATGTGTCTTGGTGTGTTTCTCCTTGGATTTATCCTGTATGGGACTCTCTGTGCTTCCTGGACTTGATGAACTATTCCCTTTCCCATATTAGGGAAGTTTTCAACTATAATCTCTTCATTTGTTAGGTTTGGTGGGTTTTTACCTTGCTCCTTCATCTGCTGTGTGTTTCTTTGTCTTCTCATTTTGCTTAGCTTACTGTGTTTGGGTTCTCCTTTTCACAGGCTGCAGGTTTGTAGTTCCCGTTGTTTTTGGTGTCTGCCCCCAGTGGCTAAGGTTGGTTCAGTGAGTTGTGTAGGCTTCCTGGTGGAGGGGACTAGTGCCTGTGTTCTGGTGGATGAGGCTGGATCTTGTCTTTCTGGTGGGCATGTCCGTGTCTGGTGGTGTGTTTTGGGGTGTCTGTGGCCTTATTATGATTTTAGGCAGGCTCTCTGCTAATGGATGGGGTTGTGTTCCTGTCTTGCTAGTTGTTTGGCATAGGGTGTCCAGCACTGTAGCTTGCTGGTTGTTGAGTGGAGCTGGGTCTTGGCGTTGAGATGAAGATCTCTGGGAGATTTTCGTCATTTGATATTACGTGGAGCCGGGAGGTCTCTTGTGGATCAGTGTCCTGAACTTGGCTCTCCCACCTCAGAGTCACAGCACTGACAGCTGGCTGGAGCACCGAGAGCCTGTCCTCCACATGGCTCAGAATAAAAGGGAGAAAAAAAAGAAAGAAAGAAAGAAAGAAGAAGATAAAATAAAATAAAATAAAGTTATTAAAATAAAAAATTATTAAGAAAAAAATTTTTTTAAAGTAATAGTAAAAAAAAAAAAAACCCTGGGACAAATGGTAAAAGCAAAGCTATACAGACAAAATCACACACAGAAGCATACACATACACATTCACAAAAAGAGAAAAAGGGGAAAAATATATATATATCGTTGCTCACAAAGTCCAGCTCCTCAATTTGGGATGATTCGTTGTCTATTCAGGTATTCCACAGATGCAGGTACATCCAGTTGATGGTGGAGATTTAATCCGCTGCTTCTGAGGCTGCTGGGAGAGATTTCCCTTTCTCTTCTCTGTTAGCACAGCTCCCGGGGTTCAGCTTTGGATTTGGACCCGCCTCTGTGTGTAGGCGCCTGAGGGCGTCTGTTCTTCATTCAGACCGGACGGGGTTAAAGGAGCAGCTGATTCGGGGGCTCTGGCTCACTCAGGCCGGGGAGAGGGAGGGGTTCGGATGCGGGGCGAGCCTGCGGCGGCAGAGGCCGGCGTGATGTTGCACCAGCCTGAGGCGCCGTGCGTTCTCCCGGGAAGTTGTCCCTGGATCACAGGACCCTGGCCGTGGCGGGCTGCACAGGCTCCCAGGAGGGGAGGTGTGGAGAGTGACCTGTGCTCGCACACAGGCATCTTGGTGGCGGCGGCAGCAGCCTTAGCGTCTCATGCCCGTCTCTGGGGTCCGCGCTGATCACCGCGGCTCGCGCCCGTCTCTGGAGCTCGTTTAGGCGGCGCTCTGAATCCCCCCTCCTCGCGCACCAGGAAACAAAGAGGCAAGAAAAAGTCTCTGGTCTCTTCGGCTGACCCAGATTTTTTCCCCGGACTCCCTCCCGGCTAGCTGTGGTGCACTAGCCCCCTTCAGACTGTGTTCATGCAGCCAACCCCAGTCCTCTCCCTGGGATCCGACCTCCAAAGAAGCCCGAGCCTGAGCTCCCAGCCCCGCCCGCCCCGGCGGGTGAGCAGACAAGCCTCTCGGCTGGTGAGTGCTGCTCGGCGCTGATCCTCCGTGCGGGAATCTCTCCGCTTCGCCCTCCGCACCCCTGTGGCTGCGCTCTCCCCCATGGCTCCGAAGCTTCCCCCCTCCGCCACCTGCAGTCTCTGCCCACGAAGGGCCTTCCTAGTGTGTGGAAACCTTTCCTTCTTCACAGCCCCCTCCCCGAGGTGCAAGTCCCTTCCCTATTGTCTCTGTTTTTTCTTTTTTCTTTTCCCTACCCAGGTACGTGGGGAGTTTCTTGACTTTTGGGAGGTCTTAGGTCTTCTGCCAGCGTTCAGTAGGTGTTCTGTAGGAGTTGTTCCACATGTAGATGTATTTCTGATGTATTTGTGGGGAGGAAGGTCATCTCCGCGTCTTACTCTTCCGCCATCTTGAAGCTCCGTCCCCATTTTTTAATCAGGTTGCTTGTTTTCTTATAATTGAGTTTTAAGAGTTCTTCATATATTTTGGATAATAGTCCTTTATCACATATGTCTTTTGAAAATATTCTTTCTCTGTCTATGGCTTGTCTTCGCATTCTCTTGAAAGTGTCTTTCACAAAGTAGAAGTTTTTAATTTTAGTAAAGTCCAGCTTACCAATTACTTCTTTCATGGATTGTGCCTTTGGTATTGTATCTTAAAAGTCATAAGCCATAACTAAGGTCATCTAGGTTTTCTCCTATGATATCTTCTAGGATTTTTATAGTTTTATGTTTTACATTTTAGGTTTGGAATTCATTTTGAGTTAATTTTGTGAAAAGTATAAAGTCTGTATGTAGATTCAATTTTTCTTTTTCTGCATTTGGATATCCAGTTGTTCCAGCACCATTTGTTGAAAAGGCTATCTTTGCTCCATTTCGTTGCCTTTTCTCCTTTGCCAAAGATCAGTTGACTTTATTTGGTTCTATTTCTCTTATTTCTCTCTTTCCCTTTACATCAGATTGCATTAGAGACTCTATCTATATTCACTATGTTGAATTCCTCTGACCCAATTTTCTCTTCACTTTACTGTAAACAAGTTCTCAGCTCTACCACTTTGACAAAAATATATTTTAAGTTACAAATGATCTCTATGGTACGAAACCTCATGGTCAATTGAACATACTCATTTTACCTGATTAATCAGAAGACTGTTATACACTTTCTCTGAAACACTTTCTTCATTTGGCCTTCAGGGCATCAAAATCATCTGATTTTCCTCCTACCCAACTTGCCAGCATTTCTTCTCATTCTCTTTTTGCCAGTTCTTCTTCCCCTTCTCTACTTTTGACACACCAGGACTCACTCCTTGCAAAATTTCTCAACTCTTCTCTCTTTTTAAAATTCTTTTTCTCTACTGTTCTCTGTTTTTACTGACTCCCTTATAGAACTCATGCATTGCCATAGCTTTAAATAAAATATATATCTTTAATCCTTCCAAATATACATCTCCACTCTGGACACGTCCCTTGAACTTCAGTTTTGCATTTTCAATGTACTTGTCATTACCACACAGCATTTGTAACAAACATCTAAAATTTTTTTTTGTCCTAAATTTAATTCCTGAATTATCAAGCAAAAACTGCTCAGAAAACATTTTCACCATCTCAGCCATTGGTAAGTCTACCCTTCCATTTACTCAAGGCACGCCTTGGGATTATCCTTGATGACTTTCTCTTACTTTCACCTTGCTTTCAGTCCATCAGAAAATCTTATTGGCTTTACATTCAAATATATGCATAAACTGAACCACTTCTCAGCACCTCCACTGTCTCATTATGTTCTATTTCACCATTATTTCTCTTCTGGATAACTGCAAGGTCCTCAAAACTTGTCTCTAAGCTTTAACCTTTGCTTATTTACAAATATTTTCAAAAAGAGCCAGAGTGATTTGTTAAAGCTCAAACTAGATCAGATCATTTATGAAATAAAAAAATTCTAATGGTTCTCTATTTCTTTTAAATTAAAACCCACAAGGACTTCCCTGGCAGTACAGTGGTTAAGACTGTGCTGCCAATGCAGGGGGCACAGGTTCAGTATCTGATCAGGGAACTAAGATCCCACATGCCGTGCAGCACAGCCAAAAGATTAAAAAAATATAATAATAAAACCCACAGTGCTTACAATGAATACATTTTGCCCCAACAGCTGTCTGTGCCTCTGGGGTGTTCTTCCTCTGGATATCTGCATTGCTGCCTTGATCATCACTTTCACTTTTTTGTTGAAATGTCTTTTTAATTGGGTTTACTTAGAACACTGCATTTTGAATTATACTCCTTCCAGAACTCCTCATTTTTCTTATCTTGACTTTTTCTACTTTTTAACATACAATATTCTTTATATTTTATTATGTTCCTTTCAGCACTCAAAATATAGAGACGCAGGTTTTAATGTCTATCTCCAACTTTACCAATCTGTAACTTACCCTCTGATTTACCATTTTTAAACATTTTAATTGACTATTATAAAAGATGAGGGTATTATCAAGTAGATTTCCAAGTCCATGTTACCAAACAACAAAATTTTGCTTACTTTAAATAATTTAATTTTTCATATATTAGTGTACGTACATTTTCTATAGTAAGCAATATCAATCATTTAGGCACAGTTTTTGAAAATGTGTTTAATTCTTAATCCCAGTCATTTCAAATCACATATTTTTCATTTTTAATTACTTTTCATTTATCATTTTAGACAGGATTCCATCACTAAGAAATGATACATGCATTCTATTTGTTCCCTATCCATTTCACCAGCACCTTTCCATTGATACTTGTGTATGTTAGCTTCCATCTGTTTTCATGTGATATTTAGGTGTCTATCTTTCAATTTACATTATTTCTCTATTCAGAGATGTTTGTACATTTTATGACATCTAATTTGCATTTTAAATTTATAATGAGTCTATTTTTCTCATTATTTTGTTGTTAACTCACATTTTACTTCCTCCTGTTAATTTACCACTTATTTGATTAGATGTATATATATATTTTTTGAATTTTATTTTATTTTTTATACAGCAGGTTCTTATTAGTTATCTATTTTATATATATTAGTGTATATATGTCAATCCCAATCTCCCAGTTCATCCCCCTCCCCCCGCTTACCCCCCTTCGTGTCCATATATTTGTTCTCTACATCTGTGTCTCTATTTCTGCCTTCCAAAGTTGTTCATCTGTACCATTTTTCTAGATTCCACATATATGAATTAATATACGATATTTGTTTTTCTCTTTCTGACTTACTTCACTCTGTATGACAGTCTCTAGATCCATCCATGTCTCTACAAATGACCCAATTTCATTCCTTTTTATAGCTGAGTAATATTCCATTGTATATATGTACCACATCTTCTTTATCCATTCATCTGTCGATGGACATTTAGGTTGCTTCCATGTCCTGGCTATTGTAAATAGTGCTGCAATGAACATTGGGGTGCATGTGTCTTTTTGAATTATGGTTTTCTCTGGGTATATGCCCAGTAGTGGGATTGCTGGGTCATATGGTAATTCTATTTTTAGTTTTTTAAGGAAAGATGTGTATTTTTTAAGACCAGAGGCTAATTGCTTTGAGGTCTTAGAGAACTACATCTGAAATTGTATGTTTATTCTTGGATTAGTTATTTCTATGTGGCTTATTTTATGTATGCTTTTTTCTTTTCTACCTATACTTTGGTAACACTTACTCATAAATTGTTAGTTGATTCCTTTTATCACTTTTTCTTTCTGAATAGGTATGTCCATCAGCTATGTGTTGAAGAACAGTGTGGGAAGAAAAAGCTAAGTAAGTTGATAGCAAATTTTGAATATATTTCAAAACACTTTTTCACAAAAATCTGTTTTCCCTCTAACATGGAAACATGCTTTCTCTAAGTTATTTTTTATATCTTTTTCTTAAATATGTTGCCTAGGAAGCACTATAAAATATAAAATTAAAAATATATTATTTATTAAGAGAGTATATCTTAAAAGTTCTCAAACAAGAAAAAAATTTTGTAACTATGTATGGTGATGGATATTAATGACTTATTGATTGTGGTAATCATTTTGCAATATATACAAATATTGAATCATTATATTGTACACCTGAAACTAATATAAAGTTAAATGTCAGTTATACCTCAGTAGAAGAAATAGAAGAGAACATAGGCTAGGTTACACAGCAGTAAAAATATAATTGCAAATGGTTTAACATGACAGTGGATATTTCATATTTATGTAAAGTTCTCTGTGAGATACGAAGATATTGTGAGTCATTCTCCATGTGATAATTCAGTGATACAAGTTGTTCATACCAGTTAAAATAAGATTATTTTTCTTCTACTCTTTTGTTGCATTTGCATCTCATGATCTTTTAACCAAAATACTTCATAGTAAAAGAAAAATGCAATAAATTGTCCTCTAAATTTCTGAAGTAAAAAAAATATATATATATATACACCATTTATATCTACTACCATTAATATTTACTACAAATTTTTTAAGAAAACAATAATACAAATGCAAAGGTCATATGCTCAGTATATGAAAAAAAGTACCTCCTCTTAACTGAAGTCATTAACCTTTGTAAAAAGCCTATTTTATTGTCTTACATTATTTACTCCATTACAAACTGGCACTATTCCAAAAAACTGTTCTTAGGACACTGACTAGATGTCTGGCACTGAGAAACTGACCATTACTCTCATGCTATTACTAAAGCATTATAGTAAAGATTAAAGGATGAATAAATGTTGGCTAGATGAACATGGGTGGGGGAAAAATATTTTTAAAAAACCTTCTGTATGTAAAACTATTCTTGTTTGAAACCTATTCAAAAGGTAGGAATGTCTGTATATTCAATCATGTTATTTGATATATATTAGCAGTTGTGTGTGAATACATTACTTAATATATCAGAGAAATCTAAAAAATATGAATTGTATTATTTTCATATTGATTCATTGATTAAGACTAGTTAACTAGAATTGTCCCATGGCAATGCAATCCAGGCACCAAGTGCCTCTTTTCTTCATAATAGGGTGAAACAATGCTCATAAAAAAATGATTGGAATTGAAGTTCTTTTTTCTCAAACAGATGAGTTTAATGTTATTTTGTTTGCATTTACTGATATAATTATACATATTGATTCAAAAACTTTAACTAGTATTCAACACTAACAAGCCCTGTGATTAAATATATGGTTCATAAAAACAAAGTTAGGCAATTTAGGAAAAATATAAAAGACTCTTTCTTACTTACATGCATTATTTCTTTCATTGCTCCTGGCTACTAAGAATCTATCTTCCATGTCAGTGGCATTATGCATTCTATAGTAGTACTCCATTATATGGAGTTTGGGATTTTCTTTTAATTTCTGAAAATGGTTGCTTGAGTGACACCAACAAAGGAAGTCTGTATATATCTGCACACTCTAAGAATTCTAGCAACCTTGCAGAAAGGGCAAAATTCTTATCTCTACATTTCTGGGCATTACTGTCATTTTTATGCTGAATATAGTAGGATTATACAAATATATCAAGTAGTAAAAGAACAGGAAGAATTTAATAAATTATACACTACACTGTACAAAATAGAGAACATTTTAGTAAAGGTATATGCCAACATAAGTACATGAAATTTGAGGAAAAATACTTTTTTTGTTCAGTAATTAACATATCCATTAACCCCTGGAACATCCTGTACTTCACCCAGGCAAAGTTTTAAAAAATAATATATATTTCAAAAATGTGTAAAGTAATATTAAATATAGCTTAAGAGAACATATAATGTAATCAAAGGATAAAAAAATTGGACTTATAAACACCAAATTTAGGAGAATGCTTTCCTCTGAGAGAAAGATTTAGGAAAGGGGTTGATATTGGGGCTTCAATTTTCCATAATGTTTGTTTCTTACCAAAAAAGATCTGAAATAATTGATATGATTTCATATAATTGAGGGATTGATACATGGATTTTCTTTATATTTTCATTTCATTTTTTGGTTGATAGGCAATAGTAAAAATTTTTAAAATAATATGTACCAACAATTTAGAGGTCTGTTCACAAAAGTTTAAACTTCAGATTTGGTATAACAAACCACAGAGCAGGTACACATTTCCCTTCCTAATACTGTTATGACTTTTCTCATCTTGGAAAAGAAGAAACAAAGGTTAGAATATATCATTCTTACATTCCAACAAAATAAATGTATTTGCCTAAATAAAGTAGGGCATTTCATTCAATATTAATTTAATCCTTAAAACTGAGTCTTAGAGCAATAGAAGTGTATGACAGATAATCCTTTCATTCCGAGAGTTACAGATTTCAAAGTCAAAAATCCCACAAATATTGTTAAAGTTTTAAAATATGAGTGTAATTTTCTCCACTTGTATCCCAAAGCAATCACTATATTCATTTTATAAAAGAGTAATAAGTTCTATAATTTTATATATGTGTGTGTGCGTTTTCTATATCTGTTCTACAACGTTAAAGAGATGGCAAAATTTTTCATCTCAAGGTTTCATAATTCCTTTGGGCTTACATCCAAGTGAATACATACAGAATATCTAAGTGTATGCTACATGAAAGGAAAAGTTAAAAGAATCCAGCCGGTTCATCAGTACCATTTTTCTAGGTTCCACATGTATGCGTTAATATATGATATTTGTTTTTCTCTTTCTGAGTTACTTCACTCTGTATGACAGTCTCTAGATCCATCCACGTCTCAACAAATGACCCAGTTTCGTTCCTTTTTATGGCTGAGTAATATTCCACTGTATATATCTTTATCCATTCGTCTGTCAATGGGCATTTAGGCTGCTTCCATAACCTGGCTATTGTAAATAGTGCTGCAATAAATATTGGGGTGCATGTGTCTTTTTGAATTATGGTTTTCTCTGGGTATATGCCCAGTAGTGGGATTGCTGGATCATATGGTAATTCTATTTTTAGTTTTTTTAAGGAACCTCCATACTGTTCTCCATAGTGGCTGTATCAGTTTACATTCCCACCAACAGTGCAATAGGGTTCCCTTTTCTCCACACCCTCTCCACCATTTGTTGTTTGTAGATTTTCTGATGATGCCCATTCTAACTGGTGTGAGGTGATACCTCATTGTAGTTTTGATTTGCATTTCTCTAATAATTAGTGATGCTGAGCAGCTTTTCATGTGCTTCTTGGCCATCTGTATGTCTTCTTTGGAGAAATGTCTATTTAGGTCTTCTGCCTATTTTTGGATTGGGTTGTTTGTTTTTTTAATATTGAGCTGAATGAGATGTTTATATATTTTGGAGATTAATCCTTTGTCCAGTGATTCATTTGCAAATATTTTCTCCCATTCTGAGGGTTGTCTGTTCGTCTTGTTTATGGTTTCCTTTGCTGTGCAAAAGCTTTGAAGTTTCATTAGGTCCCATTTGTTTATTTTTGTTTTTATTTCCGTTACTCTAGGAGGTGGATCCAAAAAAGATCTTGCTGTGATTTATGTCAAAGAGTGTTCTTCCTATGTTTTCCTCTAAGAGTTTTGTAGTGTCCAGTCTTACATTTAGGTCTCTAATCCATTTTGAGTTTATTTTTGTGTATGGTGTTAGGGAGTGTTCTAATTTCATTCTTTTACATGTAGCTGTCCAGTTTTCCCAGCACCACTTATTGAAGAGACTGTCTTTTCTCCATTGTATATCCTTGCCTCCTCTGTCATACATTAGCAGACCATAGGTGTGTGGGTTTATCCCTGGGCTTTCTATCTTGTTCCATTGACCTATTTTTCTGTTTTTGTGCCAGTGCCATATTGTCTTGATTACCGTAGCTTTGTAGTATAGTCTGAAGTCAGGGAGTCTGATTCCTCCAGCTCCGCTTTTTTCCCTCAAGACTGCTTTGGCTATTCGGGGTCTTTTGTGTCTCCATACAAATTTTAAGATTTTTTTGTTCTAGTTCTGTAAAAAGTGCCATTGGTAATTTGATAGGGATTGCATTGGATCTGTAGATTGCTTTGGGTAGTATAGTCACTCGCATAATGTTGATTCTTCCAATCGAAGAACATGGTATAGCTCTCCATCTGTTTGTATCATCTTTAATTTCTTTCATTAGTGTCTTATAGTTTTCTGCATACAGGTCTTTGTCTCCTTAGGTAGGTTTATTCCTAGGTATTTTATTCTTTGTGTTGCAGTGGTAAATGGGAGTGTTTCCTTAATTTCTCTTTCAGATTTTTCATCATTAGTGTATAGGAATGCAAGAGATTTCTGTGCATTAATTTTGTATCCTGCAACTTTACCAAATTCATTGATTAGCTCTAGTCATTTTCTGGTGGCATCTTTAGGATTCTCTATGTATAGTATCATGTCATCTGCAAACAGTGACAGTTTACTTCTTCTTTTCCAATTTGTATTCCTTTTATTTCTTTTTCTTCTCTGATTGCTGTGGCTAGAACTTCCGAAACTATTTTGAATAATAGTGGTGAGAGTGGACATCCTTGTCTTTTTCCTGATCTTTGAGGAAATGCTTTTAGTTTTTCACCATTGAGAATAATGTTTGCTGTGGGTTTGTCATATATGGCCTTTATTATGTTGAGGTAGGTTCCCTCTATGCCCACTTTCTGGAGAGTTTTTATCAGAAATGGGTGTTGAATTTTGTCAAAAGCTTTTTCTGAATCTATTGAGATGATCATATGGTTTTTCTTCTTCTGTTTGTTAATATGGTGTATCACCTTGATTGATTTGTGTATAATGAAGAATCCTTGCATCCTTAGGATAAATCCCACTTGATCATGGTGTATGATCCTTTTAATGTGTTGTTGGATTCTCTTTGCTAGTATTTTGTTGAGGATTTTTGTTCATCAGTGATATTGGTCTGTAATTTTCCTTTTTTGTAGTATCTTTGTCTGGTTTTGGTATCAGGGTGATGGTGGCCTCATAGAATGAGTTTGGGAGTGTTCCTTCCTCTGCAATTTTTTAGAAGAGTTTGAGAAGGATGGGTGTTAGCTCTTCTCTAAATGTTTGATAGAATTCACCTGTGAAGCCATCTGGTCCTGGATTTTTGTTTGTTGGAAGATTTTTAATCACAGTTTCAATTTCATTACTTGTGATTGGTCTGTTCATATTTTCTATTTCTTCCTGGTTCAGTCTTGAAAGGTTATACCTTTCTAAGAATTTGTCCATTTCTTCCAGGTTGTCCATTTTATTGGCATAGAGTTGCTTGTAGTAATCGCTTAGGATGCTGTGTATTTCTGCGGTGTCTGTTGTAACTTCTCCTTTTTCATTTCTGATTTTATTGATTTGAGTCCTCTCCCTCTTTTTCTTGATCAGTCTGGCTAATGGTTATCAATTTTGTTTATCTTCTCAGAGAACCAGCTTTTAGTTTTATTGATCTTTGCTATTGTTTTCTTCGTTTCTATTTCATTTATTTCTGCTCTGAACTTGATTATTTCTTTCCTTCCCCTAACTTTGGGTTTTGTTTGTTCTTCTTTCTCTAGTTCCTTTAGGGGTAAGGTTACATTGTTTATTTGAGATTTTTCTTGTTTCTTGAGGTAGGCTTGTATAGCTATAAACTTCCCTCTTAGAACTGCTTTTGCTGCATCCCATAGGTTTTGGATCGTCGTGTTTTCATTGTCATTTGTCTCGAGGTATTTTTTGATTTCCTCTTTGATTTCTTCAGTGATCTCTTGGTTATTTAGTAATGTATTGTTTAGCCTCCATGTGTTTGTGTTTTTTATGTTTTTTTCCCTGTAATTCATTTCTAATATCATACCATTGTGGTCAGAAAAGTTGCTTTGTATGATTTCAATTTTCTTAAATTTACTGAGGCTTGATTTGTGACCCAAGATGTGATCTATCCTGGAGAATGTTCCGTGTGCACTTGAGAAGAAAGTGTAATCTGCTGGTTTTGGATGGAATGTCCTATAAATATCAATTAAATCTATCTGGTCTATTGTGTCATTTAAAGCTTCTGTTTCCTTATTTATTTTCATTTTGGATGATCTGTCCATTGGTGTTAGTGAGGTGTTAATGTCCCCCACTATTATTGTGTTACTGTTGATTTCCTCTTTTAGAGCTGTTAGCAGCTGCCTTATGTACTGAGGTGCTCCTGTGTTGGGTGCATATGTATTTATAAGTGTTATATCTTCTTCTTGGATTGATCCCTTGATCATTATGTAGTGTCCTTCCTTGTCTCTTGTAACATTCTTTATTTTAAAGTCTGTTTTATCTGATATGAATATTGCTACTCCAGCTTTCTTTTGATTTCCATTTGCATGGAATATCTTTTTCCATCCCCTCACTTTCAGTCTGTCTGTTTCCCTAGGTGTGAAGTGGGTCTCTTGTAGACAGCATATATATGGGTCTTGTTTTTGTATCCGTTCAGTGAGCCTGTGTCTTTTGGTTGGAGCATTTAATCCATTCACGTTTAAGGTACTTATCGATATGTATGTTCCTATGACCATTTTCTTGATTGTTTTGGGTTTGATTTTGTAGGTCCTTTACTTCTCTTGTGTTTCCCACTTAGAGAAGTTCCTTTAGCATTTGTTGTAGAGCTGGTTTGGTGGTGCTGAATTCTCTTAGCTTTTGCTTGTCTGTAAAGCTTTTGGTTTCTCCATGGAATCTGAATGAGATCCTTGCCCGGTAGAGTAATCTTGGTTGTAGGTTCCTCCCTTTCATTACTTTAAGTATATCATGCCACTCCCTTCTGGCTTGTAGAGTTTCTGCTGAGAAATCAGCTGTTAACCTTAGGGGAGTTCCCTTGTATGTTATTTATTGTTTTTCCCTTGCTGCTTTCAATAATTTTTCTTTGTCTTTAATTTTAATCCAGCCTTTGGAGCCTCTGCTGCTGCTTATTGGGCAATTTTCCAAAGATAGGAAGTGTAGTTTGCCGAGATAATTTCAGTGATCAGAATGCACCAAAGTTGCGGCAGAAAGTAAGGGGAACTCTGTGGGGAAACTAATCAAATGAACACATAAAATACCAAAGCACTTGGAATGGTGACCACCACATAAAAGAAAGTGAAATAATTGTTGAAGAAAATGTTTCTTCTTGACAAAAGTGACAGTAAAATGTACTTGTAGTTGTTGGGTGTTTTCCTCTTAACCATTTTAAAGTTGGGAAAATAAGCTCAATAATGCCCATTGTGAGTAAATACTTTGTAGAAAAAAGGTACTTATATATATCTCTTTGAAATGTAATTCTACTTAATGAGGTGGTCAGGTAAAGAACATATTTTAGAGCTGTAATGGTTTTGAACTAGAATTTTATCCAACTTTTATGATAGGGTTTTTTTTTTTAATCTTTTTTAAAAAATTAATTAATTAATTAATTAATTAATTAATTTATTTATTTTTGGCTGCATTGGGTCTTCCTTGCTGTGCACGGCCTTTTTCTAGTTGCGATGCGCAGGCTTCTCGTTGCAGTGGCTTCTCTTGTGGCGGAGCACGGGCTCTAGGCATGCGGGCTTCAGTAGTTGTGGCTCATAGGCTCTAGAGCGCAGGCTCAGTAGTTGTGGTACACAGGCTTAGTTGCTCTGTGGCATGTGGGATTCTCCTGGACTGTGGCTCGAACCCGTGTCTCCTGTGTTGGCAGGCAGATTCTTAACCACCATGCCACCAAAGAAGTCCTATGATAGGTCTTATACTTCAGTAATTTGTAAGCTTCCAAAAAATTCTATGAACCTTTATTTGGGATGTTACATATGGAATTGAAATAAATCATCGGCTTTGGAGGCACACATAAGATTTCTTTCAGTTGATTCTGAGTTGTGAGGCTAACTTCACTGGAGCAATGCTTCAGTTTTTGCCAAGAAATCTTTAAAGAAGTAAATGTTTTGTGGCAGCCAAGATTTAAAAGCCATCAAAAAAATCTAGTGCCTTTGGAAGATACTGTTAAATGGTAAGCTAATTGACAAGGATTTGTATAGCAGCTTTAGCTGAGCCAGTGTGGCTTTGGCACATCAGAAAAGAGTAAAGCATGATAGAAATGACAATCTTTGGACACAATTAAAAGTATTGAAATGTTGCTGCCCGAATTCTTGAAATTGCTACTGGATTCTTCTTATCTGTTTGCCTTTGTTCTATTTTCTCTGCCTGCAGCTTCTCCAAAATCTTCAAGTGGCTTATTCTCTTAGCTAGTTCATATCTCTGCTCAAATTATCATCTCAGAAAACACTTTTGTGAACTCTAATGAAATTTGCATAACTTACTCTGCTTTACTTTCCATCATAGTTATTATTGCTACTGGAATTTTATTAGATATTTTTTCTCTTGGGTATTGCCTGTAGCATCTAATAGATTGAAAGCTTCATGAAGGCAAGGAAATGATCTTTAAGTGTCATCTTCACACTCTACTGTAAAGTTTCACATTGTATAGTTAACCAGCGATGTACTTTCCCAATTGAGATGTTAAGGAAATTCTTAGAACTTAACAGCTTTTGTGTTTGCATTAATTTTGGTCTAGTTACTAAAGGGCTCTCAAGTCAGATGTGAATGATTAAGACAAAAGCAATACAACTTGACTTGTCCTTGGTCGCTACTAGTCAAAATTTTGGAGATTCCATATGGGTGTAACAAATAAAAAGTTTTCATTTTAATAGATACTAATAAGATATGGAATAGTACGAAGGAAAATTTGCTAAGTTGTGAGTTCTTTCTGTCTCACAGCATGACTGTTTCTTATTCTGACATAAAACCTTGAAGTTTTACAACATATATTAATCCATACCACCCGACTGACATTTGTCATCTTTAACTGTGTGAGGGAGACTATTACACTGTTGACACTGGAGGCCACTAATGAAATATAGAACTGTTGATGCTCGTATCTGCTACAGTCTCCTACAGATCTGGGTGTGACCTGAGATTTCTTGAATTTATCAAATTTAGGAGAAATAACACTATGTCCCTTCGAGTTCTCAGCCTTTATAACCCTGACAGCTTCTGCTTTGGGCTCTTGGGCACCCTGAGCAAGCATGGGGGAAGTTTATCTGTCTAGCTGGAGAGGCCATGTAGAGAGACATGGTGGTGAAGCCACATGAAAGGGAGGGAGTGATGCTGAACTACATGAAGAGAGAAAGAGATGACTCGTTGTATTAGTTTCCTAGAGCTGCAGCAACAGGGTGCCATAAACTGTGTGGCTTAAAACAACAGAAACCTACTCTCTCACAGTTCTGGAGGCTGGATATGTGAAATCAAGTGTCAGTGGGGCTGCTCCCTTCTGGAGGCTTGGAGGGAGAATCCTAGTTTATGGTGGTTACCGGCCATCCTTGGCTGTTACACAGCTCATTTCAACCTCTGTCTCCATCTTCGCGTGGTACTCTTCCCTGTGTGTCTCCTCTGTGTCCCTGTGTATGAACCTCTCTCCTTTCTCGTATAAAGACACCAGTTTTTGGATTTAGGAACGACCCTAATCTGGCCTGATCTTATCTTAACTAAGTGTATCTGTGATGACCCTGTTTCCAAACAGGTCGCCTTCTGAGGTTGTGGGCAGACGTGAACTTGGGAGGGGGCACTATTCAAAGCAATACACTAGTCATTTCAGCAAGCCAGCTGATTCTAATCTCTACCCTCCAGCCCTACGCAGCCACACCACAATGGCAGCCCAGGTGATCTCAGCTCATGCTAAGGAATCACGTAAGAAAATTAAAATCATTGCTGTATTACACCTCTATGTTTTGGAGTTGTTATACAGCAAAATGTAATAGAAAGACTAGTTAAAATTCTTCCCCTCAAATCCTTATGGACTCATGCTGGAAGTGTATAAATAGATGAATATATAAATAAACGAATGATTAAATGAAAGTAAGATTGGACACTGTCTTGGCATCTATTTTTCATATGTTGACTGTCCAGCCGAGAGATTCTAAACAAAAGCACCGCGGAGAAGCACTCTTCAAAACAGGGGCAAGCTACACACCCAGAGTCACTTATTCATCGATAAATATAGCCAAGTTGTAAAATCATCTGTTGATGCTAGTTAGTTTTACAAGCAAGGACTACAACTAATTGAAAATTGTTCTTTGAAAAAAAAGACAATTATAGTATAAATCAATTTGAAGTTTTACTTATAAATCAACTGTGCCAGCATTAGCTTGTGTTTATTTAATGTTGCACTTTATAAAATGTTTGTTGTGTAGCCTATTTACTTTCAGTCACAACAGTTGGATCGAGTTTCAATATTCCCTTCTAAATGTGGATGTAAATTAGAAATAACTCCTCCCTTGCCCCCTTCCGCCCCCCCCCATCAAGCATTTACGAACACGATAATTTTACAGAAGTAATCCTTTTGTCTTTTTTTTTTTTTTTGGTATGGAAGATGCAGTTTTTGGATACAGCTGTTCCCTGAGTTTGTTTATTTACTTTTTTAGTTGGCTTTATATTTTTAAGAACTTGAATCTTCTAAAATTTTATAATTAAAAAAAGAGTAACCTATACTTACTATTGTAAACTTCAAGATTAGCTTTTGATATATTTGCCCTTTCCTTCGTTCGTTCGTTCGTTCCTTCCTTCCTTCCTCCCTCCCTCCCTCCCTCCTTCTCTTCCTTCCTTCCTCATTTTCTTTTGAACATATCTCATTTTTTTAAGCCAGAGTTGTTCTTTTTCTAATATAAAAATCCATGAAATTTTTTCCCTTGATTTGTAATTAATTTTCCCTGTAAAAAATATCTGGCACTAAATTTTTATTAATGTTATTAAAATTTGCAATCTTATTTTCAAAAACCTGTGGAGATATAAAAGTATGATAAAGAATTTAAATTTCTCAAAAACATACATGCCTAATTCAATAATTTGACTGGAATTCAAGTAGATCTAACAAAGAGAATTCCAGGCCTTATCCTTCATGTCAAACAACAAATTTCCAAGACTACTGACGGAGAAAATTTTATTTGTACTCTTTCTAAATCATGTGGTTAAATTTTCTTCATTTAAATATATATAGGCCATAAGTATTAGTTACAATTTTTTTTTAATGGATATTAGGTTTACATATGAAAAGTTATAGAAAAGGACCAAGTTTCTCTCTCCAGGAAAATACTCATGGATATGTTTTGCCCTCCCAGGAAAAGAACAATTATGTGAAAACAAAAAAATGATTTCATTCTCTACCTTGGTTCTCTAAATACAGGAAGAAATAAGTCCCCTTCACTGGCTACATGGCACTGTTCTTTCTCATCTTCAGCATGAAAAATCAAATGGATTTTATTTTAAATAAATTAACGATTATATGTAGATACAGATTTGAAATTTCACTAATGTGTTTTAACTTTCTTTACTCAGGCGGAAGTGGCATTTCTTTTATTATTCTTTCGAATCTCATAAAATCACCAAACAACTATTAAATGTAATAGCTGCACACATTAGAAATTCAAGGTTGAAGTAACTAGAATGAAGCAGCAGATTTTAAAGGAACAAGACTGTCACTTAGTGTCAATGTTACAATTCCATTTATCAGCTCCATTAACTTAATGGTCCAAAAAAAAAAATTCTCCATACATTCTTCTCCCTGGTGCATATTCGCTCTCATACACATCTAAACTAATGCTAATAGAGAGTAAAGTGATTCTATCAGCATTCTTTTATGTAGTTTTTATTGTTTTCCATAAAATTCTGTCGCTGGGATAAAACTAATGATTTTATACATCTGGCCCAGCCATACAAACGCCAATTTTTACTTTTCTAATTTTCATTCAACCCTTTCTTTCCACTCCTTTAACATAGAGTGCTTTTGTCACGTGAAAGTTGAAATATCAAGAAGTCAGAAACCTCATCAAAGAAAAACAGGTGCTTTACTACTTTTGATTCTACATCTTCCTGTGAACAGTTTGAGATGCCTGTTTACCGCTTCCTTCTCTAGCCCTCATTTATATTGCAGACAGCCACACAATAGACTCTCTGGTATTTAATGCTGAAAATCCCAATTGGTGATGTGTGTAGTAAAATTTTACTGCTTGTCTCAGTAAAAACAGGGAGCAATTCCTATACCTACTTCGCAGTTGAAAAGTTCAACCTTTATCTGTTTAGCCAGCTTTAATTCGAGAATAGGTCTCTTTGCACCGAGAGGAGAAATGCTGAGACATCAAGCCCTTTACAGCAGTCCCCTGTGCAAGCTGATTTGCCTGCTGATACTCAAACATTTTTTCCCCTACTCTCAGAAATTTTACATTGTTTTATTTATAAAGAACCCTTATGTGATGAATGTGTCAATCATCCACCATTTTCTGGCTTTATCAATTTTTTGTATTAGTTTACAAATATTAAGTATGCCATTTTATTACCAAGTTATACACTTTTAAAATTACATGAAATCTCTTGAGAGCCCTGTGTTCTATCCAGAACATTTAAATTAAATGTATAAATTAATTTTGACATGTAGTTTATTGCCACAAATCAATGTCACAGATATAGGTACTTGATTATAAAGGTAATTATCTCACCTAATTTCTCTAATGCTCAGCTTTTTAAATATACAAACATACTTCTAAAGCATTTAACTAAAGCTATACCCTCTGGATTTTTTGCCTTATTAGGCATTTATATAAAATGTGCTAAGAATATAAAATGATAATTTAAAAAACCATATCTTCCTTGACTTTATTCTTTTAACTTTTTTTTTTTTTGACAGAACTTAGTTTTTCTTGACTCAAGTGTCTGCAAGAAATAGCATAAGAATAGCAGCCAGAAAAGCATTTTTTTTTTTTGGCCGCCAGGGATTGAACCTTGGCCGTGGGCAGTGAAAGCGCCGAGTCCTAACCAATGGACTGCCAGGGAATTCCCCAGAAAACCACTTTTATGTCTCCCATCCACTGCTTACAAGTTGTGTAACTTTGATTCAGTCACATAAAACTTTTTTTGGTTACAATTATTTTAACCATTCCAAGGGGATAATAATAACTGCTTACTTCACAGGGTTGTGTGAAAATAATGAGATAAAACATAATTGCTTTTCTGAAAACCATACAATATCATAACTAAAATGTAAAATCCCAGTAGTAAAATTTATACACAAATTAATTCAAATATATTTTCTCTTAGACATCAATGATTCATATTATGTAAAAATAAAATAAAATCACAACGTACATTTGGACGACCGACCATGAAATGGAACTGTTGGACACAAGTAAGAACATTTCTGGCTTCTTGAGGACTAAAGTCTTTTTTTTTTTTTTTTCAAAAATCAAATATTTACTTATAAATATTGTAGATATTACTGGTCTAGCAGGTAAGTTTTGCAAATGTTCTTAAGTGAGGAACTGAGATGGTAGGTTTTTAAATGAAACGCTATAGAAAAAGGAAGTTCTTTTTCCATATGATAAACTTTCTGGGTTTTTATAGGATGTAAGGTAAGCTTTAAAAAATACTGGGTCAGACCTATCCATTTTCCACACATGCAGACCCTGCACTCAATTTGAAGTGCATTGCACCTCCTGAGGTTCTGCCATTTATATTTTTACTTATCCACTGCATAGCAAGCAGCTATGTGAGATTTCTACTTCATTTCTACATTTCACTCAAATGCACTTTAACAAATTCAGATAGAAAGTGTGAAGTGTGTCTGGTTTCCATCTTTAGCATCTTCTACCAGGTGCTTTTGAAACTTGCCAAGCGAAATTTTAATCACCTGGCAAAGTATTTGAAATGCAGCACTCACCTGACAAACAGTTATTTAAGATTTATGCTTGCATATTGACCGTGCTCTCTTGTATGCATATCCTTTACTATTTAAATATATTTTCCTATTTTTGATAAAATTTTCTGCTTTAATAATTCTGGAATCAGTAATACCCCTTAGGATTGTATTTATCTTCTCTTTGTGATTAAAAAAAAATTCATTTATATGCAAGTTTATTGTTCAATGTAGAATTTATAGTAGCAATATTAGAAAAAAACCCTGAATATCCCACAAACAAGTATATTTAACTAGGTACTGTATAAGCAAACACAAAATAAGGATAGATATGAATATATAATAAAGAAAATAGTTTTGAAAAATATTTAAATAAGGTAAATATATTAAAATAAGTAAAATAAACTTGGTAATAAATGAGATATGTGTCCCAGAATTAATTTTGCATATATATCTATAAATATAAATATAGGTATAAATATAATTACTAGAAGGAGATATATTTACATGTTCATATGTTAATGGTATATATTTTCCTGGCTGCTATGACTAGGAGAAGTAAAAAAAATTTCCTTTGATTTTGTGTGCAATTACCAATATTGCTGTCATAAATATGTATAAGCTTTAAGATTTTAATATAAAATATACTTTTAGACATTTTGGGAAATCAAGTGATATATATGTTCCATAACACAGTCTCACATGAACAAAGGTATTAGAATTCTGTCAAAAACTTCCTTAATGTACCATGAAATGACAAGTGTCTATTGTAGATTTGTGACTATTTTTATTCCAAGGTCATTTAGTTAAAATACAAGCAATGCCTTGGGGCTACTATCCTCAGTATGTGCTGTATGTAATGTAATTTCAGGTAATTAAATAAAATAAATTTATAAAAAAAAAAAAAAAGAATGAGTGTTCTAAAATCCTTTGAGGTTTTCTTGTGCATCAAAACAGGATTCATGTTAATGTAGTGTATGATTAGCAGTGACCAAATTCTCATTTCTACTCTCGAATTCTGGAAATTGATGCTATGGTCTGATAGGATGTTAGCATGAGGTTTGATGTGAAACAGCCTTGGTTCAAACCACAAGCTCACTACTCTAAAACCAGTTGACCTAAAAGTTACTTACTTTCATGGTGATTATACCTTTCTTTGTTACACTGGAATAATGATACATAGTTATTAAAAACTGAATAAGCTAAAGTCCCTCTGATTTGTAAACCTGGCCTATTACTGAATCAAAGGAAGGTAGAGAAGTCAGAGATCAATGTTGTACTGACTGTGCCATCTTTACAGGTGTCATGCAAGTAGCCTGGGCTCTGTCTCAAACCATCATCAGAAAATAAAAGCAATTTAAATTGATTTGTAGATATTTCTTTTACCCTGTCATCACCTGAAGAACCATGTCTTAAGTGAGCTCCTCTCTGTTTATGATGGTAATTTGTGCTTTGTGAGTCTCATCATCCCCTTGACTAGATGTTTAAAAATAGTGATTGACTTTCTGGTTTTGTTTCTCATTTACCCCAGTTTCCAGAGTACATACACTATTTCTGTGTTACTTAGTTTTTGTTTTTCTTTTTTTGTAACAGGTATAGGAAGAAGCCCTTTCTGTTTATTTGAATTCTGGCTTCAGGTCTGTCAACAAAGAAAATTAAAAGGCTCTCTCCTTGACTGTAGAGACCTATAATAAAATAAGTACTATTCAACTTCATAATGTACAAAAGCCATTTTGCAAAGTCTTCTTGAAGATGTTGAAAGACACTGGTAAAAAGTAAAATGTCTTTTTAAGTATAGTCTTTTAGCTTAAATCAGTAAAATTCTGTCTGAATTTAGGCCTTCTTTATCTTACTTCAATACTCTGTAGGCCTTTAAGTCATTCAGCATGTTCAAAATATTTAACAGAATATAAGTAATTTAATGAATGATTATCAATGAAGGATGAGAACTTACAGATAGTAAGCAGACAGAATAAATATGGCCATCACTGAAATATACATCAAACATTATTCATGGGATAATTGATGTCTTTACATTTAGCAAAATGTTTTTTCTCCTTAAGGCCTCAAGGTAGTGTGTGTTTGAATACATTTGAATCTCTTAGCTAAATGTAAAGTTTACAATGAATAGGTCATTTTATCAAGTTCAAGTGTGAGTTCCCTCAATGTGTGAAAAAAACGGAATGTAAATTTTACAAAGTAAGCAATGCCACTTAATTTACCAAATAATAAGTATTTTTTCAGTATTTAAATACTGATGAATCAAAAAGAAACATCTTTTGCCTTTTAAAATCAATTTACAGTGTTACCAACTGCCTGTAAACTTATGTTAATGTAACTTAAAACCAAAATGCATGAAAAATAGGGCTTTAAGAGCAAGAAAAGTATTTTAAGTAAAATATTTTAATTAAATAAAGGAAATACTAACTATGGTCAAATAAGATCAAAATCATTATTACTATTTTACAGATGAGCAATGGTAACACAGTATTTCAAAAAGCAGCAAAAATATGAACTATTTAATTCATATGTTTTGTTTTCAGAAAGGCAAATATGTAGAGAGTCACAAAAGAGTAGATACTTTGAAATTATTTAAATTATCTAAATATTATATTTGTCATTCAGGTATACTGGCATTGTATAGGTAAAAACCTAAACTATTTGACTTTTATTAGGATTTTAACCCCAAAGCATTTTCATATCTTCAAATATTTTAGTCATAATGGGAAAAACAATTCAGACAATGGTGTATGGCTTTTGATGTTAAAATTATATTTCATTCCTGGATAGGAATAGTAAAGATAACACAAGGTTAGGATAATATAAGCAGAGTAATTATAAAGTAGAAACAAAATACTAACATATAACTTTTAGGTTTATATGAGTTCTTCTTCATAGGAGAGAAGACATACTTCATTTTATTGATAAAAATAATTTGATAAAAATAATAATTTGATATAAATCTACAATCTAACTGGGAAAGACCTTCCTACCTTCAAAAAAAAGTCTACCACAGTTATCTGTAATGATTAATCTGGTTCTTAATTTATAGGAAACAGACAATTTATGGAATAGAGAAAAACATTAGAACTATTTTTAATTAGAAATTACTATAAAACTTAAAATGCTGATGAGACAATCATAATTAACTGACAGACAGCTATGAGTTAAAGCAATCCAAACTACAGAGAATTCTTGGCACTTAAAACTATTATTGTAATTAGGGTGAAATATAGAATATACTAACCTGGTAACCAACTACATGATTAGTTAAGAAGTGATTGGCGAGTATAGGTACAATTTCAAAAGTATAATTTGGTTGATGATTTTGGAAGGAGTTTTGAAGGTGTTTGAATTTACAAATGGATTGAGAACATGTTATTTTTTAAAAAGTTCATGACAAAAAATATGGGAATCACATAGGCTTGTGATAAATTTCCTTGCTTGTAATGAAAACTCACGGGGTATAAGAATATAGATTAAAAGCTAATGGAAACAAAGTCTCAGATTTCAGTAATTCTTGATCTAATATTGTTTACCTAAGTTATTTTCTGTAATTCAAAAACTCTACTAATACTGATATTATTGGCACCCCTTGTTAAAGAGTAGTTGACCACATATTCATGAGTTTATTTCTGGGCTTTCTATTCTGTTCCATTGGTCTAGGTTTCTGTTTTTATACCAGTACCATAGTATTTTGATTACTGTAGCTTTGTAAGAGAGTGTTATAAATTTGTCAAATTAACACTCAGTGGAGCACAGGGTTCCAGAGAAGGTGAGCCGTGGTTCAACAACAGACCGCAGGAGGAGCTGAGATAGAGAAGTGCCTCACTCACCTCCAGGGGCTGCACTGGGAGGTCAAGGCAGAGTGCAGACCTGGGGCATGTGACTTGGTTAGTGTCTGTGGGTGGAGTGCTTCGGGGTTCCCCTGCTAAGGCCAGATTGGTCAATTCAAACCAAAGAGCAGGGTTTTGGTAAGCCCAATGGGGGTCTTATCTAAAAAGCACATAAAGGGAAGGCTCTGAGAAGCAGGGGATATTGTTGATCAGAAGGACTGCTGGGATGTCACATCAGGAACTGACATTTGCTTGTGACTCTGCAGGCTGCTACCTAGGTAATGTGCTTGCAGGAGGGAGCTAGTGCCAGTTTAAGGTCACTGCAGGCTGCTTGGCCAAACAAAATGGATGCCAAGGCAGCTACCATGTTGTTGCTTAGCTAAAGTCTGGACATGTAGTTTGAAATCAGGAGGTGTGATGTCTCCAGCTTTGTTCTTCTTTCTCAAGATTGCTTGGTTGTGTGGTGATATAAAACCTTTAGGATTGTTTTTCTATTTCTGTGAAAAATACCATTGGAATTTTGATAAGGATTACATTGAATCTGTACATTGCTTTGGGTACTATGGGCATTTTAACAATGTTAATTCTTCTAATCCATGAACACGGGATATCTTTCGATTTTTTTGTGTCTTCAATTTCTCTCATCAAAGTCTTATAGCTTTCAGTGTATAGATATTTCACCTCCTTAGTTAAATTTATTCCTAAGTATTTTATTCTTTTTTGCTGCTATTATAAATGACATCGTTTGCTTAATTTCTTTTTGAGAGCTCATTGTAGGTGTGTAGAAATGTGGCTGATGTTTTTGTATGTTAGTTTTGTATCCTGCAACTTTACCAAATTCATTTTTTAGTTCTAACTGTGTGTGTGTGTGTGTGTGTGTGTGTGTGTGTGTGTGTGTGTAGTCTTTAGGGTTTTCAATATACATAATCTACAAACAGGGACTATTTAACTTCTTCCTTTCCAATTTGGAATACACAAGGAGAAAATGATGGTCTCTTCAATAAATGGTGTTGGGAAACCTGAATATTCACAAATAAAAAATAACGAAATTGGACCCTTATCTTACAACATACACAAAACTAAACTCTAAATGGATTAAAGACTTAAATGTAAAATCTGAAATCATAAAACTCTTAGAAGAAAACATGGAGAAAAAGCTCCTTGATTTTGGCCTTGGTAATGATTTTTGGATATGACATTAAAAACACAGGCAGCAAAAGCAAAAATAAACAAATGAGACTACATCAAACTAAGAGGCTTCTGTACAGCAAAGGAAACAATCAACAAAAAATGAAAAAGCAGCATATGTATTGGGAGAAAACATTTGCAAACCGTATAGCTGATAAAGGTTAATAGGTAAAATATGTAAGTAACTCATACAACTCAATAGCAAAACCACAAATAATCCGATTTTTAAAGGGCAAAGGACCCAAATAGACATTTTTCCAAAGACATAAAAATGGCCAAGAGGTATATGAAAAGGTGCTCACCATCACTAATCATCAGGGAAATGCAAGTCAAAGCACAATCCTAACACCTGTTATGATAGCTATTATCAAGAAGACAAGAGATAGCAAGTGCGGGTGAGGGTATGGAGATAAGGAACCCTGCACTCTGTTGATGTGAATGTAAATTGATACAGCCACTATAGAATACAGTATGGAGATGTCTTAAAAAGTAAAAGGAAAATGACCATATGATCCAGCAATCCTACTTCTGGGTATATATCCAAAAGAAATGAAATCTGGATATCCAAGATATGTCTATACTCCCATATTCATTGCTGTATTAATCACAGTAGTCAAGATATGGACACAACCTAAGTGTCCAACAACAGATGAATGGATAAAGAAAATGTAGTATACATATATACAATGGAATATTATTCAGCCATGAAAAAAATATTCTGCCATTTACAACAATGTGGATGAACCTGGAAGACATTATGCTAAGTGAAATAAGGAAGACAGAGAAAGACAAATATTGTATGATCCCACTTATGTGTGGAATCTAAAGAAGCTAAACTTATACAATTGTGGTTGCCAGAAACTGGTGGATGGAGGAAATGTGGAAATGTTGGTCAAAGGGTACAAACTCTCAGTATGAGATGAATAAGTTCAGGGGGTTTAATGTACAGCATGGTGACTATAGTTCATAGTACTATATTGTATACTTGAAATCTGCTGAGAGAGTAGATCTTGAGTATTCTCACCACACACAAACACACACACACACACACACACACACACACGCAAAGAATAGTAACTATGTGAGGTGAAAGATGTGTTAACTGTGTTGACTGTGGTAGTCATTCCACGATGTATACATATTATATCATGTTATTCACCTTAAATATATAAAATTTTTATTTGTCAATTTTACCTCAATAAATCCAGAAAAAAGAAAGAAACTCTACTAATAGAAACACAGGCTATGACAATGTATTTAAATGATGTACATGTATGTGTTTGTGTGTGTGTATGTATGTATGCACATATGTATGTGTGTTTCCTTGGATACACTTAAGTATCCAAGGAAACATCTAAATATATCTTTAATTCTTAGCTTGCCATTGTTCTTCTCTTCATTTTCCTCCATATGCTTTTTAATCAGCATTAATTTGTTTATTTTATTCCACACCTTTCTTTTTGCATTTCCCCACTTTACTAATTATGTGTTTATATAATAAAATTAGTATCTTAAGCATATGTGTGTCTGTGTGTGTGCTACAGACAAAAAAACCAAAACTACACAGTGATTTCACTAAAAATAAACATTGATATTTAACAAAATAAGTTTTATAATGTATAACCCTAAGATAAACTACCAACCCATCAGAAAAATTGAAAAGAAAGTATTTCTATTAAAATTATCCTGAACCTCTAAATATTACAACGTATAAAAGTCAAATTTCAAAAAACACTTTTTATGGATATGATAATTGTGACTTGACTGTAATGGCAAAGAGACAACAGTGTATTAATTGTATAAAAACAGGGCACTTCTAAATTTGCTTTACTCATTAAGTTAAATTTGCATTAAGCAATTTACATGTATGCCATTTTCACCCTTCTATTTCCATGCTTTAATTAGCTTGATTTATCTGAAATCTCTAGATAGGTCACAGATCTCAAGTACAATATAATAGAGTAAAATGGGATTAATAGAAATTCATAAATTATCAATGTTCTTTGGAGTAATACATATATAATTTATTTCTTGTTGATACACAGCACATTTTGTAACATCAAGTAAATAGAAAAACCGATAGTGTTACATATAATACCCTTCTTAGCAAGATAATGGCATTACTTCAGAAAAAAAAAAAAAATCTGAGAATTCAGGGATATGGCCAGTACATGACATGTCATGTTTTACTAGAACACTATTTAACTAGTATGGCCTTTTGGATCACACTAATTAAAATCAATCCTCCTTTCCGCCAGTTCTCCCTTCTGCCTTCCCTACATTGTTTTTATAGCATGCATCACCATCTGTGACACAGCACTTTTTAAAAAAATTTTTATTGGAGTATAGTTGCTTTACAATGTTGTGTTAGTTTCTACTTTATAGCAAAGTGAATCAGCTATACATACACATATATCCCCTCTTTTTTGGATTTGCTTCCCATTTAGGTCACCGCAGAGCATTGAGTATAGTTCCCTGTGCTATACAGGAGGTTCTCATTAGTTGTCTATTTTATACATAGTATCAATAGTGTATATATGTTAATACCCATCTCCCAATTCATCCCCCTGCCGTGGTTTGTTCTCTACGTCTGTGCCTCTATTTCTGCTTTGCCAATAAGACCATCTATACCATTTTTCTAGATTCCACATATATGCATTAATATACAATATTTGTTTTTCTCTTTCTGACTTACGTCACTCTGTATGACAGTCTCTAGGTCCATCCACGTCTCTACAAATGACCCAATTTCGTTCCTTTTTATGGCTGAGTAATATTCCATTGTATGTATGTACCACATCTTCTTTATCCATTCCTCTGTTGATGGACATTTAGGTTGCGTCCATGTCCTGGCTATTGTAAATAGTGCTGCAGTGAACATTGGGGTGCATGTATCTCTGTGAATTATGGTTTTCTCTGGGTATATGCCCAGTAGTGGGATTGCTGGGTCATATGGTAATTCTATTGTTAGTTTTTTAAGGAACCTACATACTGTTCTCCATAGTGGCTGTATCAATTTACATTCCCACCAACAGTGCAGGAGGGTTCCCTATTCTCCACACCCTCTCCAGCATATGTTGTTTGTAGATTTTCTGATGATGCCCATTTTGACCAGAGTGAGGTGATACCTCATTGTAGTTTTGATTTGATTTCTCTAATAATTAGTGACGTTGAGCATCTTCATGTCTTCTTTGGAGAAATGTCTATTTAGGTAATTGTTTATGCATTTTTGTTTGTCTCCCCTCCTCCTCACACTCATGCTGACAAGGACGGGGTTTCATCCTTGTTCACTACTGTATCCCTGGGGCTAAGAACAAGGCCTGACACAAACAGCACTCAAAGATATTTGTTGAAATGTGAAATGTAGCCACTAGTTGTTGTATGCCTTTTGTGTTTTTCTGAGGCTCCTGTTTGAAACAGACACAGTGGGTCTCAATGAGAAATGTGAATTTATGGCCGGTGTCACCCAACCCAGCCACTAGGCAGAGGAGAGCACAGGGAACTCACCTGCCTGCGTTCAGGTTCCAGGAGACACGCCTTCCCCAGGTGAGCAGGAAAATGGGAGAAACACGGTCACTCTGGGGTCCGACCATTGTTTTCCCAGCTTGCCCCCTCCTGATCGTCCCCCACAGCAGCTGCCTGCTCAGAACGATGGCGGGACCAAGTGTGGTCCAGCGTCAGCCTCGCAGAGATGCGAGGCCAGGGAACCTCGTCCCAATCACGGGGTCCAGAGCAAATAACAGACACTGGCCCAGCACATCTCCAAGGACAATCTACGTGCGACGCAGGGGTCACCGGGACTCACCCGTGGGTGTGTCTCCCTCCAGGGAGCTGCTGCCCGAGTTTAATGCAGGATGGTGGAAGAGGTCCTCTCGGCCCCCACCAGGCACCAGCGCAGGGAACCCGCCGGCACCAGGACCAGCTTCCTCGCGGAAGCACCACACTCCGTGGCCTTAAGCACGACACGGCGGGGAAACGCGGATGCCTGTCTACAGGGGTCCGTAAAGACATAATGCCGCCAGTGAGCGTGCCCTGCGAAGTCAGAGGTCATGACGTGGCCTGGGGCAGCAGAGGATGTGACCTGTGATGTCGGAGGATGCACGTGGACTCTCAGCTGCCCACGTTCTGGCCACTGTGGAGATGGAGCAGCTGGAGAGTCCATGCGGACCCAGCTAGTTGCCTGTGAAAGGGTCACATCCTCCTTGGGGCTGGGGGCAGCCGCTACCGGGGGATTGCGGGCACCCCGGCCCCCATCACTCACAGGCCCCAGGCCAGCAGCGGTCCCATCTGGTGGTCCAGCTGAGGTCAGTGTGCAGAACAGTGAGGGTGGTGGGAAGCGGTGGACGCCTGGGCTCGGAGTTTAGGGGAGGGCAAAGGAAACCCACCAGGGACGCCACACCCCAGTGTCCTTTCTCTATTTAAAGTCAACTAAAAGGACATCTGCAAGTTTCTTTTCAACCCTCAAGTCCCCAAGGCTGATGCTCAGCCCTCACCATTTTTCTGTTGTCAACTCTTTAGGAAAATTTTTATTTTGAATTTTTTTGTGTGTGACAAAACGTACGTAACATAAAGTTTACCATTTTAACCATTAAAAAAATTGTTGAAGTAATAACCACTGTTAACACGTCATTAAAAAATTAAAGTACTAAAGTGGGAAAAACTTACACAATAAAAGACTTTAAGTGATCTGCAACAAACGAAAACCGTTACTAAGGAGTTTACACTTGTTCTGTTCATTTTTAAATCATTGCTTTTGCTTACTAAATTAAAGGCCTGTATCTGCTATTTAAAGAATGATATATATGTATAGATCAAAGAAACAGAAAATGTGTGTCATTCAGAATTATTTTATTTGCAAGTTACTACAAGTTTGCAAATATACTTACAAAAACTCAATTTAACCAGCTTAAAGCATAACGGTGATTGATTGGCTTACACAAATAGAAAACCAAAAGTTAAGTCAGGTAGGAAGTTACCTGGCTGAAGATTTTATAAAAGGCATAGTTTCTTTCCAGTTTTCCTCTCTGCCTTTCAAAATGATTTCTTCAGCAGTTAGTTGCTAAGAGCTTCTGTGGGCTAAAACTTTCTTGCTCAGGTCCAGTGGGAGGAGAATATTTCACTCCTGAAACCACAGTGAGGAGAGTGAAGAATTTTCTCTCCCAGATTCCCACTAAACATCTTCAAAATTAGCCATGGCTGAATTGGGTTATATGACAGTCCCTGAGGCCAAGTGTTTAATTGAGACCTTGGCATTGAATCTGAGATTGGAATGAATGTCACTGAAATAGCTTTGTTTCAAACAAGAGACGAGAGATTCCCCAAAGGATATCCCCAAGGTACAGTTAGCCTGGCAGATGTGGGATGAATGCTGGACAGCAAAATTGTGTGCCTGCTACAAAGGTTTGGTCTCTTTTGGGTACTTTGGCTTGTATGTCCTTACTCATTGCCAATCATAAGGTAAAATTGTCGTTCCTGTCTTGCTAGTTGTTTGGCAAAGGGTGTCCAGCACTGTAGCTTGCTGGTCGTTGAGTGGAGCTGGGTCTTAGTGTTGAGATGGAGATCTCTGGGAGAGCTTTCACCATTTGATATTACATGGGCCTGGAGGTCTCTGGTGGACCAATGTCCTGAACTCGGCTCTCCCACCTCAGAGGCTCAGGTCTGACACCCGGCCGGAGCACCAAAACCCTGTCAGCCACACGGTAGTCTGTGATCTTGGACCAGGATTAACTTCTCTGTGCCTCAAATTTCCTTTCGTGCAGCACCTCCTCGCTTCAGAGGCCCAGTCAAGTGCAAGGGAAGGGCTGTTGCTCACAGGCTGTGCAGGGAGGAAGACCACAAGGCTGGCGCAGGACAGTGGCGCAGGACCAAACTTGCATATATATTTATAATTGTTATATCTTCTTCTTGGATTGGTCGCTTGATCATTATGTAGTGTCCTTCCTTGTCTCTTGTAACATTCTTGGTTTTAAAGTCTATTTAATCTGATATGAGTATTGCTACTCCAGCTTTCTTTTGATTTCCATTTGCATGGAATATCTTTTTCCATCCCCTCACTTTCAGTCTGAATGTGTCCCTAGGTCTGAAGTGGGTCTCTTGTAGACAGCATATAGATGGGTTTTGTTTTTGTATCCATTCAGCAAGCCTGTGTCTTTTGGTTAGAGCATGTAATCCATTCACATTTAAGGTAATTATCGATGTGTATGTTCCTATAACCATTTTCTTGATTGTTTTGGGTTTGTTTTTGTAGGTCCTTTACTTCTCTTGTGTTTCCCACTTAGAGAAGTTCCTTTAGCATTTGTTGTACAGCTGGTTTGGTGGTGCTGAATTCTCTTAGCTTTTGCTTGTCTGTAAAGCTTTTGATTTCTCCATCGAATCTGAATGAGATCCTCGCCTGGTAGAGTAATCTTGGTTGTAGTTTCCTCCCTTTCATCACTTTAAGTATATCATGCTACTCCCTTCTGGCTTGTAGAGTTTCTGCTGAGAAATCAGCTGTTCACCTTATGGGAGTTCCCTTGTATGTTATTTGTCGTTTTTCCCTTGCTGCTTTCAATAATTTTTCTTTGTCTTTAATTTTTGCCAATTTGATTACTGTGTGTCTCGGCGTGTTTCTCCTTGGGTTTATCCTGTATGGGACTCGCTGTGCTTCCTGGACTTGGGTGGCTATTTCCTTTCCCATGTTACGGAAGTTTTTGACTATAATCTCTTCAAATATTTTCTCTTGTCCTTTCCCTCTCTCTTCTCCTTCTGGGACCCCTCTAATGCGAATGTTGTTGCGTTTAATGTTGTCCCAGAGGTCTCTTAGGCTGTCTTCATTTCTTTTCATTCTTTTTTCTTTACTCGGTTCTGCAGCAGTGAATTCCACCATTCTGTCTTCCAGGTCGTTTATCCGTTCTTCTGCCTCAGTTATTCTGCTATTGATTCTTTCTCGTGTAGTTTTCGTTTCAGTTATTGTATCATTCATCTCTGTTTGTTTGTTCTTTAATTCTTCTAGGTCTTTGTTAAACGTGTCTTGCAACTTCTCGATCTTTGCCTCCATTCTTTTTCTGAGGTGCTGGATCATCTTCACTATCATTATTCTGAATTCTTTTTCTGGAAGGTTGCCTATCTCCACTTCATTCTGTTGTTTTTCTGGGGTTTTATCTTGTTCCTTCATCTGGTACATAGCCCTCTGCCTTTTCATCTTGTCTATCTTTCTGTGAATGTGGTTTTTGTTCCACAGGCTGCAGGATTGTAGTTCTTGCTTCTGCTGTCTGCCCTCTGGTGGATGAGGCTATCTAAGAGGCTTGTGCAGGTTTCCTGATGGGAGGGACTTGTGGTGGGTAGAGCTGGGTGTTGCTCTGGTGGGCAGAGCTCAGTAAAACTTTAATCCGCCTGACTGCTGATGGGTGGGGCTGGGTTCCCTCCCTGTTTGTTGCTTGGCCTGAGGCGACCCAACACTGGAGCCTGCCTGGCTCTTTGGTGGGGCTAATGGTGGACTCTGGGAGCGTTCATGCCTAGGAGTACTTCCCAGAACTTCTGCTGCCAGTGTCCTTGTCCCCACGTGAGGCACAGCCACCCCCCGCCTCTGCAGGAGACCCTCCAACGCTAGCAGGTAGGTCTGGTTCAGTCTCCTATGGGATCACTGCTCCTTCCCCCTGGGTCCTGATGCACACATTACTTTGTGTGTGCCCTCCAAGAGTGAAGTCTCTGTTTCCCCCAGTCCTGTCAAAGTCCTGCAGTCAAATCCTGCTAGGCTTCAAAGTCTGATTGTCTAGGGATTCCTCCTCCCATTGCCAGACCCCCAGGTTTGGAAGCCTGATGTGGGGCTCAGAACCTTCACTCCAGTGGGTGGACTTCTGTGGTATAATTGTTCTCCAGTTTGTGAGTTACCCACCCAGCAGTTATGGGATTTGATTTTATTATGATTGTGCCGCTCCTACCGTCTCATTGCAGCCTCTCTTTTGTCTTTGGATGTGGGCTATTGTTTTTGGTGAGTTCCAGTGTCTTCCTGTCGATGATTGTTCAGCAGTTAGTTGTGATTCCGGTGCTCTCGCAAGAGGGAGTGAGCACACGTCCTACTCTGCCATCTTTAACCAATCTCCCATATATGTTTTGATAATAGTACTTTTCTTCCCCGTATTTGCCATGAGTTTCTAAATGAAGAGAGGAAATGCAGCTTCTTTATTCTTAAAGATTTGTGTAGGTAACTGAATTTAAACAATTTCGGTGTATTAGATGAAGGTTAGAAATCCTTTGATATGTTTTATGAGACACCTTTCTCCTCTTTATTTTCCAGTCAGTTTTTTTCTCTCTTATGTTTGATATGAGCTTAGAAATTTAAAAATTAACCTTATTACGCTAACTCTATATCTTTCTAAGCTCTGAGAATCAACTTACAAAATTATGTATGATTTATACACTTGATCTAAAGGGTGTTTTTCAAAGCTACTTAAAATCAGATGCAACTAAATATTTCCTATAAACATTTTCTAGAAATATTATGTTTCCAAAAAAATGCACAAAGTTAAACATTTCTTTTAAATACAACAATTCAATCGAAAGATTTTTCTGAAATCAGTATTTATAAGTATTTTCATAGTATATGGGGTAAGGTCTGCCTCATTTTTCTAAGGTTTTGCTAAGATTTTAAAAGTAGATATTTTATTCACTTTCACTTCCAGACAATTTACAAATATCTTATTAAATTATATGAAAAACATTCTGGAATTTTTGAATGTTTCAATGAAATTTTAGATTAATTTTGTAAAAAAATGGGTGTTTTAATGTACTGATATAGATGTAGGTTTCCATTTTCCCAAGTTTTATTTATGTTGTTCAGCTAAGTTTTATAATTTCTACCATTCATTGTTAATTTTATTGCTATGCATTTGATAGAGTGCATTACTATTGTGAATGGGATTTTTTTCCAATTACATATTCAATTGTGTTACATATCAGTTGTTTCAAGTGTCAGTTTGAAGGATGTGCATACTGTCTGCTCCTGGAAATCTTGTAATAAATTGTCTGAAACTGCTCCTGAAATACTCTAAGGGATAAATTTTTCCTGTCTCTCTGCAGGAGTGGTCTCTTTGGATTTTTGCATGCTTTTAATCAATTTTGATACCTTTAATATTTCATTCTATGGTTTTCTAGAAAATCATAGGGAATCATGTATCTTTTGATTAGAATTTATGTACTTTTATTTATAATATTTTCTCTCTTTTAGGACTGGTGCACAGGAGAACAGACATTTTTTAAGTTAGAATTAGACCTCTTAAAATATATTTATTTTTCAGTTTAGGATCCTTTACTGGTCTTCACTAGAAGTGACAGAATGCTTTCCTAATGACCGGAGAACTTCATCTGCTGCCACTCATGAGGGGTTGATCCTTATGTGACCTGGCAGTGTCTGGCTGCTAAACCAGCTGGCACCCACTGAGACTTGACTAATGCCACTTCCAGTGGCCTGACAATCAGATTTTTGCCTTTCCCCACCATCACTCATGACAAATTGAGTTTCTTCCTGAGTTTACCAGGTGAGGAAATGACACCTAATAATACAGTGAGAGTAATCTCCCTGTATTGTCACTTGTCATTTGCCTACGTAGCTAGAACTGCAGATAGAGACCTTTTCTGACTGCAGGTTTCTGGGCTTTCTGACCTGAACAAACAGGACAAAGTGCAGAAATCCAGAATGTACCAGACTGTGACTCAGAATGAGAATGTGTAGCCATCTTTCAGAGGAGACCTTCTGGGCTCCTAAATGGAGATGTTTTTAGGGTTGTCTATACTTAGTATGGGTACAGAGACTTGGGTCACAGATAAGAATGAAGCCCCTTTCGGTCCCCATGGATTCCACGACTATCAGAATGACACAGCAGGAGTACTTGTAGAGAAGTGTAAATAGTCTTCCATACTAGAAATTTGTCTTAAGCAACGTTTGTTGCTCTTGAATACCACAGGGAGAGACATCAGCAGGTTAAACCTGCAGTCTGCTCTTTACTCTGTGCCATGCATAATTTATCCTGGCAGAAAAAAAATCTTTAAAATTAATAGCACGACCTATCATTTAAATTAAGAGAACGCTTTAACAATCCTTGCAATATAGACCACTTTCTTTCCCGATTAGCTAAAAGAGGAAAAATTTGTCTGGCTGATTGGTTCATTAACTGTCTCATAATTGGCTTTTCAAAGAACTTGGTTGTCCTAGATCTCTATAGATATTTATCAGGTTTTTATATATTACTATCACTTTCTGTGCTTCTGTACCCTTAGAGGTAGCCAGGGGTAATTTTATATTTGAGAACTGAATTCCCTCTAACCAAACCAGTTAAAATTATAAAGAAATTCTCTAGGCCAGTATAAAGGCAACCAGTTCGATACATTTATTTTTTTCCATTTTGTCAGGAAAAGCAGTCTGTGACTACTCTGGTCCTAGTTCAAAAGAGTAAGCAGAAACCCCAGATTTTTTTGATTTTGGGAGGTTTCAGTCATAATTCCAATTCCATTCCTCAGCATGTGTTTACTCCTTTGTATACTACCTGACAATTTTGAGTTTTCAGTTAGTGTTGTAATCATTTCATTAATATTTTCTGTATTCAGTTTCATTCAAAGTTCTCCATAACTGTAATTTTTCTCTAATTCATTTATATTATTGTATACTTTTCATTTCTTTATTTTCCTTGATGTCGTTTATCTGTTTTGTAGTTGATTTAAAAGATCCACCCATTGTTTTGTATTTTTTGATAGCTTCATTTTCTTGCCATTAATTTCCACTTTCATCTGTATTAATTCTATCTGCTTTCTTTCGTCTTGTTGTATTCTTCACCTTCTGTCTTGTTAAATAAAATTAAATATTTAAATTATTTAATTTTGGGCTTTATTCATAAGTCCAATAGTTTATTTATAAGAACATAATTGCTATGTGTTAGAAACTATATAAAATTCAATTAATTAAAAGTAAAAAATCAGTTGAGACATAATTGAATAAATAAAAAATTGAATATCACTTTTTCTTCCTTAAATCACATATCCAGAAATTAAGAATATTGTTTGGTGCTTATTTTGCATATATATACATATATGTATAAATAAATTAGATACCTAAATTTGTACAATTTCTGATATAATAATAGCTGATATTTTGTAGTGCTTACTGTTTTTTTTTTTTTAATTAATTAATTTATTTTTGGTTGCATTGGGCCTTTCTTGCTGCGTTTGGGCTTTCTCTAGCTGCAGAGAGCAGGGGCGACTCTTTGTTGTGGTGGGCGGGCTTCTCACTGAGGTGGTTTCTCTTGTTGCGGAGGACAGGCTCTAGGCGCGTGGGCTTCAATAGTTGTGTCTCATGGGCTCTAGAGCACAGGCTCAGTAGTTGTGGCGCATGGGCTTAGTTGCTCCGCAGCATGTGGGATTTTCCTGGACCAGGGCTTGAACCTGTGTCCCCTGCATTGGCAGGTGGTTTCTTAACCACTGCACTACCAGGGCAGCCCACTTACTGTGTTTTTATGTTACTATTTTTTTTTTTAATTTTATTATAGTTGAGACTCCTATTTTTTTTAATAAATTTATTTATTTGTTTGTTTTATTTTTGGCTGTGTTGGGTCTTCATTGCTGTGCCCGGGCTTTCTCCAGTTGCAGAGAGCAGGGGCTACTGTTCGTTGTGGTGTGCAGGGTTCTCATTGCAGTGGCTTCTCTTGTTGCAGAGCACTGGCTCTAGGTGTGAGCTTCAGTAGTTGTGGCTCGCGGGCTCTAGAGTGCAGGCTCAGTAGTTGTGGTGCACGGGCTAAGTTGCTCCGTGGCATGTGGATCTTCTCGGACCAGGGATCTATCCCGTGTCCCCTGCATTGGCAGGTGGATTCTTAACCACTGCGCCACCAGGGAAGTCCCTGGGACTCCTATTTCATGTGGATCTATAAAGATCAACCTCATTAATTTGCTTGTATATGTACTAACATGTCATATTTGTGAATGTTTAGGTTGTTTCAATTATTTTGTCATTGCAAAAATGTTTCAATAAATATTCTCAAACTTCATACAGTATTTTATATCTGCCCTGTCAAATATGGTAGCCACTGGCACATGTAGCCTTTTAAATTTAAATATGTTTCTTATAAAATAAAACTAAGAGTTCAGGTTCTCAGCATAGTAGCTAAGTTTCAAGTGCTCAGTAACCACATCTTGCTAGAGGCCATGATATCAGACAGAAAAGACATAGAACATTTACACCAACTGAAAGTTCTGTTGGCCAGTTCTGATTACACATTCTAGCAGGTATTAATATTGGAAAAGTTTTGAGAACTAAGGTTTCATGTTTAAGTGTTTGTACATTTGAAATTTGCGTGCAGCCAAATAAAGATGATTGTAGAATTTAGCTGTCACACTACAATGCATGAAATTATCTAATTTTCCATATTTCATCAACAGTGGATGTTACCTTTTAAAAACATTTTTTCTCAAAATAATAGGAAAAATAGTTTCTTGTTACTATTATAGTTTTTATTAATGTGATTATCAGTGAGTTCATCACTCATATTTGTTGAAATTTGCATTTCTGATTCTTTAAATTTCTTGTTATCTCTTTAAATATTCTATTGAATATCTTTTTATACACAGAGATTAATAAATTATGAGGCATGCATTTACCTTTTTGATTCTAGTCACATCTGTGTACGTTTTCAGTATTTTTATCTAGAACCAGCAGTAAGTTTACTTGTTATTATGCCGTTCCTCAGTTTCCCTTGCTTCATAGCATTTTTTTCATAGTACCCATGTTGTTGCTTTTCTTCACATTCATCCCCTATATGGGAAGATCTATACAGCTCTTGTCTTAATAGGTAAGATGAAGGAATTGACCTTGAATTTCACTTCCTGTTAACTGGCACCATTTCCAGATTCTATTTTCAAATCTGTAACAGTAGGGAAGGTTGATGTGCAGTTCCTAGTCCAATTCCCTATTTCTGGCAATTCTTCATCTTCTGGCCCTGCTCTACTTTGATTAAGTGTTTTTCCGAACATTGTTTCCAGGTTTTCTGGTATCAAGCCAAAGAACTGAGCCAATGTTGTACACTGAGGACTGCACTCGTCGGCCAACACTGCGACCAGGTAGTGTTTTCTTTGCCCTTACTTAACAGCAATTTACCTGTGCGAGGTACCACTCTCCTCACGATGCACTTTGTCATCACCTGTTTTTTCCTGCGTTCTTCCAGTTATTAGCAGTGATTTGAAATCTCCGTCTCAGGGAACAGCTCCAAACCAGTGTTTCAGAGAGGGTCTCCTCTTGTCAGAGAGTCTGTGTCTCAGTTAGTTGATCAATGGTGGTAGAATTATGAAACAGCTTAACACTTCAAAAATAGGCTTTTAGAAGATTAGGGATTTAATCTATGCGTTAAAGCCTGGCTCTATGTCTTTCTGCTTTTCCTCCATCTAACTCTAACTATCTCATATTAGTGTCAATTCATACAAGATACCAATATTAGGTTATCTGTCAGAATTACTATAGAAGGCTGCTAAGGGTTTTAAAAATATTTCACTGTGTCTCCATCAGTATTTAATGAATAGTTGTGGAAGGCTCCCTTGGGGCCTGCAAACCAGCTGTCATTTTGAACCAGAAATCTCTGATCATAAAATTTCAAAAATAATATCTTTTACTATAGCTGACAGTAAATTCTTAGCACTGAAGCTGTTCTGTGTGGCAGAGATTCATTTTAAAATGCATTGGATGTGTCAGAATTCCTCTTCAATTATGTAAGTCGAGGGATTGAAGTACGTTAATTTCAAGGATTCCTGTAAAAAAAAGCCATATGAGAGAATTCCTTAGTGAAAAAAACAAGTTTCTAAGAACATCTCTTTTAAAAACTAAGTGAATGTAGTGGGACATGCATATATTCTATAGATGCTCCTTACATTTGTTTAAATAAAATATTTTAAATACAATGTCTCACATTATTATCTGCACATAATCTTTTATGGTACCAAAATTATTAATCAATTGATGGCTCAGTTTCAAACTACAATCCTCTACTTGCCGAAATATGTCTGTGTTTAAGGAACTCAACAATAAACAGAAGTCATGTATTTTATTGCCCTGTAGAATATATTTTAAAAATTCTCAGGTGTGTTGTGCAAATCTGCTTTTCAAAAGCAATGTTAACAGAAAGCAAAGTGTATTGTTTCCAGGAGAAAAAGAACATAGCTCTCTGCTTCAGAACATGGTTTATGAAGTATAAGGTTTTTTCCTCCGTAAAAATAGTATCAGCCTTTCTTGCGCAAGATGTCTAGATGTTGCAGCCCTGAAAAAAATCAAGAATACAACTCTTCTGATGGAAAATACTCGTTCTGTTTTTCACTACAGTGATAATGACAAATGACTGAGGGAAACTGCCATCTCTTATAGTCAAACTGTTCTTCCATATTTTTGTACTTAGAATATGATATGTTTATAATTCATATTAAATTGTACTTTTTAAAAAAACCGATAGCAGTATATAAAATTAACATGTGGTAGAAAGTAATTATAGCTCTCATATTTTTATCATGTTATCTGTGCCAGAAACTGTAGGAGGAAATATTAATAAATTATCTTATATATTTTTCTCAAACATCCTGCAGAGGAAGAGATTTATAGCCCTGTTTTGTTTTCTGTTTTTTTTTTTGGATGTGGTATCTTTGTCAGATAACTGTTGAGTGACTTATCAGGACCACAGAATAAATGGACTATATTCCATAAGCTTAGTCCTCAAAAGACATTGGCTGTTTGAATCCCTACAGTTAAGTCCCTTAAAAACTTATAGACACACTGTAAAAGATATATGAAATACTGTTAAAAATAAAAGTCTAGTTCACAGTGATTTACTCTATATCAAATGTTTTTTACAGAAAATTTTGTAGTTTTATTCTTCAGTATTATGCAAATTTTCAAAGTTCCCTTTTCTTTGTACTTAGATGCTTAGGTATGCAATTTGATCATTTGTCTTCTAGAATAAGTAAATATTATGGAAAATTTCCAGAGTCAGTGGTGACATTGTGACATTAGTCTGCATAAAATAATGGTTTCTACTTGGGTTAATAATTGCATGGGTCAACTCCAGTGATATGTAAACCTATAATTTTATGTCTAAAAATTAGTTATGGATATCATTCAGGTTTACAGTCCAACAGGGGACATTTAGAGTTGTGACTCCAAATCAGCCAACAAGCTATCAAAAGTAGATATCTTTAAGTATGGTTGTATTTCAACACATTTCTCATTATGTGGTCTATAATACAATGATACTTATAGATTTTTTTAAAAAGAATTTTACTCAAAATAATAAGTTCCATTTATTGAGTTTTTTGTTCTCGGTGCTGATCAAGTTTCTCTAGTTTAACAACTATATATACAATTTTATGCAAATGAGGAACATTACAAATTACTTTGTGTAATGGTAGCTCCTATAGGATGTTAACCTGGAAATCTCAGTGTGTTAACATAAGAAATGTTTATTTTTAGCATATGTGATGCAATGATAATTTCTTTTCCTTCACTTAATTAAATCCACAATTTTTTTTTTTTTTTTAAACCTATAAGGTATACTTTCTGGCTCTCTGCTGACTCCTTTTACACATTCTTCCCTATCTAGATTCACTTTCAATATGCACTTCCACATTTTCTTCTAGCCCGGCAGCAGGTAATATCGCAAACCTGGATCAATGCAGTTTTCTGCCTTTAAAAAGACACACATAGACGCATACACACACACACACACGCACACACACACACACACACACAGGTTGATGAGTGCTGAAGAAAATAATGCAGTAATGCACCAACACAGGATGTAGTCATTATACATTCTTAGTACATCATGAAAGGGGTCCTTAATGCTTTCTGACACTGCAGTTGTTCCCTAATTAGCTCTTTACAATATTCTCCACAATAGCTGTTTCAAATTCCTCAATTCCCTTGAAATTTTTAACCTGGTTACCTAGGATAAAATATAGAGATAGAGATAGAGACAGAGATAGATAGATAGGCATCTCAATTTTCCATTTAAAAATCTTAAAAACCTATTGCTTGAAAACCCTTAGTAATTGCAAAAGATAATGGCAGCTATTTTATGATAAAGCCTTCTGTATAATGTTGAAATATGTCAACCTTTCTGGCTTAGTTTAGCCAAACCTTGTGAAAATGAAGAACATGAAACAATATGTCAATATTTATTGAGAATTTATTCTTTAACAGATATTGTTATAGATACCATAAATATATTAATGACTATAATTCAAAAATATTTTGAAATAAATGCTATTATTACACCCATTTGATAAATTTGGAAACATGATGGATAAGTTAATCAAGGTCACACAACCCGGAAGTGGTGACAAAGATTCAAATCTGGCCCTAGAGATCACACTCTTAACTGCTATACAAATAGATTTTTCTTATCTTTTGACTTTCCTGTCTTTGTTTTTTGACTCTGTGGACTTTGATGCTCTTTTCTTAAACTAAACAATGCTTATGAAAATATTCATTTAAGGTAGTTTTAAGTGTATGGAGGAATACATGGCTGCATTAATTTAAAAAGGAGATCAATAAGCACAGTCTTATTGAGTGTTGGTATACAGCTAGTATAAGGCTTATTTTTAATTTTCAACAACATCTTTAAAGACCATACTGGTTTGAGCTTTTCTGATAAAAATATTTATTTCTCTTCTATCAACATCAAATTCTCTCTTTCCACAGCACAAGTTTTCTATTTAATTATTTAATTATTTTCTGTGTTTTAATTTTGGCACATCATACAATTAATATTCCCTAAGTTCATAATCACTTCTCACACTAAATATCTTAACTTGTGTTCTCCCATGTCACAGAATGCCCTTTGCATATCTAAATCAAACTTTCCTTTACTGCTAGATTGAATATGACCTCCTATATGAAATATTATGCACGTGTTCATCTTATTTGTATCTTGTCTCTCAAACATTAAGGCACTTTAAGTCACCTCATTCAGATTAATATTTGTATTATCAGTTACTTTGATACTTTTATATTTCAAATAAAAAAATACTTAGCTCAAACTCTGATTTCTGTATCTCAATTACATATCTCAACATTTTATTCCTATTTAGTACGTTAATTTTTACTTGTTTAAAAACAAACTTCTGTATAGCATTCTATCGTATTAACATATCAGAAGTTAGAGAATAGTTTATATCAGAAGGTAGAGAATAGTTTATATGTAAATTCAGTACCTCATATATAAATCAGCATAGTACAAGTATTCAGTAAATGTATTCCTTGATTATTAATTGTTATATTTAACTACAATAAATATATATACATTTTGGATGCACATATTAGCTTACACTATTTCTAAAGAAGTGTGGTTAATATAAAATGAGACTACCAGAATATTGAGGTAATCAGTATTCCTTCTATGTACCTCACAAATTATGAGCAATTCTTTATTTTTCTTTTCTTTTTATTCTTTACTTTTTACATCTGACTTGCACCATGCTGGGAAATTCACCTGATATTAATGTTAATTCATTTTTCAAGGTTAAGAGAAATAATAGCTTTCATTATCTGTAGTAATCATATAAATGCATTAAAGCACATAAAGAACACAAAAACTAAAATTTCTTATGAATGTCTTTTTTTATTAAAAGCTTAGACTATTAAAAAAATAAATATCTGAATTAATAGAAGTCAGTGAAACTCTACTCTGTGATTTTACCACTGTTAAGCTCCTTTCAGTCACATATACAAGCCAACTATAAAAATGACAAAAGATGAAATGCTTTGTTTAGAAATCTGATGACATGTTTCCATTATTGAGGTCATATAGAAGAGGTGTTTTGGCTGTCAGCCAGTGCCATGTGGGTACTTAATTCCGTTTTTATTTGGATCTCTGTGACCTAGTCTTCACAGTTACATCAATGATAAACGAACATCTCATTTTAGTAACATATACTATAGTAACTGGTATCTGCAGTTTGACACATTGCTAATTAAATATTGATTTGTTGAATGAACTCTAAGCCTTCAGTATTTTTCTAATTAAAATAATGACTTGTCCATATGCTCGCAGTTATGTTTCTCTTTAAAAAGTAAAAGACACATAGAAGTAGTTCAAAAGTGCAAATTATTAAGCATATTGTACTTCAAGGTATGGTTAATAAATTAGACATATTGTAATAGGTTCCGGCAAATTGCTTTTATTGCTTATAATAAAGAAAGATTTCATGCTTCTAATCCAGTTTGGTAATGGCAAAATGCAGCATTTAATAGTAGTGGTACTGCCTTAGGATAATACATTTACTCAGGAGATTTTACTCCATCCTGAGTGAGAAGCTATCCAATTGGATTACTGTAGGTCGTATTAAAATTGAAAAGCCTTAAACGTCTAAAAACAAAATTATTTTTCATTTTAAATTGTTACAAATAAATCTCTGTCAATTGAATTATCCCTGATAAAAGCAGTATTGCATATAAACAGAATTCTTTATATAATGGAATCTCTTTAACACTCCCGAGTCTGGAAACTAGTTAAACATGAAGTCCATCATATATTAGAAAACATTAAAAAGGTATCAAATATGACAGCTTTGTAAGACTTTGTTTTGTTTTTTTTTTTTTTAACAGTAAGAGAGTTCTAGGACATAGAGTTTCATGGACACTTTTAATAGGTCTTGACCATGAATTGCCCTTTGAAGAATAAGATGAAGCTTAGGAAGCAAATGCTGATGTTGCAAAAAGACATAAAGTGATGACTGTGCTTTAAAAGATTTTCCCAGAGGTTATCACTTTTTTTTTTTTTAAATCCAGAAAATTATTTGAAGTACTGTTCTTCCTCTCTTTTTTTTCCTTCTTTCAAAACTCTCTTTACATAACTTTCTTCTTGTTCATTTGTTAGTTTGGTTGCAAATGTTTCTTAAATATAGAGTAGATTTACAAATATTTATGAATAATATGGGATGTAGAGAACAAAATGCAAAGGCGCTATCTTAAAAAATAGAATGTAATTGTTATCTTTGAAATATCACTTACATCTCCCTTCCTGACCCTATCCCTTTCCCAGCCCCACAGTAGAAAACATTATTCAAATTTTGTATTTATAATCTCATTGCTTTTCTTTATTTTTCCCCACGTATGCTGGTTTCCGTGGTCATATATTGTTTAGTTTGGTATTTTTTTTAAACTATATATAGCATAGGTATTTTTCTGTGATTGATTTTTCACTCAATGTTTTATCCCAATTTAGCATAGCTAAAAAGAACTATTCATGTTTGCTTTTTTTTTTTTTAACTTCTGGGTAGTATTCCATTTTATGAACATAACACAATTTATTTATCTTTTTACTCTTGAATAACAGTTATATTTCCTTCATTTGGGGCCATGAGAAACAAAACCACAATAAATATTATTTTACAATGATTTTTTTTCTTTTGCACATAAGAGGGTTTTTTGAGTGCATAAAAAAGTAATATTTCTGGATCATAAGTATTGAAGAAGAAAACCCAAGCCAAAATGGTTAGCTCACCCCTTTATTAAGAACACTGCAAGGTAAAAACAGCTTTAGAATACTGTTGAGTCAGACAGCAAATGTTCTGAAGAATTTATAGGTTAGACAAGCTAATGTCATAATCAGGTTGATTTTATGGCATGCTCACTCTTCAAAATCTCAGGAATTATGAGTAATTTAGGTTGTATTTGCCATGTGATAGGATGATGGGCTTTCAAGGCAGGAATTAAGGTTTTATCAGGTATTAGTCTCTAGGATTAGCAAGAGGGGTTAGGAACAACAGTGTGGAACAATGTTTAACTGAGATTGGTCAAAAAAAAAAAAAAAAATCAGTCCTTCAGCATTCCTCAGTGTTTAGCTGAAACACTTTAGGTTTCAGCTAAACATTTTAGGTTTCAGGTAGAGCTTTACCTCAGTGTTTCTAAAAAATCCCAAATTATTTCCAGAAGTGATTATTCCAATTAAATTCCAATAAAAATATATGTGATCCTATTTCCACACCCTACCAATACTTGATATTTTCTGGTTTTGTTTGCATTCCCGGACTGTTGATTAGGTTTTTTATCTCCTCAAATATTTATCAGCCATTTTTTTGTTCTTTTTCGCTATTTTAGTGTTTCTCTTATTTTGATTTTGCATAGTCAATATTTCTTATTGCTCCAAAGAAGGACTTTCTGTGTTCTGATTTGTTTTTTTTTATTATCTGTCAGGATATCTATGTCTTTATTGTCTCTCAATCAATCTATCATCCATTTATCTAACCTGTCTACTCTATCTATATAATGTTATCTTACATTTTAGTGGCCTGATCCTTAATTTCCGTTATTGTATCTTTATATGAACAGGGGTTAGTTATTTAGCTGTGATCAAATGTTGTCAATCTTACCATTTGTAGTCGATATTTTATATCTTAGAAATATTTCCCTATCTTGATTCATAATGGTATTATTTATTTTGCCTTTTACAATTTTATTGTAATTTATTCTTTCATATTAATGATTTAGTTATTTGGGATTAAAATTTTATGGATAGGGAAAGGATGGAGTACAATTCCCTGTTTTTTCAAATAGGTATAAGCAGTTGACATTAAACCATTCGTTAAGAAGCATTTTCCCCCATTCTGCAATGCCAATTTGTCATAAAACAATGTTCCATATATTTAGTTCTGTTTCTGTTCTTCTAATATCATTCATGGTTCTGTTGACTATACAGCATTGTTTAATTTCTAATCTTTGACATCTAGTAAGGCAAGTTATTTCATCCTGCATGTGCTAAATCCATAGTTATCAGCTAAGAATGATTACCCCTCCCCCCAACCTCAGGACATTTTCCAACATCTGGAGATATTTTGGTTGTCACCTGGGGAGGGTGTGCTACTGGCATCTAATTGTTAGAGGCCAGGAGTGTTGCTATACACCCTGCACTGCACAGGGTTACCACACTTCCCCCAGCAAAGAATTGTCTGGTCCAAAATGTTAGTATGGCCAAGGTTGTAAAACCCTGAACTAAATGGATGACCCATTGGGATGTCTTTCTGAAAAGGGAATTGTATGGTCCATGTGTGCAGTAGGATTCAATATAGACATGTTTACTTCCTGCTTTATCTCATTTTTATTCTCTTAGTTGTCTTCTTGCTTTCCTTCAATGTCCTTTATTAAATTTTCATTAGTCTATTCTGTCTTGCAATTTAGTCTTTATTAGTGAGAGTTTCGTATTTCCTTTCCTGAGTGCCTTGAGAGGTAATACAGAGTCTGAAAAAGGAAGATCACAGTCTCTTTTCCTTTCACTTTTTTCTTGAGTTTAATCAACTTTTTTTTCATTTCTTCCTGATTTTGTTCCCTTTTTTTTTTCTGACTCAAGGTGATTTTCCCTATCCTGAATATATATTTATATATAATTATATAGTATTATATCTAAAGATACTGAATAAGATTATTCAGTTTGAGTGCTGTCTTTTGCTTTATGGTAATTTTATTCAGGGAGAAAGTTTCATTCCTTCAGGTATATTATGTTTCATTTAAAAAGATTGTTCATGGATTTATTTCATTTTGGTCAATTTTGGGTGGTATACAAGATTCCCAGTTTAATGAAATTTACTTCTCACAGGGTAGCAAAATCCAGATTTTTTAGTGAATATGATTTTCTTTAAAGACAAGAAAAGAGACTCTGTGTTTTCTGAATTATGGCTCTTTATTGTCATGAGAGACCTTATGTTTACCCCTTTTAATTATTTTCTTCTCAACCAGCCAAATGTCAAAAAGTACCACTTCATCTATTTTCTTCTTTATTCTGTCACAGAAACTATGCTTTTTAAAGATTGACACTTCAAATTAATAGACTATAATTTCATTCCATTTATATCAGTGTTTCTCAGTTGGGAAGGGAGGGACAGTTTTGTCTCAAAAGGGGCATTGTACAAGGTCTAGAAACATGTTTGGGTTGTAAGAACCCCTGGGTGGAGTGGGGGAGAGGGCAGAATTTTGCTACTAGTGTCTACGTGTTCTACTAGGTAGAGGCCAGGGACGCTGCCAAACATTCTACAATGCGCAGCCAGCCCCTGCTTCCCCCCAGGAGTCATCTGGTTCCAAGTGTCAATCCATTCGGGGTTGATGAGCCCTGACGTGTGGCATACACTTCTAGTACTTCCAGACTTAGGTCAGGTTTACTCTTCCTGGTAGTGGTTTTAGATCAAATGTATTACCTCCCCCTTTTCTGTTTCTCATGACCTTTTCCTCCACACTCTTGCTCATTACAAACCCCTGCATTAGGGCAGGAACAAAGGTGGTACTTCCTAGGAATCATTGGTTTGCTTGGAGTTATTTTGAATTTGGGACATTTATTGTCTACAAATTATAATGAAAGCATCATTTTGTGTACCTGTGCTTGTCCTATTAATAGTTTGTAATGTTTTGGTGGAACTACAGAAAAGATAGAATGAGACAGCCGCCATTTTCTTCAAATATCCAGAAGCCTTCCTTCAGGACCACCTTAAACTATATTTTTTTTCTTTGATATTTTACAGACTACCTAGTGATTATGAATTTGGGTTGCAAATTCATGTTAGTGGAAATTGTGGCTTCAGATTTTTTAGGGAGATTTTTGTCTCCAGCCACTGCCAAATGGCAGGGTAGTAAATGTTTTCGCTGTCTTCAGTGGTTGAATAAGTCTATTTGTAACTCACATTTCATTGAGAGTCCAGCTTTACCTGCTTGCGTATTCTACTGACTGCATTTTAGTTACATCCTAATTTTCTTTTTCCTTTCCTGAACGCCAGGAGAGGCAAAGGGGTTTAAAAAGGGAAGTCCAGTTTTTCTAAGGGCTTGGCATATACCCTCAGATAGAAGATGAGCCCTGAGGCTCTAACTATTTGTGTTCCTACCATTATTTCAAGCTTATCTTAATCACAGAACTCGAAACAGACCATTTCAAAGATATATGTTTTTGTAGAAACGTTTATAGGACCAAAGAATATTTAGAAAATTCTTGTTTTTCTGGAAACAAAAATATGTCTTATTATCTGGTTAAAAATAATTTTACCCGACTTCATTGATACTCAACCAAGAAAGGCAAATAACTAGGTTTCCAGGAGAGGTTTTACTCCCATCTAAATCTTATCCATACATCACCTGTAACAAGTCACGTTGATAGTATTTACCTCTGATAGGATGTGATGAAAATGGCACTTTACATCTCTGGTCTTCCTCCTTGAAACACATAACTCCAGTCTAATCATGAGAAAAATATTGGAATATATTTTGAAGAATAAGGGGCATTCTATAAAATACCTCACCAGTACTCCTCAATGCTGTCAAGGTCATCAAAGACAAGGGAAATCTGAGAAACTGTCACAGTTCAAAGGACCCTAAGGAGACACGACAACTAAATGATATTATCCTGGATGGGTTCTTGGAACAGAAAAATCACATTGACTTAAAAAAATAAAGAAATTTGAATCAAATATAGACTTTAATTAGTAATGTATCGATATTAGCTCATTAACTATATAAAATGTACCATGTAAGATGTAAATGTAAGATGTTAATAATAGAGGAAACTGAGTTCAGGGTATATAGCACTTCTTCCACTGTATTCTTAATTTTTACAAAAATCCAAAACTGGACTAAAAATAAATTTTATTAAGTAATAAACACAAAAGTTTCTATCAAAATACTTCCTCATTTAATAGAAATGCTAGTTTCTTTCCCAAATGATGTTGTAAATCTCATGCAAAGTAGTTTTGTTCACTTTAGGTTTGAGACAGTGTTTCCATCACACTGCACTGTTGTGCCATGCTATATTGCATACTCTCTTCTAAGGTGGCCCAGACATAGAGGTTGCACTTGATCTAAGGCAAGAAATAATTAGGAAGTTATCATAGTTACTACTTAGAAAAACATGGTGGTAGAAGCTTTACTGGAAAAAAAAGTTGTTCATAGGGCAGAAGCAGAACATAAGGGCAAGGTGAATTGCTCTTTCCTGTGAATATTTAGGAAAAGGAAGACTGTAAAATATTGGGGAAATTTTAATTGGGGAGTATTTTAGAATATATGGCAATTAGGAACAAAGAGAAAGATTCAAAAGGAAAAATGAGGAAAAGTTATATATCATTTCTACTTGCATTTCCCCTGCTTCTGCCTTCCTTAGATTTTGTACCAGAACCTACTAACAATTTGTTCTTATTGGGGAAGTTTGAACCTTGTACCAGCTGAGACACTCCAGGCCTCAGCTTCACTGTTCACTTCCCTTAGATTTAAATCAGTTGCTCAACACAAAAATCTAGTGGTTTTATCCTGATAACTATTGTTAATTCAATTAAATTATGCCAGTCTAGTATCCGTATTGCTAGCTGAGTTCAGTAGTTTTATGTATTTTATCACTATTATTGTCTTAACATTATGCGTGACTAATGCCAATATTGTAGCATTATAGTATATGTAAAACTGGGCTTATTTTTCCCCATTATGCAACACAATTCTATCCCAAATCCATATTTGCTTATTAACCACAGCTTATTAAAATTGATTAAATTGGGTATGGTATTCTTTCACTATCATAACTGCCAGCCAACTTCTCTCCACAGAACCAAGCTCCACTAGCATTCCCTGCTGAGATGTCTTGCTCCCCTGATTTGTTTTTTATGTATTAATTCACCTTATTAACCCTTTTTTTTTTCCCTTTATAGGCAGCTGGTAATTTGAACAATTTTGGTATTTTTTTCTAACTTTAAATTGGAATTGTGGATAAGTCATGCACTACTACTTTCTGATTATCACCACAAAATTCTCACCTTTACTCAAGCACAGGTGACATATAACAATGTATTGTTATCAATACATTATTATTTTGATTAATGCATTGTCTAGAATAGACCAAATTTAGGAGAAAACATTTCCTAAATGCTATATTTTATCTAAACAATAAATCCTGTGCCTAGTTTAAAAATTCTAAATGTAATGTTCAAAATGGATGCCTCGTTAAGGAACCAGAATTACTTAATTATTTAAATGGAATTTTCTACTGTGCTATGTATTTCAGGAAATTCTGACTAGGTAAACTGGGGAAGTTAAAATTATTACTAGAAAAGAGTAAAACCCTGTTGTGATGGGAGGCTCAAATGGTTCAAGTGTCCCTTTTCTATCTTTTTGGAATAAAAAAAGCAACTAAATCTACGTACAGACGTCTGAGGCATGTGGCCCTTCTGCTTACCAGATACCTTGGCAGTGACAGCCCGTCTTATTCTAGACACAGGAGAGTAATTTGTAGCCAGGGGGGAAAGTCATGGACTATAGTAAAGGCATGAACCCTAACTCTGAGAATGGGGATAAGTTTAAGAGTAATAAGTTAAAACCCAAGCAGACATCCTAAATAATATATAATATTTCCTGAATTCAAATGATATACAGACTAGAATAAGTTTCTTATACTCTACCATGGAAAGAAGTTAAAATATGTTATCTCACTCACTAATGCATCATTGATATCAAGGCCTTATTATTTCTACTTTCTTCACCTTCTCTCTTTTTGCTCTTGTTTAAGAATCTCTTGCAAACATCATTATTCTTTGTAACAACCAGATCTTTCTCTTGTTTTTGAACCAAGCAAAGAAAACTACAGTGTTTCATTATGTCATAGTTTTCAAGTAATTTACTAAGGGGTGGTCAAGAAGTCTTAGTAACTATCACCAAATTTTTTTTTTTAACTTTATTTTATATTGGAGTATAACTGATTAACAATGTTGTGATAGGTTCAGGTGTATGGCATAGTGATTCAGTTCTACATTTTTCCATTTAGGTTGTTACATAATATTGAGCAGAGTTCCCAGTGCTATACAGTAGGTCCTTGTTGGTTTTCCATTTTAAATATAGCAGCACTATCACCAACATTTTCATCATCATAATAATATCATTATGGGTCTTTAATAATTTTGAGTAATGAAGAATCTATTAAAATGACTGCGGATTTTTAAAAAATTACTAAACAACAATTTATTGAATATTGAAAAAATGACAGTCATGTGTAAATTATGGAATAATAATTAAGATATCATACTTATCATATTTGTTGATTTTAATGTACTATTGAATATTATCTATTACAGAAGAGAAACATCCAATTCACACTTCCTTGTATGTAAATATGCACACAATATACCCACCAATAAATTTATAGCATTATTTTCATAGATTGTGTATTAGTGTTTACATTATTATGGCTATATGATATTTTACTTACAACTAAGCCTGTAGTATACCTGACTGCATTTTTTGTTTTTACAATAGTTATTGAAAATTGCTTCATTTTTCTTGTTTTGTTCTCTTTGTGTTTCTTGCTAACTGAATCCTAAACTACCATCAATAAGATACATGCTCCCAATTTGTGAAAATATAAATGTCCTGGATCCCTTTGCATTGCTGGGGCTGGATGGGACGTGCTCTAGGCCTGTTGCACACCTCTCTTTCATTATTACCCTTGGAATTCGTCCTCTGTAAGTTCCTTATATGGAATTTACATTTTCCTTTTTTATTTGGTTCCACATTTTAGTGAAATGCTTTCTTCAGTGGCTTCCCCCACACAGGCATATTGTTCTGGGCTATGTTAATTGTCTAAATTTATAGTTCATAGGCGATATTTTTGCAAGTCAAATTTAGGAGGAAAACTATTTGCCACTAAAAATTTTGAAAACATTTGTTCAGACTACCGGGGTCACAAGAAGTTGGATGTTGTTCTAATTTCTGTTCTTTTTATGTGGACTTTTTTCCTCCTTTCTGAAGGCTTTTAGTATCTTTCCTTTGCCCCTTTTATTCTTTAATTTCACAATGGCTTGCCTTGGTGTGCATATTTTTTAAATGAAATATTTGAAATAGAAAGTCTTTTTCATCTGGAAACACTTATCCTTTGTTTCTAATAAATATTTATTGTAAACTTTTCTTTCTTCTATTTTTACTCTTCTTCCTTTCTGAAACTATGGTTTATGATGGATTTCATGAACTGATTAAAAATCTTATTCTTCCTATCTCATATGTGTATGTGTGTGTGTGTGTATGTTTTAATTTCTGATCTTCATATTTTGAATTTGTTTCATTTTGTGTGCCATTCATTTCTTCTTTCATGGGTGTAATACATTTTCTCTCTAAGGATAATTGTCCTTCTTCTCCTAAGGATATTGCCTAAGTTTCCTCCAGATTCTGTTTGCTAGTCTCAGTCTTCCCTCTTATGGATGTTCCTCAAATGCTTGGTGATCCATTGATCATGGTATCCACAAAATGATTCAGGATTCCTTTGTGTCTGTTGATTTGGCTTGGTGGCTAATAGGCTTTACCTCTTTACCACAGGACAACTGAATGAAGTATTTATTTGGTTGACTCTGAACTTTTAAGTGTTTTTGTCTTTGTGCTCAGGCTGCTCAGATTAACCAGAGAAAAACATTTCATTTTCCTGTGTCTAGAATAACACTGGCTCTCACTATCATGGCATCCAGTGAGGGGAAGGGCCATGCACCTCAGTCTTATATAGATAGACTTAGAGTTGCTTTTTTTTTTTCTTTTTTCTTTTCAAGAAAGTATACCAAGTTTCTGTCATGGTGAAGGAGGGACTACGAAGCCTTTAGATCTAAATATTTTTTCAAAAGACTTTTAGCTACTTCTGTTTTAGATCCACACTGACATCACTTTTTAAAATGTCTGATATTGTCCATTCTTTAGCCTTGCATATTTCCAGTTCTTCTGAAAACAGTTTTGTTTTCGTATTTTGCGTTTGTTAATTGAAGTTAGCATACATCCTTCTGCCTTTCAGCTTTGAAAATTGTATTTCTGTCATATTTTTTCCCTTTTTCTTGCTTCCTGTGAGATTTCACCTGAAAAAAAAATCCTTTTACACTTATTTACCAGTGTTTGAGGGAAGAACAGGGAAAATTACCCTGCTGTCTTGAATGTTAATTAGAAGTGCTATGTTATTTTTTTTTTTAATGCATATGGATTAGCATAGGAACAACCTTCCAAACTGACATATTTATTGTTTCTTCTTTGGGGCTTTTTTTTCTTACTTACCTCTTATTTTTTCATGTATTTTTTGCAGTAAAATTTATACATATTTATATGGTCTACATATATTATTGTCAATATCTGAAAGTTTTACAAATGTTTTTTTCTAAATAGCTTAGAATAATTCTTTTGAACACTATTCATAAATTACATGTATGAGCTTTTAGTATTGTAAGTAAACTTACCATATATCAGTACTTAGAATTTTCCATATTTCTGCTAATTTTTATTATATTCTTAAGGGAAAATCTGTGTGAGTTTTTCTGAACAGCCTGGCCATTTGAGAAGCATTTTTCATGAAAACTGTTTTGTCATTGTACCATTTGTTTCCTAGACAATCACAGAGCAACATATGTAACTATACCATTGAATTTTAAAGTGTTCATAAACATTGCCACAAGGTATTACTAACTAAAGCTTATTTAACAAAATTCAGTGAGATTTGTGGATATGGCTTATTTCCTCATCCAACGTTTTACAGGAAAATTGCAACTATAAAGCCCTTTGTGTTGTGCAGCAGTTACACAGAAGAATTTCCCATACAGGATGCTTTACTCAGGTACAAAATTGGTGCATTCACAGATATAAAGTAGGCTTCTTCAAAAAAATATTGTATTGTGTCCTCACTTATTAACTCAGATACTTGAAGTAAAGGAGGAAAAGAGACTAGTTCTACCTGTATATGGATACATTTATTATATAATAATGTAGATTTGGGAATTCTTTGTCCTCCCCTTATTTTTCTACACTCTCAGATCATTTCTGTGAATTCCATGTGCCAAAACACTACCTGAGCTCTAACTTCCAGCCCAAAAGCTACCAATTACACCTAGTCTTCCCTGAATAATTCAGCCGAAAGTCATCTTTCACTTTTGATTACACATAACAGTCTACTGCATTCATTTCATGGCATTCATTACAACAGTATGTCCCTCAAAAGCACAGACAGAATGATACCACATTGTAGGGTATTTTATAAATAGGAATAAGAAAGAGGGAAAAAAATTGACACACATATATAACTACTTCTGTCCAATATTCTTCTGTTTTGTAGTAAATTACGTATTTTCTATGGTTGTAAGTGCCCCTTCCTTGGGCTTTTTGGATTATACCACCATTGATTTTTGTTAGCTCACTATTGAGTTATAAATCAGTATGTAAATTACCATCCTAATCTACTTTTTGAATACATAGCAATATATTCATATTGAATAGAACAGAGAGCTGAATTCGAAATAGAGGCATCATGTTTGTTTTAAGGAAAAATCTTGTTTTCCAGGTACTTTCTTTCTCTTGAAAATCAGCCACTGGAATTCTGTGCATTTCCATTTTCAACTGATAAAAAATTGAAAACTCTTAATTTACTAAGGATCAATTTGCTAATAACATTGCTGTTAAAACATTTGACTGACCAACTAATTCACCAAGTGAATTTATTTCTTTTAATTATTTTATTTTAATTTATCATTTTTTATTCTGCTTTTATGACAGTGTTTTAATGATCTCAATATGTCTCTGCCCAGGCTCTCCTCTCCATATTCATGCATTGTAGGCAAAGTGGATTTTTCACTGCAGGATCAGGAGGAAGCATTATGAGTCATTATAAATGGCTGCTCAGTGAAGCATTGAACTTAAAACTGCTATGAAACATTTGTCTTTCTAAAATTTGACTCCAGATGTCTTATCAACAACAAAGATTCTTGCCCTATAGCAGAAATCTCTGGTCCCCCAAAAGCAATTTAATGTCTCTTTTTATATATTCAAAGACTCATAATTGTGTTCTACCTAATAACAGTGCATACTCTTCCTGGTCATATTTTAACCATTGTTCCTCACAGGTTACTGTAAGTGAGGGACAAAATTACAGATTTATATTTTGCAGGTGTATGAACTATGTCAATACCTTAGAACACTGAAGAGCATACAGTAGCTATTTCTTTTAAAAGTTACAAAATTACAGAAGAGTAGAGAAAATAATACAACAAACTTCTAAATCCAGTACCCAGTATATCAGTTTTTAACATCTTACCATATTTTGCTCAAAATATACTTTATTTATTATGCAAAATTTAAAAATCTGTATTGAAAATAAATCACAATACAAAAGAATGTGAATGATGTAGATGCACAGTCTAAAGTTGAGCTGTTCAATTCAGTAGCCACTAGGCAAATGTTGCTATTTAAATTTGAATTAATTAACAGTATATACAACAAAAAAGTCAGTTCTTGGTAGTTAGTAGCAAGTAGCTAATGGCTACGGCATAGGACAACCCAGAATATGAACATTACAACCATCAAAGAAATATCTATTGGAAAAGATATTTCCAATAAAGCATAAATTACAGTTTTAATTTTAGATTATTATTTTTCTTCTACCCAAATACTGTGATAATGATAAATTACTGAATTATTAATAATTAAAATTTTGAATACTTACCATTTGAAAGACACTGTTTTACAAGAAAACTTTTATGTATCAGTTTATAAAATCCTAGTAACACAACGAAGTGGGTATTGATATACAGAGAATGAACAGATTTATTATCACTTAATTACTGATAAGGAAATTGATGTACAGTGAAACTGAGTTAATTTCCCAAAATAAAACAAGTTGAAAACCTGGAATTTGAACCCAGATTTTCTTTCTTCTGAGACTTTCAACTTGATGATCGTTAATTAGCTTAAAATATCAAATTATATTTGCAGAGTTCAAAGAAAACAGACCTTGTGTGATTTTTTTTTCCCTCTAAGGTACAGGAATTTAAAGTTCATGAGATAATAAGCCATGGGATTCAGATAAACTCTGAGAAGGCTTTTTAGATATGATACTACAGTTGGCACTGAAATTACATTTATTTATAAGTGACCTACTTCCAAAAGAGATTTAGGAGGATGTAAAATTTTTTTTAAAAATAGTGTTTTCAAGACCAAGAAGAGGTGTTGAAGACAGAAGTTTATCAAAAACTGAAAACTGTGAGATTTCTTCACTTGCCACAGTGTCATAAACACTGGTAGAATACCAGAGACTCCCGAGTGAGAGACAAAGGACGTTATTACTCCAGACAAGCAGAACTGCATGCTGACATCAATTCCCCTTGTCCCCAAGGATCCATGGGCATGACGAGTAGTGGCCCAGGAGGAGGCTTTCCCAAGAGGATATTGTCTTAGGAGAGGAATTCCGAGCTTAGGAAACCCCCATCTTATACAGAAGCTGCTGGAAAACCTGCACAACCTTTGCTCGGGAGAAAGATATTATTTTTATTATCCTGGTCAGGAAAAAAAATCTGCCCTTTGCCCAAGAGGGAGATACTATCTCTTTTTCCAGGGTTCTTTGCTCTACAGACATTTTTGAAAAGATAGTCCAAGAAAAAAGCTGTCACACAACACATAGTGACACCACAGAGAATTGTCCCCTGACAAAATCAACATAGTAGAGAACAGACTTTCCTCTGAACTCCACATATTTATAAATCAAATTCTCACCTGGCTCTCTCTATACCTAATGAAAGGAAGTCCAGCTATTTGTAAAAAGAAATAAACTTTTTCCTGACCTTAAGCTATGAAAGTGTTGAGGTATGAGGAGCATTGCGTAATGGAAAATTAGGCAAAGGATTTAATCAATTATTTAATTTACATTAATAAAATGAAACACATGTAGGTGTATTCCGTGTTTTTCCTCCATAAATCCAAAGGCATCATAGCAAAGAACAGGTTCATAAAACCAATTTTTGGTGAGTGTAAAAACTGATGCAAGATTTATTGTTCATAGGTGATTTGACTGAGCCTTATAACTTTTTTACATCTTTAGAAAAATATATTTCTCCTTAGCTTAATACATTTGAAGAAGTACTTTTAAACAACTGATAATGTTCTTCCAAAATAATTAAAATCAATCATTTCTTGATGTCATGCCTTAAAACTGAATCCTGCTTTATAACCTTTATTTGCCTTGTTTTAAAGGGTTTAATGTACTACTCTGAATTAGTTCATATTTTACATCGTAAACATAATGAGTTGGATTGCACCTAAATGTTCTCTTGACAGGATAATATCGTTATTGTACTCTTGAGAAGTTTCATAGGGTTTTATTAGAAAAGCAACAGTTTGGGGAGAAAAAATAATAACAGTTCAGAAAAGTTCAGAAAAATTTCTGTAAGATATTTTGTTTTGCAAGTAAGACTTCTTGCTTCTTGCTCTACATAAAGAATCCAGTTATGACAATGAATAACATATTCTGACAAAATACAGTAGCAACTATTATATCACATGCAAAATTTAAACTTTCTATGTAACATGTTAAAATGCTTGAAATTAGAATTTCAGAGTTCTCAGATGCTATTATAATTTCCTGTTTTCTTGTTGTTTATGTAAACCATCTCCACGAGATAAGAATTTGAAATTAATCCAACTGAGTAAAGAGAGGAAATTCATATTTAAGAGCCATTTTAGCTATCATTCATCATTGTCTTATAGCACATTTAACATGATTTTATTCCATTCTAATTCCATTTAATTAAAAATATTTACAACATTTCAAGATCCAGGAATACAGGAAAAAAACAACTCTGTAGCCAAAATAGATTTATCAACATTTTCATTCTGAAATTCATCTAGTTGACCTATAGAACATATTGTATTGGCTTAGAGCCTTTTCTAGTAAAGTCACAATTAGTTTACAATTCAATAACCAGTAGAGATTTTGTGAATAAACGTACTAACTACACACAGAAGCCTCAGTTCAGCAGCCTAGTGCATCATAAAAAATAATTTTTGTACACATTTTATCAGATAATATACATGAAAATATAAATATCTTGAGCAAATAGCCCTAAAATAATTTTTAATAAACAAAGAAACAATGCTCTGGAAAATAGCTAAACCCTCAGGACATCTACTCCAAGGGAAGCTATACACTTGCAGGTGATTAGGGTCTGATGGTAAAACTATACTACAACCAAGTTAAATAACCCAAGTTTATAATGATGTTTCTGAATATTTGGCGTTAAAGGTAGTAGAGAGGGAAAATAGAAACTAACTCCAAAGCACAGTATATTTGATAAATGTTTTTGTAGATATCACCTTAGGCAGTCCTCACAGTCATCCCTTCATGTACATATTATAATACCTCCATTTCAGAAAAGAGGAAATGGAAACATTATAGTGGAGTGATTAAAGACATGAGTGCTGGGGCTGAAATACCAGGTCAAGATCAGCCTTCACCATATGTTAGCTGTCACACTTGGTAAGGGTAAAATCTGTAGTTTCTCTTTTCTCATCTGTAGCTGGAGGTGAACATATAATTAAACTCATAGAATCTGGAGGAGGTTTCAGTTTTCTTAAGAAATATATATGGTGCTTAAGGTTTGGCCCTTTACACAAAAAGTGTTCACTGATTGGTACTATTTGTTTCTATTCTGCTACTGCTGTTGTTGGTGTTTTTGCCTTCACTGTTGTTATTCAGTGAGAGATTAAGCAAATTAAAGAAAATTCACCTACTATTTTGGAAAACAGGATATAAACTAAAGTTTATATATATACATATATATATATTTTTATATGGATTATCTGGATCAGGACTTGGCAAACTGTAGCGCATCAGTCAAATCCTGTCCACCACTTATTTTATTTTATTTTAAATTTAATTTTATTTATTTTTTTTATACAGCAGGTTCTTATTAATCATCCATTTTATACACATCAGTGTATACATGTCAATCCCAATCTCCCAATTCATCCCACCCCCCACCCCCACCACTTTCCCCCCTTGGTGTCCATACGTTTTTTCTATACTTCTGTATCTCAATTTCTGCTCCACAAACTGGTTCATCTGTACCATTTTCTAGGTTCCACGTATATGTGTTAATATATGATATTTGTTTTTCTCTTTCTGACTTACTTCACTCTGTATGACGGTCTCTAGATGCATCCACATCTCTGCAAATGACCCCATTTCGTTTTATGGCTGAGTAATATTCCATTGTATATATGTACCACATTTCTTTATCCATTCACCTGTCGATGGGCATTTAGGTTGCTTCCATGACCTGGCTATTGTAAATAGTGCTGCAATGAACATTGGAGCACATGTGTCTTTTTGAATTGTGGTTTTCTCTGGGTATATGCCCAGTAGTGGGATTGCTGGGTCATATGGTAATTCTATTGTTAGTTTTTTAAGGAACCTCCATACTGTTCTCCATAGTGGCTGTATCAATTTACATTCCCACCAACAGTGCAAGAGGGTTCCCTTTTCTCCACACCCTCTCCACCATTTGTTGTTTGTAGATTTTCTGATGATACCCATTCTAACCAGTGTGAGGTGATAGCTCATTGTAGTTTGATTTGCATTTCTCTAACAATTAGAGCAGTTTTTCATGTGCCTCTTGGCCATCTGTATGTCTTCTTTGGAGAAAGGTCTATTTAGGTCTTCTGCCCATTTTTGGATTGGGTTGTCTGTTTTTTTAATATTGAGCTGCATGAGCTGTTTATATATTTGGGAGATTAATCCTTTGTCCGTTGATTCGTTTGCAAATATTTTCTCCCATTCTGAGGGTTGTCTTTTCGTCTAGTTTATGGTTTCCTTTGCTGTGCAAAAGCTTTTAAGTTTCATGAGGTCTGATTTGTTTATTTTTGTTTTTATTTCCATTTCTCTAGGAGGTGGGTCAGAAAGGATCTTGCTGTGATTTATGTCAAAGAGTGTTCTTCCTATGTTTTCCTCTAAGAGTTTTATACTGCCCGGTCTTACATTTAGGTCTCTAATCCATTTTGAGTTTATTTTTGTGTATGGTGTTAGGGAGTCTTCTAATTTCATTCTTTTACATGTAGCTGTCCAGTTTTCCCAGCACCACTTATTGAAGAGACTGTCTTTTCTACATTTTATATCCCTGCCTCCTTTGTCATAGATTAGTTGACCATAGGTGCGTGGGTTTATCTCTTGGCCTTCTATCCTGTTCCATTGATTTATAGTTCTGTTTTTGTGCCAGCACCATATTGTCTTGATTATTGTAGCTTTGTAGTTCAGTCTGAAATCAGGGAGTCTGATTCCTCCAGCTCCGTTTTTTCCCCTCAAAACTGCTTTGGCTATTCATGATCTTTTGTGTCTCCATACAAATTTTAAGATTTTCTGTTCTAGTTCTGTAAAAAATGCCATTGGTAATTTGATAGGGATTGCATTAAATCTGTAGATTGCTTTGGGTAGTATAGTCATTTTCACACTGTTGATTCTTCCAATCCAAGAACATGGTATATCTCTCCATCTGTTGGTATCATCTTTAATTTCTTTCATCAGTGTCTTATAGTTTTCTGCATGCAGGTCTTTTGTCTCCCTAGGTAGGTTTATTCTTAGGTATTTTATTCTTTTTGTTGCAGCGGTAAATAGGAGTGTTTCCTTAATTTCTCTTCAGATTTTTCTGAAAAGTGTATAGGAATGCAAGAGATTTCTGTGCATTAATTTTGTATCCTGCAACTTTACCAAATTCATTGATTAGCTCTAGTGGTTTTCTGGTGGCATCTTTAAGATTCTCTATGTATAGTATCATGTCATCTGAAAACAGTGACAGTTTTACTTCTTCTTTTACAATCTTTTACAATTTGTACTCCTTTTATTTCTTTTTCTTCTCTGATTGCCATGGCTAGGACTTCCAAAACTATGTTGAATAATAATGGTGAGAGTGGACATCCTTGTCTTGTTCCTGATCTTAGAGGAAATGCTTTCAATTTTTCACCATTGAGAATGATGTTTGCTGTGGTTTTGTCATATATGGCCTTTATTATGTTTAGGTAGGTTCCCTCTATGCCCACTTTCTGGAGAGTTTTTATCATAAATGGGTGCTGAATTTTGTCAAAAGCTTTTTCTGCATCTATTGAGATGATCATACGGTTTTTATTCTTCAGTTTGTTAATATGGTGTATCACATTGATTGATTCACATATATTGAAGAATCCTTGCATCCCTGGGATAAATCCGACTTGATCATGGTGTATGATCCTTTTAATGTTTTGTTGCATTCTGTTTCCTAGTATTTTGTTGAGGATTTTTGCATCTATATTCATCAGTGATATTGGTCTGTAATTTTCTTTTTTTGTAGTATATTTGTCTGGATTTGGTATTAGTGTGATGGTGGCGTCATAGAATGAGTTTGGGAGTTTTCCTTCCTCTGCAATTTTTTGGAAGAGTTTGAGAAGGATGGGTGTTAGCTCTTCTCTAAATGTTTGATAGAATTCACTTGTGAAGCCATCTGGTCCTGGATTTTTGTTTGTTGGAAGATTTTTAATCACAGTTACAATTTCATTACTTGTGATTGGTCTGTTCATATTTTCTATTTCTTCCTGATTCAGTCTTGGAAAGTTATACCTTTCTAAGAATTTGTCCATTTCTTCCAGGTTGTCCATTTTATTGGCATAGAGTTGCTTGAAGTAATCTCTTAGGTGCTTTGTATTTCTGCAGTGTTTGTTGTAACTTCTCCTTTTTCATTTCTAATTTTATTGATTTGAGTCCTCTCCCTCTTTTTCTTGATCAGTCTGGCTAGTGGTTATCAATTTTGTTTATCTTCTCAAAGAACCAGCTTTTAGTTTTATTGATCTTTGCTATTGTTTTCTTCGTTTCTATTTCATTTATTTCTGCTCTGAACTTGATTATTTCTTTCCTTCCCCTAACTTTGGATTTTGTTTGTTCTTCTTTCTCTAGTTCGTTTAGGTGTAGGTTTACATTTTTTATTTGAGATTTTTCTTGTTTCTTGAGGTAGGCTTGTATAGCTATAAACTTCCCTCTTAGAACTGCTTTTGCTGCATCCCATAAGTTTTGGATCATCGTGTTTTCATTGTCATTTGTCTCTAGGTATTTTTTGATTTCCTCTTTGATTTCTTCAGTGATCTCTTGGTTATTTAGTAACGTATTGTTTAGCCTCCATGTGTTTGTGTTTTTTACGTCTTTTCCCCTGTAATTCATTTCTAATCTCATAGTGTTGTGGTCAGAAAAGATGCTTGATATGATTTCAATTTTCTTAAATTTACTGAGGCTTGATTTGTGACCCAAGATGTGATCTATCCTGGAGAATGTTCTGTGCGCACTTAAGAAGAAAGTGTAATCTGCTCTTTTGGGATGGAATGTCCTATAAATATTATTAAATCCATCTGGTCTATTGTGTCATTTAAAGCTTTTGTTTCCTTATTTATTTTCATTTTGGATGGTCTGTCCATTGGTGTAAGTGAGGTGTTAATGTCCCCCACTATTATTGTGTTACTGTCGATTTCCTCTTTTATAGCTGTTAGCAGTTGCCTTATGTATTGAGGTGCTCCTATGTTAGGTGCATATATATTTATAATTGTTATATCTTCTTCTTGGATTGATTCCTTGATGATTATGGTAGTGTCCTTCCTTGTCTCTTGTAGCATTCTTTATTTTAAAGTCTATTTTGTCTGATATGAGAATTGCTACTCCAGCTTTCTTTTGATTTCCATTTGCAAGGTATATCTTTTTCCATCCCCTCACTTTCAGTCTGTATGTGTCCCTAGGTCTTAAGTGGGTATCTTGTAGACAGCATTTATATGGGTCTTGTTTTTGTATCCATTCAGCAAGCCTGTGTCTTTTGGTTGGAGCATTTAATCCCTTCACGTTTAAGGTAATTATTGATATGTATGTTCCTTTGACCATTTTCTTAATTGTTCTGGATTTGATTTTGTAGGTCCTTTTCTTTTCTTGTGTTTCCCACTTAGAGAAGTTCCTTTAGCATTTGTTTTAGAGCTGGTTTGGTGGTGCTGAATTCTCTTAGCATTTGCTTGTCTGTAAAGCTTTTGGTTTCTCCGTGGAATCTGAATGAGATCCTTGCCTTGTAGAGTAATCTTAGTTGTAGCTTCCTCCCTTTCATCACTTTAAGTATATCATGCCACTCCCTTGTGGCTTGTAGAGTTTCTGCTGAGAAATCAGCTGTTCACCTTATGGGAGTTCCCTTGTATGTTATTTGTCGTTTTTCCCTTGCTGCTTTCAATAATTTTTCTTTGTCTTTAATTATTGCCAATTTAATTACTATGTGTCTTGTTGTGTTTTTCCTTGGGTTTATCCTGTATGGGACTCTCTGTGCTTCCTGGACTTGGGTGGCTATTCCCTTTCCCATGTTAGAGAATTTTTCGACTATAATCTCTTCAAATATTTTCTTGGGTCCTTTTTCTCTCTCTTCTCCTTCTGGGACCCCTCTAATGCAAATGTTGTTGTGTTTAATGTTGTCCCAGAGGTCTCTCAGGCTGTCTTCATTTCTTTTCATTCTTTTTTCTTTATTGTGTTTCACAGCAGTGAATTCCACCATTCTGTCTTCCAGGTCACTTATCCATTCTTCTGCCTTAGTTATTCTGCTATTGATTCCTTCTAGTGTAGTTTTCATTTAAGTTATTGTAATATTCATCTCTGTTTGTTTGTTCTTTAATTCTTCTAAGTCTTTGTTAAACATTTCTTGCATCTTCTCGATCTTTGCCTCCATTCTTTTTCTGAGGTCCTGGGTCATCTTCACTATCATTATTCTGAATTCTTTTTCTGGAAGGTTGCCTATCTCCAGTTCATTTAGTTGTTTTTCTGGGGTTTTATCTTGTTCCTTCTTCTGGTACATAGTCCTCTGCCTTTTCATTTTGTCTGTCTTTCTGTGAATGTGGTTTTTGTTCCACAGGCTGTAGGATTGTAGTTCTTGTTGCTTCTCTAAAGTTTATATTTTTGAGGTTAATTTTTTTTCCTACAAATCTTGATGCTCACAACATGTTTCACACACTTTGTTTCCTCCTGGTGTCTGTCTGCCTGTCTCTCTCTCTGTCTCTGTCTCTCTCTCTCTCTCTTCCCCTTTCTCCCTCCCCTTTTTTCTCATTTTAGAGCAGTGGTAAGTACAGCAAAATTAGAAGGAATTTTGGTACAGAGATTTTCCATTTTCACCCTGCCCCCAAACATGCATAGCCTCCCTCATTGTCAATAGTCTTCACCAGAGTGGTACATTTGTTCCAATTGGTGAACCTACATTGACACATTATTATCACCCAGAGTTCATAATTTACATTAGAGATTACTCTTGGTGTTGTACACTCTATGAATTTGGACACATGTGTAGACATGTATCAATCATTACAATATCACACAGATTAGTTTCACTGCCCTAGAAATCCTGTGGTCTGCGTATTTATCTCTTATTCCTGCCCCTCAATCTCTGGCAGCCACTGTTGTTTTTAATGTTTCATAGTTTTGCCTTTTGTAGAATGTCATGTAGTTGGAGTCATAGAGTAAGTAGCTTTTAGAACTGACTTCTTTACTTAGTAATGTAAATTTCCATTTCCTCCATTTTTTTTTGTGGCACTTACTGAAGGAGATCTTGGTTGCTTTATATTTTGGCAATTATGAATAAAGCTGCTATGTATCTTTTGCAAATATTTTCTCTCCTTCTGTGGCTCATCTTTTTATTCCCTTGGCAGTGTCTTTTGCAGAGTAAAAATAGATAATTTTAATGAAGTTCAGCTTGTCAATTCTTTCTTTCATGGTTTGTACCTTTAGTGTTGTATCTAAAAAGTCATTGCCTAAACCAAGTTCAAGTTCATCCAGATTGTCTCCTATGATATCATCTAGGAGATTTATAGTTTTGCACTTCACATTTAGATCTATGATCCATTTTGAGATAATTTTTGTAAATGGTGTATGGTGTGTGTCTAGGTTCTTTCTGGTTTTTGTTTTGCTTGTAGATGTCCAGCTGTTCCGTCACCGTTTGTGGAAAAGACTACTTTTACTCCATTGTATTGCCTTTGCTCCTTTGTCAAAGATCATTTGATTATATTTAATGTGGATCCATATCTGGGCTCTCTTTCCCGTTCTATTGATCTGTTTGTCTATTCTTTTTGCCAATACTGCCCTGTCTTGATTATCGTAGCTTTTTAGTAAGCCTTGATGTCAGGTAGACTTATAATAATTCTTGAAGTCAGGACTGTTAAGGTAGTGTCAGTCCTCTAACTTTGTTATTTTCCTTCAATATTGTGTTGCCTATGCTGGTTCTTTTGCCTCTCTATATAACCCACCAAATAACTTGCTACGATTTTGATTAGGATTACACGGAATCTATAGATCAAGCTGGGAAGAACTGACATCTGCATAACATTGTGTCTTTCTATCCATGAACATGGAATACCTCTCTATTTATTTAGTTATTTTTAAATTTCATCCACATTTTCTTCTCAGTACATATTTTGTTAGATTTATGTCTGAGTATTTCATTTTTGTTGGTACTGATGTAAATGGTATTGTTTTAATTTCAAATTCCATTTGTTCAGTATTAATATATAGGGAAACAATTAACTTTTGTATGTTAACCTTTTATCGTGCAACCTTGCTATAACTGCTTGTTAGTTCCAGGGCTTTTGTCTCTATTCTTCTCGATTTTTTACATAGACAGTTATGTTATCTGCAAGCACAGATAATTTTATGTCTTCATTTTCAATCTGTATACCTTTTATGTCTTTTTTCTTGTCTTATTGCATTAGCTAGAATTTCCAGTATGATGTTGGAAAGAGTGGTGAGAGGGGACATAATTGCCTTGTTCTTGATCTTAGTAGGGAAGCTTTGAATTTCTCACCATTAAGTATGGTGTTAGTTGTAGGTTTTTGAAGATATTCTTTATTAAATTGAGGAAGTTCTGATCTATTCCTAGTTTACTGAGAGTTTTATCCTTAATAAAGTGTTGAATTTTGTCAAATGCTTTTTCTGCATTTATTGAAATAATCATTTTTTTTTTCATTTTAGCCTGCTAATGTAATGGATTACATTAATTGACTTTTGAAAGTTGACCCAGGCTTGCATACTTGATAAATATCACATGGAGATGGTGTATAATTATTTTTATATAATGCACAACGTGCTTTTTAAGGTGCCAGAAAATTATTTAATATAATTAAAATTATACCATGAATGGTTAAAATGAAAATGGCTTGGTTAATAGTTTTGCTGAAATAAAAATGAGTTGGTTTCTAATTTTTCTCCAGTACTTTGTTTTTTTTTCTTCCATTTTTGAGTAACAACCACTTTGAAACAAAACAAATTAAAACTGGTATAGACACTACACTAGAATGAGGAATAAAAAAGTGCCCTTTTCAATGAAAAAACATGTTAAACTATACAAACCCTCTCACTTTCAACGTTATGATCTATTAGATCATCTAGCAGATTATCTATTGCTTTTAGGAAAAATCCAATATAAAATATTTGTAAAGTGAAAAAACATAAAAAGTTATATAAATACAATACAATAAGTTCAATACAGAATATAAATATGAAAATTTCAATAAATTAACTGCCCCCCCAAAAAAAAGTAGCCCAAACCAGAGGAAGCTGGCAACACAACTCTCTAGCATTAATTATTCTATTAATATATTGCAGATATGAAAAAAACTACAAATAAGGAATTGAAAAACCCAGTATAAAAACATAATGCCAACAATGGGAATGTGTAAAACAGAGACTCAAACTCAGGAAACACCTTGAAGGAAAATATAATATCATCTTAGCAATGCAGGCAAATTTGCAAAAACCCCAAAGGAGAATGAATGCAGCCACATGTATACTAGGAAAAGAGGAGAAATAAAGTGAAATAGTCAACTAATGCAAAAACCTTAAAGATACAAAGTGAAATAGACTGAAGAAAACCCCACCAATATTATAGCTTTTTAAACCATTGTTCTCAGTTGAAGTCAGCTCAAGTGGATAAAAATATGTAAAGTTATAAAAGAATCAAGCCATATAATCTAAAATACTTCTTATGAATATAAAGCCATCCATAGATCAACACCAATACTCTATTCTTAAAAGTAGCAATGTTTTGTAAAATGACAAAAAATCTTCTCTTTGCAATAGGAAAAATATAGAAAACACTACACGTCTAACTAAATCCCCCCAGCAATTTTCAAAAACACTACTAAAGTACAATAAAACAATTACAAGAAAAAGACTATACTGTTAAAAATATGAATATAACTTTATGATTACCGAACAACTAATATATTCTTAAGAAATAATTGCTTTCAACATTCAGGTCATGTACAGTTTTTATGCTATACTGGTTTTTATATTTGCTTATGTCTGGCAAATAGCCCACAGCATTAAGTAAAAGCTAGCAATTATTTAAAATTAAAGTTCAAAATTAGGATTATTTCCTGATGCCATATTAAAATTATTTTAAATGACAATTAAAAATAAGGTCTATTTCTAAAAAGAACTATCTTCTTCAGGTTGTGTTCCCTAAGAAACAGACTCTGAAATGAAAATTTTCCCACAAGAAGTTTATTAGGAGGGCTTTCAGAATTAAAACTCATGGTAACTCAAGGGAACAGTTTTGTATATAAGGAGAAATTGAATTGTGATGTATGCGGTCCACAAGTTTTAAGCCCATCCCATGGAGCTCCAGGGTTGTGATGGCATGGCATCCACAGACAGTATCCACAACTACTTAACTTCTTGACGTCATTTCAGTTGTTTTAGGGGACCTGTATCGTTCAAGTTTATCAACAGACACTTTATTTTCAACTTACAAAAATATACTATTATTGTCATAAATATTTATTGTGAAGTAAATAACTAGCTCTATCTTAAGTATAGCAGAATACACTAAAGAAATTTACTACAATTCCACTGTTATCCAGTAGTATGAACACAAATGATTAGCAATCTCCTGGTGGCTACCTACTTTACACAAATATTTTTAAATGATGTTTCTAAAAAAGTATAGTTTGCCCTTTTAGGATTTATTTTCTTTATAATGGTGTTTTTTCTTAAATGAGGTTTTGAATACATTTTCCATGTAGTAGAGACCATTATTCCAAACGTGTTATGTTTTAAACTACTGCATGTTATATATTCTAATGAGGCAGCTATTAACATGTAAATTAATTGGCTGGACCTGATTCAGCAATGTTTTTGTTAAATAGTGGAAAAACACTATTACCAGCACAATAGATACCCTGTATAGCAGTGGTGGCAGAAATACCATAATGGGGCCAATTAAAAGTAAATGTTTATTATAATTGTTTAGGAACATTTTACTTATGTAAAACTATGTAAAATTTTTACTTACATAAATATATGCTAAGAAAAATGGTAATTACTTAAGTATCAATATATTTTCTATCAGATGCAAAATCTTCCTTTTTTCCTAGAGTTCCTCCAGTACTTCATTTCTGTGTTGAACAGATCCGAGCTGGGCTGCAGAGGATAAGTAGCTATGCCCAGTGCATAGTCTTTCTTTTAATTGCATGTGGAAATTAATTTAAATGTTTGAAAGTGATTGTTAACCTACCCTGAAAAGTGCAATTTTAGTAAAAGCTTTGAAAAATACCCACAGGAATATTCAAAAATAGAATTATAATTCTTATACCTTCTCTCTCTTGAGTCCTTCTCATTATTACTATAAATTCCAGCATAAAAATAATTATGTATCTCACTATGGTATCAGGGCTAAACCTTGTAATGAGTGTGGAATAGCTAAATCATAATTATCTTTTCAAAGGTATAATTAAAGCAGTTTAAGAATTTTCTTTCCTTCTTTTACAAGTCAGTGTTCAATTTGGTAGTACTTCTTATTGTCATTGGAAAACAAATATAATTTTAACAATAGTTTGACCGCATGAGAAACTGCTCAATATTATAATTATGAAATCAACATTTTTTATTAAAAATGACAATTACTCTTAACATATTTTTCATTTTAACCTAAACCTAAGTAAAACATTCTATTTCAGATATTATGAAAGATTGATGCTGTACATATACATATTTTTCTACAGAACTAATCTTAAAACAACTTGCCAATTGGAAGACTTAAGACATTTTAATAGTGATATCTTTAAATGACCATATGCAGTGTACTCAAATGAGCCATCTATTTTGAAAAACAAATTACTGCTAACAGTAGACCTAGCATTTTTTCCTTCAATTAGTAGAAAAATATTGCAGTTATTAGCACATTAACTCTTCCTTATGGCATTGGTATCAGAAATACTTTCTTTTATTTTCTCATTTTAGTTTTATTTTCCCATTAAGTCCTCCAATCCTCCAACTTTCTTCGTTTTCAGACAGAATTCCTGATAAGCAATCCACAAAGGAATGTCAGCTTCCCTCAGCAAAGAAATACCTTTAAAAGTTTATAAAAACAGGAAATCCTTATGGAGTATCTTCTATATGTTAAAGGCTGGGCTAGTTTTAGGTTTTTCTGAAGCTAAGTGTTATTGTTTCTATTTAACTGATAAGGAAATTGAGACTTGGAGATTTGTATATAAATGACATGCCTTATAAGTAACGTATTTGACATTCAAAATCAGATTTGATGGACTTCATAGATGATTCGTAATCACTTTACTAAACAGACTTTTCAAAAGTGGCCACTACCTTGGGGGAAGCTAACCATTTGATATTAACAATTATGTTCCCTGTAATTCTATCCTGAACGGCTTTGATGTGTCTTGTATTCTAGCTTTAAGGCTAGTGGTGGTCTCTTAGGTGAGCTCTTGTTTGTGATGTTCCAACATCCTTTACTGCCTTCATTTACCTAGCAGTGAAAAATTTGATAAACATGCAAGATTACTGAAATATATGCTTACCTTTAGGCATGCATTAAAATTGCAACTTTACAGAAAGAATCATTGACTGAACAAAAGCTGTGCTGCTTACCTTGCAGAACTGTCTTCGACCTCAAATGCTGTAATTTAAAAGAGTATCAATGATTGTTTGACACAGAGTGGTCATTTTTAAGACTCCAAATAGTTTCTTTTGATTATGTAAATCAATATTCGTGTAGGTCTTTTCATTTAGGAAGTATCATTATGTGTTCCTAAGATGACTAGCTTCAAATCAGTCCAGGCACTAGAGATCAGTTGTTCTCTAGAATAAGGAAAACAGGAATTACACACTCAAGAGCATTCACCTGTCAGTTCGGATATGCCACTGATTGATGAAACAGTGGAAACTCACACCAACATGCTGCTTGGGAAGTCAAACAATAATAAGGGCAACAATAAAACCACATTTAATCACTGTCTATGATCCTATGGATCAGGCAGCATGCCAAGTGCTCTTTACATACATTATCTTTAATCCTTTAGTGTAGGGATTATTATCCCTAGTTTATAGAAGAAAAACAGAGACTTCAAAAGATTAAATGATTTTTCTCAAAGACTGCAAAGCTAGTAAATTCTATATTTGGAATCAGAGCCCCAGGACATTTGTCTCTGATGTTCACAAATAAGGGAATCATGTTATGAATGTGTGACATTAACCAGTATCAGAGAGAAAGAGTTTGTCATGGTACATTCCATCACGTGGCATAAAACTATTTAATTATTCACATGCTAGTGAAAACCAATACTATGTTAGGTCAAAGTGCCTCAAACTGCCGAATTTCTTTTACAATGGGTGAGGGAATCTCCAGACCCATCTTTTATACTTTTGCTTAATATGTGCAGCTCATTTACCTATTCAGCTAACCTCTCTCTTGGTGCTGTCTTTTTCTTCTTCTCCATGACCACGCTGAGTGGTCATATTAGGCCAATCTTACTATCTTACTATCTTACTATCTTACGCGTTTGAATCCCCAGCTCACACTTAGTTTCTAAGGCCTCATTCATGAAACAAATTTCAAAAAATGGATATCCACCCATGGGGGTATCTTAGTGCCTATAACCTGACATTAATGTGGATTTATCATTGGTCACCCAGTTTTTCCCCTCCTACACTAAATCTATCTCCACCTTATCACCCAAACCAAGTATCTGTACACATTGTTTTACCATCGAACATTTCCAATCAGGGACCAAGTTTTGTGAATTTTACATTCCTAACATTTATTGACTCTATTACCTTCTCTCCTCTCCTGTCCATTGTTCCTACTTTAATTAAAGTTTTTATCATTTCTCAGCTGGTTTGTCTAAATCCTTTTTGTTGTTGCCTTCCTTCTCTACTCTTGTCCTCTCATTTCTCTACCATATAGCTTCCAGATTGAACTTTTCCAATATGAAGTAATCATGTCAATGTCATATCAGTGGCTTCTCACTGACATAGTACATTTAAATCTGCATTACCTGGTCGGATTCTAGTCATCAGTTTAATTTCTCCCTGTGGTTCCCCTCATAACCTTCATAACCTACTGTGGTGGCAGGATAATGTCCCTCCAAGAATGTCCATGTCCTAATCCTTGGGATCTGCAAATATGTTACTTAAGATGGCAAAAGGGACTTTGCTAATATGATTTTGAGATATGACTGTGAGATAGGGAGGTGAGGCTGGATCATCCAGTGGGCCCAATGTAATCACAAGCGTCCTTAGACATGGAAGAGAGTCAGAAGAGAAGAACGAGAGGAAAGGTGCCTACCGTAGAGTGGTCAAAGAGGCTCAACGTTGTTGGCCGAGAGCCAAGAAATGTGTGGGTCGTTGGAAGCAGGAAAAGGTAAAGAAAAGAATTATGCCATAGATCCTTTATAAAGGAATGCAGTCCTGCAGACACTTTAATTTCAGCTCAGTGAAACCCATGTTGGATTTCTCATCTACAGAACTGTAAGATTAGGAATCTGTGTTAAGTCACTACATTTGTGATAATTTGTTGCGGCAGCCATAGAGAACTAGTACATGTATAGTCCAGAATATTGAACTACTTGTATTTTCATGAGCAGACCAGGTTGTCTCACACCTTTATACTTTGTTCATTTTTTTCTCAATTTCCTTTTCTTTTGTTTGAAATGATTTCCTGAAATTTAGACCTCTGTTGTGATGAAAGCAGATTTACTTCAATAATTACATCTTCTATGTATGTTTCTTTTCTCTACGTTAGACTTGAGTACTGTTTTCTTTTTTCTTCCTGCCATACTCAGTCGTATCATAGCACTTATCAAACCATTTTTTACACTTGCTTACTAACCATATCTTTCATACCAGCCGCTTAATCCCTTGAAGAAAGATATTTCTCTCTACCCATAGCTTTTTATATAGCCTGGCACACAGTGAGTGAACAACATAAGCTTGTGATAACGAAAGAAAAGAAAAGAATTACAGCTGACCTTTGAACACAGGGGTTAATCCGCATATGATGTGTAGTTGGCCCTCCACATCCAATGACTAAACCAACCACAGACTGTGTATACTGTTGCATTTACTATTGAAAAGTATCTGTGTGTAAGTGGACCTGCACAGTTCAAACCCGCTTCGTTCAAAGGTCAACTCTAATTCAGTAAGTCCATGTTAACGACCTATTTTCACAATGAGTCCTTACTAGTGTTACCGAGAGAACCATGCGCTTAAAGATTGTGATCCTCACCAAGTTACTATTTCCAGAGGTTATTCTGCAACTGTAGTGTCTGTGGTGGGGGGCAGGGAGGGGGCGGAAGGAGAGGAAAGGGAGATGTTCTAAAGAATTTACCACACGCCAAGGCAGCGAAACGGCAGGAAATCCTCTCTGAAAACTACTAGTTTATATCAATAAATTGAAGATATGCAACTCACCTACACTGTTAGAGTTGTGTGATTTTAGGAAGAAGTCAAAGGTTTTCTGAGGATATTTTGTGAAAAACGGTTAAAATACAAATGAAGCTAGGTGTGTTATTTCTAGCTTCAGAAATTTCTGCAATTCACATAAAAACAGAACCGTTCCTTTTAATGTTAAGATATGAAACTTTAAAATGTGATGTGACTATATCACGTTTGTTTAATTACTTTATCAATACTTTAAAATGTGAGTGACTATTTATTTTACATTTGTTTAATTACTTCACAAACAATTTCGGTTCCAAAACTTAAAGGTAGATGAGACTTGATTGGAAGAAAAGAATCCTGCTTAATGTCCAAACTGACATGTCCCCATTTTCAGCATCTAACAAATCAGACAGAAGAAAGTGTTAAGAACAGGTCCACTTTTTGTACTGGAGAATTTCCCCCCCATTCTGCAAGTTTTCTTCTGAGTTTAGAATCTTTAATCAAAAATTGTGGATTCCCCTGAAAATTCCTAGTATTTCATAAAACCCTGCTTCACATATTTTGGGGTGTTAAATTATTTTTACAGTAGTATGTGGTCAATAAAATAATGTTGACAAAAGATAAAAATTATACCATTTTCACATTTGAAGATATGAGTAGTTAGAAAATCTGTTTCTTATAAGCTGTTAAATCATGTTGTTTTATGAATATAGTTGTTTTTCAATCTCTAATACAACTATGCCAATAGCAAATCAAAATCCTCATTCAAATTTTTCTTTTTTTTTTTTAACATCTTTATTGGACTATAATTACAATGTTGTGTTATTTTCTGCTGTATAACAAAGTGAATCAGCTATATGTATACATATATCCCCATATCTCCTCTCTCTTGTGTCTCCCTCCCAAACTCCCTATCCCCCCCCAAGGCGGTCACAAAGCACTGAGCTGATCTCCCTGTGCTATGCAGCTGATTCCCACTAGCTATCTGTTTTACATTTGGTAGTGTATATATGTCAGTGCTACTCTCTCACTTTGTCCCAGCTTACCCTTCCCCCTCTCCGTATCCTCAAGTCCATGCTCTAGTAAGTCTGTGTCTTTATTCCCATCTTGCCCCTAGGTTCTTCATGACCATTTTTTTTGTTTCTTAGATTCCATATATATGTGTTAGCATACGGTATTTGTTTTTCTCTTTCTGACTCACTTCACTCTGTAAGAGAGACTCTAGGTCCATCCACCTCACTACAAATAACTCATTTTCGTTTCTTTTTATGGCTGTGTAAAATTCCATGGTATATATGTGCCACATCTTCTTTAGCCATTCACCTGTCAATGGACACTTAGGTTGCTTCCATGTCCTGGCTATTGTAAATAGAGCTGCAATGAACATTGTGGTACATGACTCTTTTTGAATTATGGTTTTCTCAGGGTATATGCCCAGTAGTGGAATTGCTGGGTCGTATGGTAGTTCTATTTTTAGTTTTTTATGGAAGCTCCATACTGTTCTCCATAGTGGCTGTATCAATTTACATTTCAACCAACAGTGCAAGACAGTTCCCTTTTCTCCACACCATCTCCAGCATTTCTTGTTTGTAGATTTTTTGATGATGGCCATTCTGACTGGTGCATGGTGAAACCTCATTGTAGTTTTGATTTGCTTTTCTCTAATGATTAGTGATGTTGAGCATCCTTTCATATGTTTGTTGGCAATCTGTATATCTTCTTTGGAGAAATGTTTATTTATGTCTTCTGCCCATTTTTGGATTGGGTTGTTTGTTTTTTTGATACTGAGCTGCATGAGCTGATTGTATATTTTGGAGATTAATCCTTTGTCAGTTGCTTCATTTGCAAATATTTTCTTCCATTCTGAGGGTTGTCTTTTCGTCTTGTATATGGTTTCCTTTGCTGTGCAAAAGCCTTTAAGTTTCATTAGGTCCCTTTGGTTTATTTTTGTTTTTATTTCCATTTCTCTAGGAGGTGGGTCAAAAAGGATCTTGCTGTGATGCATGTCATAGAGTGTTCTGCCTATGTTTTCCACTAAGAGTTTTATAGTTTCTGGCCTTATATTTAGGTCTTTAATCCATTTTGAGTTTATTTTTGTGTATGGTGTTAGGGAGTGTTCTAATTGCATTCTTTTACATGTAGCTGTCCAGTTTTCCCAGCACCACTTATTGAAGAGGCTGTCTTTTCTCCATTGTATACTCTTGCCCCCTTTATCAAAGATAAGATGACCATAAGTGCGTGGGTTTATCTCTGGCGTTTCTATCCTGTTCCATTGATCTATATTTCTGTTTTTGTGCCAGTACCATACTGTCTTGATTACTGTAGCTTTGTAGTATAGTCTGAAGTCTGGGAGCCTGATTCCTCCAGCTCCGTTTTTCTTTCTCAAGATTGCTTTGGCTATTTGGGGTGTTTTGTGTGTCCATACAAATTTAAAAATTTTTTCTTCTAGTTCTGTGAAAAATGCCATTGGTAGTTTGATAGGGATTTCACTGAATCTGTAGATTGCCTTGGGTAGTATAGTCATTTTCACCATGTTCATTCTTCCAATCCAAGAACATGGTATATCTCTCCATCTATTTGTATCATCTTTAATTTCTTTCATCAGTGTCTTATAGTTTTCTGCATACAGGTCTTTTGTCTCCTTAGGTAGGTTTATTCCTAGGTATTTTATTCTTTTTGTTGCAGTGGTAAATGGTAGTGTATAGGAATGCAAGAGATTTCTGTGCATTAATTTTGTATCCTGCTACTTTACCAAGTTCATTGGTAGTTTTCTGGTAGCATCTTAGGATTCTCTATGTATAGTATCATATCACCTGCAAAAAGTGACAGTTTTACTTCTTTTCTGATTTGGATTCCTTTTATTTCTTTTTCTTCTCTGATTGCTGTGGCTCTAAATTCCAAAACTATGTTGAATAATAGTGGTGAGAGTGGACAACCTTGTCTTGTTCCTGATCTTTTTGGAAATGGTTTCAGTTTTTCACCATTGAGAATGATGTTGGCTGTGGGTCTGTCATCTATGGCCTTTATTATGTTGAGGTAAGTTCCCTCTATGCCTACTTTCTGGAGGGATTTTTATCATGAATGGCTGTTGAATTTTGTCAGAAGCTTTTTCTGCATCTATTGAAATGATCAAATGGTTTTTCTCCTCCAATTTGTTAATATGGTTTAACACTTTGATTGATTTGTAGATATTGAAGAATCCTTGCATTCCTGGGATAAACCCCACTTGAGCATGGTGTATGATCCTTTTAATGTGCTGTTGGATTCTGTTTGCTAGTATATTGTTGAAGATTTTTCCATCTATATTGATCAGTGATCTTGGCCTGTAAGTTTCTTTTTTGTGACATGTTTGTCTGGTTTGGGTATCAGGGTGATGGTGGCCTCGTAGAATGAGTTTGGGAGTATCCTCCCTCTGGTATATTTTGGAAGAGTTTGTGAAGGATAGGTGTTAGCTCTTCTCTAAATGTTTGATAGAATTCTCCTGTGAAGCCATCTGGTCCTGTGCTTTTCTTTGTTGGAAGATTTTTAATCACAGTTTCAATTTCAGTGCTTGTGATAGATCGGTTTATATTTTCTATTTCTTCCTCATTCAGTCTCGGAAGGTTGTGATTTTCTAAGAATTTGTCTATTTCTTTCAGGTTGTCCATTTTATTCACATATAGTTGCTTGTAGTAATCTCTCACGATCCTTTGTATTTCTGCAGTGTCAGTTGTTACTTCTCCTTTTTCATTTCTAATTCTGTTGACTTGAGTCTTTTCCCTTTCTTTTGTGATGAGTCTGGCTAATGGTTTATCAATTTTGTTTATCTTCTCAAAGAACCAGCTTTTAGTTTTATTGATCTTTGCTATTGTTTTCTTTGTTTCTATTTCATTTATTTCTGCTCTGATCTTTATGATTTCTTTCTTTCTACTGACTTGGGGTTTTCTTTGTTCTTCTTTCTCTCCTTGTTTTAGGAGTAGGGTTAGATTGTTTATTTGAGATTTTTCTTGTTTTGTGAGGTAGGATTGTATTGCTATAAACTTTCCTCTTACAACTGCTTTTGCTCTATCCCTTAGGCTTTGGGTCGTCATGTTTTCATTGTCATTTGTTTCTAGGTATTTTTTGATTTCCTGTTTGATTTCTTTAGTTATGTCTTGGTTATTTAGTAGCATATTTTTTAGCCTCCATGTGTTTCTATTTTTTACAGGTTTTTCTCCCGTAATTGATATCTAGTCTCATAGTGTTGTGGTCAGAAAAGATACCTGATATGATTTCAGTTTTCTTAAATTTACCAAGGCATGATCTGTGATGAAAAATATGATCTCTCCTGGAGATTGTTCCATAAGCACTTGAGAAGAAAGTGTATTCTGTTGTTTTTGGATGGGATGTCCTGTAAATATCAAATAAATCCATCTTGTTTAATGTGTCATTCAAAGCTTGTGTTTCCTTATTTATTTTCATTTTGGATGATCTGTCCATTGGTGTAAGTGGGGTGTTAAAGTCCCCTACTATTATTTTGTTACTGTCAATTTCCCCTTTTATATCTGTTAGCATTTGCCTTACGTATTGAGGTGCTCCTATGTTGGCTGCATAAATACTTACAATTGTTATATCTTCTTCTTGGATTGATCCTTTGATCATTATGTAGTGTCCTTCTTTGTCTCTTGTAATAGTCTCTATTTTAAAGTCTATTTTGTCTGATATGAGATTTGCTACTCCAGCTTTCTTTTGATTTTCATTTTCATGGAATATCTTTTTCCATCCCCTTACTTTCAGTCTGTCTGTGTCCCTACGTCTGAGGTGGGTCTCTTGTAGACAGCATATATACGGGTCTTGTTTTTGAATCCATTCAACCAGTCTATGTCTTTTGGTTGGAGCATTTAATCCATTTACATTTAAGGTAGTTATTGATAGGTATGTTCCTATTACCATTTTCTTAATTGTTTTGGGCTTGTTATTGTAGATCTTTTCCTCCTCTTGTGTTTCCTGCCTAGAGAAGTTCCTTTAGCCTTTGTTTTAAATCTGGTTTTGTGGTGCTGAATTCTCTTAGCTTTTGCTTATCTGTAAAAGTTATAATTTCTCCATCGAATCTGAATGAGATCCTTGCTGGGTAGAGTAATCTTGGTTGTACGTTTTTCCCTTTCACCACTTTAAATACATCCTGCCACTCCCTTCTGGCTTTCAGAGTTTCTGCTGAAAGATGAGCTGTTAAGCTTCTGGGGATTCCCTTGTGTGTTATTTGTTGCTTTTCCCTTGCTGCTCTTAATATTTTTTTCTTTGTCCTTAATTTTTGGTAGTTTGATTAATATGTGTCTTGGCATGTTTCTCCTTGGATTTACACTATATGGGACTCTCTGTGCTTCCTGGACTCGATTGACTATTTCCTTTCCCATATTAGGGAAGTTTTCAACTATAATCTCTTCAAATATTTTCTCAGTCCCTTTCTTTTTCTCTTCTTCTGGGACCACTATAATTCGAATGTTGGTGCATTTACTGTTGTCCCAGAGGTCTCTGAGACTGTCCTCAATTCTTTTCATTCTTTTTTCTTTATTCTGCTCTGCAGTAGTTATTTCCACTATTTTATCTTCCAGGTCACTTGTATGTTCTTCTGCCGCAGTTATTCTGCTATTGATTCCTTCTAGAGAATTTTTAATTTCCTTCATTGTGTGGTTCATCATTGTTTTTTTGCCCTTTTCTTATTTTAGGCCCTTTTTAAATATTTCTTGTATTTTCTCTATTCTATTTCCAAGATTTTAGATAATTTTTACTATCATTACTCTGAATTCTTTTTCAGGTAGACTGCCTATTTCGTCTTCGTTTGTTTGGTCTGGTGGGTTTTTACTTTGCTCCTTCATCTGCTGCATATTTCTCTGTCTTCTCATTTTGCTTAACTTACTGTGTTTGGGGTCTCCTTTTTGCAGGCTGCAGGTTCGTAGTTCCCGTTGTTTTTGGTGTATGCCCCCAGTTGGTAAGGCTGGTTCAGTGACTTGTGTAGGCTTCCTGGTGGATGATGCTGGATCTTGTCTTTCTGGTGGTTATGACCACGTCCAATGGTGTGTTTTGCGGTGTCTGTGAACTTATTATGATTTTAGGCAGCCTCTCTGCTAATGGGTGGGGTTGTGTTCCCGTCTTGCTAGTTGTTTGGCATGGGGTGTCCAGAACTGGAGCTTGCTGGTTGTTGAGTGAAGCTGGGTCTTAGCGTTGAGATGGAGATCTCTGGGAGAGTTCTCATTGATTGATATTATGTGGGGCCAGGAGGTCTCTGGTAGTCTGATGTTCTGAACTTGGCTCTCCCATCTCAGAGGCTCAGGCTGGACACCCAGCCGGAACACCAAGACCCTGTCAGCCACACGGCTCAGAAGAAAAGAGAGAGAGAAAAAAAAAAAGCAAAAATTAATAATTAAAATAAAATAAGATAAAGTTATTAAAATTAAAAATTAAAAAATTTAAATAAAAAAATTTAAAAAGTAATTAAAAAAAAGAGAGCAACCGAACCAATAAAGAAATCCACCAATGATAACAAGAGCTAAAAACTACACTAAGGTAAACATGAATATCAGAAACTTGTCAGTCACATACAGGAAACCCCAAGTCTAAGTTGCTCCCATTGTCCACTGCCTCAATTTTGGGATGATTCATTGTCTATTCAGGTATTCCACAGATGCAGGGTACATCAAGTTGATTGTGGAGATTTAATCTGCTGCTCCTGAGGTTGCACGGAGAAATTTCCTTTTCTCGTCTTTGTTTGCACAGCTCCTGTGGTTCAGTTTTGGATTTGGCCCTGTCTCTGCATGTAGGTCGCCTCTAGTGTCTGTTCTTCACCCAGACAGGACAGGGTTAAAGGAGCAGCTGATTCGGGGCCTCTGGCTCACTCAGGCCTGGGGAAAGATGTGGTACAGAATGTGGGGCGAGCCTGCAGAGGCAGAGATCAGCTTGACATTGCAACAGCCTGAGGCACGTTATGTGTTCTCCCGGGGAAGTTGTCCCTGGATCATGGTACCCTGGCAGTGGCGGGCTGCACAGGCTCCCAGGAGGGGAGGTATGGATAGTGACCTGTGTTTGCACACAGGCTTCTTGGTGGCTGCAGCAGCAGCCTTAGCGTCTCATGCCCATCTCTGGGGTTCGCGCTAATAGCCGCAGCTCGCGCCCTTCTCTGGAGCTCGTTTAGGTGGTGTTCTGCATCCCCTCTCCTCGCGCACCCCGAAACAGTGGTATCTTGCCTCTTCGGCAGCTCCAGACTTTTTCCTGGACTCCCTCCTGGCTAGCTGTGGCACATTAGCCCCCTTCAGGCTGTGGTCACACAGCCAACCCCAGTCCTCTCGCTGGGATCTGACCTCCGAAGCCAGAGCCTCAGCTCCCAGCTACCCCCATGCCAGCAGGTGAGCAGACAGTCCTCTTGGGCTGGTGAGTGCTGGTCGGCACCGATCCTCTGTGCGGGAATCTCCCCACTTTGCCCTCTGAACCCCTGTTGCTGCACTCTCCTCCGTGGCTCTGAAGCTTCCCCCCGCCCACCCCCCGTCTCCGCCAGTGAAGGGGCTTCCTAGTGTGTGGAAACTTTTCCTCCTTCACAGCTCCCTCCCAGAGAGGCAGGTCCCGTCCCTACTCTTTTGTCTCTCTTTTTTCTTTTTTCTTTCACCCTACCCAGGTACGTTGCTAGTTTCTTGTCTTTTGGGAAGTCTGAGGTCTTTGCCAGCATTCAGTAGGTGTTCTGTAGGAGTTGTTCCACATGTAGATGTATTTTTGATGTATTTGTGGGGAGGAAAGTGATTGCCACGTCTTACTCCTCCGTTATCTTGAAGGTCCTCCTCACATTTTTCTGAGAATACCTAGATTCAGTAATTTTCAGTTATTCATTCATTCATCCTTTACAAATATTCTTTGATCCCAATTTTTGGGCTAGATGCTATTCTAAGGCTCAGTATAATAATAAAATAGCCAAAGTGCACTTCTCTCATGGAGATTGTATTTTTGTGTAAAAAACATAAGCAAAATTTAAGGGTTTTATATCATGTTTAGTGCTATGGAGAAAAAGAAAGTAAAGGAGAGAACTAGGGAATGTTGGCATGGCATTGCCATTTTAAAAAACATGGCCAGGGACTTCCCTGTTGGCATAGTAGTTAAGAATCCGCCTGCCAATGCAGGGGACACGGGTTTGATCTCTGGTCCAGGAAGATCTCATATGCCACAGAGCAGCTAGGCCCATGTGCCACAACCACTGAGACTTCGCTCTAGTGCTCATGAGCCACAACTGCTGAGCCCGGATGCCACAACTATTGAATCTCACGTACCTAGAGTCCATGCTCTGCAACAAGAGAAGCCACCACAATGAGAAGCTTGCGTCCTGCAATGAAGAGTAGCCCCCACTCACTGCAACTAGAGAAAGCCCACGTGCAGAACGAAAATGCAATGCAGCCAAAAATAAATAAATAAATAAATTTATTTTTTAAATAATAATAAATAAAAATAAAAATCATGGCCGGACAAGGTCATTTGAACCTTACAATTTATAAACGGTTGGAAGATCTTGTAGAAATGCTATTGTGATCAAAATAAAGATATTAAATGATCATTTACTTATATAGTGCTGCAGTGGTGCTATATTAATAAAAATTAATATAAAAATAGCACATTTATGTAAAAAAAAATCCATGACTAACAAAATATGTGCATGCTCACTGGAATAGTTTAGAGAACTCTTTTGAAGACCATAAAAACAATACAAAGTAGATGGCAATAACAATATATGTTGGATTTTGAAGAATCAGAATTATAAAATGTAATTATTTGTAGTATTAATATCTAACAATGCATTTTCAAACAAAATCCTAATTGTATTTTCATAGAATTAAAAAATATTGATATATAAATATATAGAGTCATAAAGAGCTGAATTGACTTTGAACATAAGAAGGGGTAATTTTCCTGCCAGATATTAAGTCATCATGTCTATGGGCACATAGAACAAACAGGTATGGGAAACTGGTAAATGACTGAGAAGACAGTGCACATCAGTGAGGAAAGCACAGACTCATAAAATAGTGGTCAGACCAGTGGTTCTTCATAAGGTAAAAGCAAATGGATCATTACTTATGCTATGCAAGAAAAAGAAACTAAATGGACTAGAGATCTTTCTGTGAGAAGCAAAGCTTTAAAATATTTTCTAAAATGTTAGATAACACTAGTATGATATGAGGTAAGGAAGACGAAAGAATAAAGACATGAAAACACAAACAAGGAAAAGATCAATAAATTTGACTTCTTGCCCTTCTAGGGCAAAGGAGTAGTAAACAGAGATAAAAGGCAAGCTCCAGACTGGGATAGGAGTTTTTTCAGAGCGTTTAGCAAACATTTAGCAATTATCCAGAATGTATTAGGACTTCTTGCAGATCCATAAGTTAAAAAAAATAGAAAATTGGCAAAGGATATGAACAACTATTCACAGAACGGAAAATGTGAACTGTTCATAAACATAAGTAAGTATTTTAAAATTTTTTAAATGGGAAAATGTCAGTGAAAGAAAAGTTGGAGTAAAGGTTTTAAATTTGTGAAGCAATGATATATACTCTTTATACAAGCACATATGGATGTTGGCAGTGCAGAAAAGTGGACATGAAGGGTGCACACCTACTGCAGAATTATAGGTGTCTCCAGGGAAGGAGAGGCAGGATGGCATATAGTGGTCAGATAGGCTGTGATGTTAATCCTGTAAGTATATTTAAAGTATTGGAAGCATAATTGATAATTGTCTAGCTGGTAGCTATAGGCTTTTATTTTATACCTATTTGCACTTGAAATAACTTTTTCCTTTCTCAAAAAAAACATGACTTGAAAGGCAAATATATATATTATAAATATTCTAAACTTATGCATATGTTCATGTTTAGAACTGAATTTTTTAATAGACTGGAAGGATAAAAAGTGGAAAATAAATGTTCCCCACTCCCTTTCCCACCTGTGATCCAGAGTCAAGTCCAATTTCTCAGTTTACTGACTTAACACTTCTGTTCTTAGTTCTTCAGGCAATTATTTTCAAAACTATAAATGTTCTACAGTACAATAGTTCAACTTTTTTATCCCTCATCTGACTTTGGTCTTTCATAATAGCCCACTGATTTACCCACATCCATATATACAAATATTCCAATTATCAGCTTTTTGAAGGATTTATTCTTCTTAGGAAATCTTTAACATTTCTCAGTGGGTTTGGGGGAGAAAAGAGATACAAACTCTAATGCTCAAACTGCTATGTCCAATGATTACAGTAGTTTGCAAAGTTCTTACAGCCTTTATCCAAGACAAGAATTTCATACTTACCTTGAAGTAGCCACTGGAAAATCCTATGAAGCTTCTGCCTCTGGCATTTTGTTCTGAATAAGGGTTTACCAAAAAGTAGGTAACTAAATGCTGCATTTTGAATTATTACACTTTGGAGAAAAGCATCTTCCTAATCACTGGAATTTCTGGTCCAGAGACTTATCAAACAGTTCCAGAAGTTGTCACTTGTGGGTCTTTCCATCCTCGGATACATAGTGAGGATGAAAGGATGCTGCATTTAGATATGGTCTCCCTCAAGTGAGGTGTGCAAGGAACCTGGCCAGAATGCTTTTCCAGACTGTGCACATCTGTTATGGAATTATGGTTATAGTCTGAAAGAATTGGAATGAAGAAATGGATGGCACAAGCTATGAAGCTGCAAAACTCGGCAAATTATTCACTTCCGAAAAAAGCACAGATTTGAGAAGATTGTATTTTTAGGTCTACATGATAGAATGAGACACCACCGAAGAGCAAGACTTCTGTCTTAAGTGAAGGCATTAGAGGGGGAATTTCGGTAAGCCCTGCTGTGAGCAATAAATGCAAAAGGTAAAAGGATCATAGGATTTCCCAGCACAGACCTAAAGGACAATTAGAAATTATAGTCTAGGGATAAAAGCTGTGAGAACTTTGCAACTACTGTAACCTTTGCATCTTTCCCATGTGTGTTATTTTTTCTATTCCTTGTCTTAATCTTAGTCCTGATTTATAGAAAATACTTTTTTTTTTAAGAATTATGTTAGCTAAGGGAGTTAGCTATGGATCAAAGTTAGTGTTTGGGGCTCTTTTTATTTCTGTTTACATTCTTTAGTTAAAATATTTTACAGTAAGGTTGTGTTTTTAAAGTTCTTCCCTTTCATGTGTTCATGTGATGCCTTACAGAAGGACTTCTGAAGGCTTCAACACCAGTGGTATGAAATCTATGTAAAATGAGTTACATTTTATGCAAATTGGAATTCTGCAAAATTTACATATTTTAATAATAGCAGTAACATACACTCTATTTGTAAATATGGAAATAATGTAAAGATATTGCGAATTATAAATTATTGCACATTTTCAAAGATGGGAAGCCAAATGAAATGCAAATCATGTTTACACAATTGTCATATGGTGGTGAATAAAGAGAACTAGCTGCCATTATTTTTAAGCCTTACTATGTTTTTTGTGTATCAGAACTTCTCTGAGAAATGTTGGTGACAAGTGTGCTTGAATTTTAATATTCACTGTTGCTATAATCAGTGATTCACTTTTTATGTTCTGAGGCAGGAAGAAGAGGTTGGTTTTCATGCTGAAAATGTGCTAAAACCCAGTACTTTTGTTACAGAATTTCAAAGTGAAAATGCTCTGAAAAGGGTCAAATGACTGAAACCCTACACTGTGATTAATTTAGGAATAAGGTGTGAAAAATATTTCAGATAAACATAAAAAAAAGAACCATGCTAAATTGGCATAATGTTAAACATGTAATTTTAAATTTCTTAAATTGTCATGACTAGGAAGAGAATATACAAGTTAGTCTTGAATACTTGGGAATATGATTATGTGAGTTCTTCATATATATATATATATATATATATATATCCCTCACATTAATGGAAATATCTTGCACTGAGTAATTATTTTTATATATTTTAAAATAACTTTGTTGATGTAAATATCTTATTTGACACATATTCCAAAGTGAAGGTGGTATTCAAATTATCAAAATCCTGAGGATTAAATCCACTTTAAATTGTTGTTACATGTATTTACCGAAAAAAAACAAGAGTTCTAGGCTGAAATAGAGATATTTCTATGAGAAACTAGACAGCTTTCAGAGTATGCTAGGATTGTATCTCAGATAACTAATTTTCAAAATATAATTTACCCATTAACTTGCAGATTTCTGAATTTACGAAAAGTACTCTTGGACTTTTTGTTGCTCATAATCACATATTCTAAATACTATCTACTTTTCATGCTTTCAAATCCTCAATTTCAATCTAGTTTTGTATTCGAAAAACAAGGACCTCATGATTCATAGGTTACTACTTAAAATTGCTATGTAACATTATATCTCACGGCACATAGTTTAACTCTTAAATAGACATCTAAGCATTTGCTGCTCATTTTTCTTGCCTATGTTCTTAAAATAATAGTTTTATATAGAATACAATATGAAATATAGTATATTCCAGGGTTTTTCCCGTATTACAGTTTAGCTAAATAAGAGAAACGTTACTCTTATCCTCAAAGAATGACTCTTCCTTTTTTTCATATTTTGCTTTTTAACCTGTGAAAACTCTTCCTGAAAATAGTCTTTTAGATTAGTCCCATTAGTTATGTAGTTTTCATTAAGACTCCTTATTTATGCTTCATGTTTTATTTATTTTTCTAATTCGAAACTCAGCCAGGTTCAAATGCTGAAAGCAGCAAGCAGGCTGAAGGGACCCACATTTTGTCTTCTGGAGTCTGAAGTGTGCATAATCAGTGCCCCTTGTAGAAATGTACAACATGAGCTAATTTTTATAAAACTGGAACAAGCCTCTCATATAATTTTTATAATACCATAAAACCTAATGTTATGTTAAATTATTTTTTTACATTCAACAAGGACATTAGGAGGAGATGCAGCAGTGAAAGTTACAATCTTTTCAGTGTTCTTTGCATTTCATTCTACAGTGGCTACCCTGAAATTTTCTAGCTTTATTACCAGCTAATTACAAGGATTTAAATTATTTCAACAAATAACATCTTAAACACTTTAACAAATGTGGTTTACAGCTTTTAACTTATTTCAAGTTTAACTTATATTTTAGAGTTGATGTATCTCCTGTGTAAGAGATATGCACTGACAACCCAAAATGTCTCATTCCTTTACAAATAAGAGTTCGTTAAGTCTCCTTTTGCAGCCCCTTAAACATTAGTTCTTTATAACTTTGGAGGGAGTTCATAAATAAATGATAATTTTATCCTCTCTTTGTATTTTACTTTACTTCAAACTAAATTTTTTAAGGAATATCAAACCGTAGCAATCATAATAATGGCAACTTTGA